>NW_012149396.1:285426-349812 GCF_000956105.1 Propithecus coquereli
ATCTGTATATAAAAAGCCATTTGTGAAAAGGGAAAACAATAACTTCTGATCTTAAAGGTTTATACATTTTATGAAGAATTACATTTAACCCTAATATTTTATGATTCCAACATGTCGATTGCCATGTTTTGGGATAAACTGTTTTTGTTCATAGTAGTAGAGCTGCCTGTTAGTTCCTGAAGCAAGCTTAGATGGAGGGAGAGTGCTTTATCCTCTTGGTGGAAGGCAAGATACACTGAGCATGTGTTAAGTGTGTCACAGCTGTTAATTCTCAATCCTTACAACAGCCTGTGAAGTGGATACTGTCACTTCTCTCCATTTATATATGAGGAGAATGACGCACAGAAAAATAAAATAACTTAACCATAGTCACATACATTTTAATCACCACTAAGTCCTTTTGGATCTTTGCTAATGTGACAGGTCTAAGTTGTACAGTTGGCCTTTGAGGGAGTTGGGCTTAGGAATATTAGCAACTTCCTCTGAACTCTACTGCCTATTTCTGGGAGAACTTTGTGGTATAAGGTAATTTTAGTATCTTAAATTTCCTCCTATATCCCTTACCCTCTGCTGTGTTTTTCATCCCTTTTTTTCCTTACCTCTCCAGGATACATTCTAAATAGTTTCTTCTGCACTGTCTTCCAAGGCACAATGTGTTTCTTCAGCTATATCTAATCTGCGGTTAAATCCATTTGTTTGTTGCAGCCTCAGTTTTAATTACTGAATTGCCATTATAGAGTTCTAGTTCTTTTTCAAATCTGTAATGTTATTTTATATGGTTCCTGGTTCCTTGTCATAATTTTTAAGTCCAGTTTTTATTTCCATGAGCATAGTAAGCACAGATGTTTTACATTCTCTGATAATTTTTCTATCTGCTGTACTTAAGCCTCTGTTTCTTCTGTCATTTGTTTGGATTCTGGTTCATGTTTATGTTGTCATGTACCCTTGTGTGCCTGGTCATCTTTAAATTTGTGCTGGATATTATTTTGAAAAAATATACATATAAATACCATGTTTCATCCATTTTAAGATGTGCAGTTTTTTTTACATTTTAATGTCTGAAATCAGGATGTGTTTTACAGTTGATGGGTTTTTACATTTATAGTTGGTAGCATTTTTTCTTTTTCACTGTACATAAAATAATAGTGTATCATATAATTAGTGATATTTAACATTTGATGATTCAATAATTTGAGGCTTTGAATGATAATGATTAAAATGACAAGAATTTTAGAGAGAATTTTATTTAGCTTTTTTTTTTTTGAGACAGAGTCTCACTGTGTTGCCCGGGCTAGAGTGCCGTGGCATCGACCTAGCTCACAGCAATCTCAAACTCCTGGGCTCAAGCGATCCTCCTGCCTCAGCTTCCCGAGTAGCTGGGACTACAGGCATGCGCCACCGTGCCTGGCTAACTTTTTCTATTTTTAGTTGTTTGGCTAATTTCTTTCTATTGATAGTAGAGACGGGGTCTCGCTCTTGCTCAGGCTGGTCTCGAACTCCTGAGCTCAAACAATCCGCCCGCCTCGGCCTCCCAGAGTGCTAGGATTACAGGCGTGAGCCACTGCACCCGGCCTTTTATTTAGCTTTTATAGGCATTCTGGGGTACCAGCAATACTGGGTCAGTTTTGGAGCTTGATATTTTCTAGGCCACCCAGATGACATGAAGCCAGACTAGTTTATTTTTTGTTTTCTCTTAGTCCTAGGGTCTAGCTCTTTGGATGTCCTGCCCTAAATGTAAGGTGATTTACCAGGCCTTAATCCTAGGGAGGCCCTGCCCTCTTGATCCCAGAAGGCTGTTAACATGCTGCTCAGAGGTCCAGCTTCTTTTGGATTGACAAGTCCCCCCACCTGGGTAAAAGTGGCTCCTACTACGCAGGCCCACATGTCTGTTTCTACTTTTCCCCCCATATCTTAAACCTGAAATTCTTCCACATCTTCTTAGCTCTTCTGTGCTTTTAGGAAGTGTTTTGTTGTTGCTGTTGTTTTTTTTCTTTTGTTTTTAAACTTCATCCAGGTTGCTTTGTTGTGTTCACTGGGAAGTTTGTTTCAAATTGCCCAGTTCCCCACTGCCGGCAGGAGATGAGACTAAGTCTGACCCATCTCAGAGACTGACAAGGGAGAAGCACGAGTCACCAGCTGCTCCTTGCCTGCCGGTGACTACAGAACTTTCTCCATCACCCCCAACATGCCATCCTGGTCACAGCTGGAAAGCAGAAGTGGGGATAAATACATTTCCACTAACTGGACACAGCTATATAGGGATTGCCCTATATAGATGAGACAGTTCCTCAGGCTTTTCCTAGTAAGGCAGGTGACCTGGCAGAGAAAGCAGTCGCGGGAGTGGTACCTGGAACTTCATCAACGATTGATCTCCTTCTGGCTTCTTCCTCCTCATCCATACTGTCCTGCAAAAAGAAGGGGATTTAGGACCAAGAGAAGTGTTGAGGGAGGAAGATGCTTTCTATTACAGCAACTGTTAAGAAGTTAAAAAAAAAAAAAGTAGACTATACTTTAGCTGGGTAGGGTTTTTTCCATTTAACTTGGGCCCCCAACATTTCCATATAGGAAGCAGAATTTCTTAGCTGGGTGTGGTGGCACGTGCCTGTAGCCAGCCCTAGCTACTCCAGAGGCCGACGTGGGAGGATCACTTGAGCCCAGGAGTTCAGGCTACATGAGCTATGATTATACCACTGCATTCCCGCCTGGGTGACAGAGTGAGACCCTGTCTCCAAAAAAAAAAAGAAAAGAAAGAAAGAGGTTTTTTATCCATGGCCAAGGCTATATTCCTCCTCATAGAGGCTAAATAATCTTGTCCAGCACAGGAGTCCAGGTCGCCTTCCCAGGTGACTCTTAATTGATGTTAATATTTGTAAAGAAGCTTTTTTCTGGCTTTTCGAAGCCACGTGCTCAACCGTGTGTTCTTGAGATCAGCAGTCAAATGTATTTCCCTCACCCTGCTCCAACTCTCATAGATGTTTTCCCCCCGACTTCCAAAAGACTAGAGAAGTTTACAAAGAGTAAAATGTATTTGGTGAGTTTGAAAAGGTTGGGCAAAGGGACTTGAGCGATGGGAAGTCTTCCCCCACCCACCACCTTACCAGAGACTCCGTTGGCTATGGGTGGCAGCTTTTATTTCTGTTTTTGAGTACCTTTTCTCCTGCAAACCTTGCAGCTAAGCTGTCAGAAAATCACTACATGTCCAGGGAACCATGGGTCCCCTCTTACCTTTCAGGTGTGTAGCCACTGGGTAAGGAGAAGGAAAATGAGTCTGCCTTTCTGGACAAGGCCTGTTGTGGGGGGAAGGTATTCCCCACCAACTTTTTGGAGACCAGCCCATTCCATGGATCCTATTGTGTGTTCCACAGTAATTTATTCAGCTGATTTTTTAATTTTAATTTTACAATATTTCACACATAGGAAAGAATATATATGACTTTGTCTACCATATTGCTAGAAATAGAAATCTTTCAATTAGGTTTTAATAACTGTCGACAAAAGAACAAATCTGTCACTCTGCTCCCAATTCTAGATTTGGATCCTTTGGAGGAAATGATAAATGACTTCATTAGTTTCGAAGAGGCAGATTTTCTATTCTCCTGGAAAATGTACCCTTCCACAATTATTTCTGGAGGCATAATGGCTAGAAAGCCCTACCAGCCATAAGAATTTATGAACCATGATGTGTGAAAACTTCTTAGCCTGAAATGAAGTCAATTAATTCCTCCAGCTTGGTTCACTTTAAGTAAAAGCCCAAATTTCGTTTATTTATTAGTAACTTGGGGTTTTAAGCTGATTTTTCTAAAGAAGTACAGTTATTTGAGATCCATCAGGGCCATTTTCTATATTTCTTTTGTCAAATTTTCCATTTATTTGGATTTGAGTTTTTTCCCAGCCATTTTGAGACCATCTCGTCTGCTAATAAGAGATAATATGCTGCAATTTCAGTAACATACGTGAAAGCCACAGGAAGTTCAGACAAAGTTAGCTGAACAAATGCCTGGATTTATCAGAGACCAAGATACTGCCTTCAGTCTGTGGTAGGTTTTTACCAAGTGTCCAGAGCTTTTTAGAGGACTCAGAATAAAGTATTATAGCTCGGAAAAAAGGAAAAAAGGAAAATAGGAAAAAAGGGACAGAGACATTCGGAAATCTGAAATGATTGTATTTATAAGAGGAGAATAAGGAAGACGATTACAATGAGTAGCTCAGGGAGAAAAGGTGAGAGTTATCACAATGGAGTGACTGCGGTGGGCTGTTTTGAGCTTTCCAGGTCAGAGGAGAGAAAATGAAAAATTTCTTGTGAATTATTATACAGTTCCAGCACTCACAGTGTAGGACTCGAAGAGGGCTTTAACAACCCACCCATCTGCTGTGTAATAAAGCCAGTGAAATACGTGCCATCAAAATGACAGAAGAACACTGCAGTATACAGAAAAAGGAGAGAGAGTTTCATACCCTGTGAGAATACATCTCGTGGATAGTTGTAGGCATGTTGTGACCTGAATATCTGTCCATTTTTCTATATTATTCTCTTGAGCTGAATGGAGAGTAAAGACAAAAGACAAAAAAAGACTCAGGTCCTCATTAATTTTGTTGGGTCTCTGGATGAAGGCAGATAGGGAACACGATTCTGAAGTGGAAATGCTCTTAGTGTAAGTACTTTAGTTAAAAGCCCAAACAGTTTTGTTGCTAAATTTTTGTGCATGCTTTCCTTCTTCAAAAGTTATTCAGTGAATTTGTTAATCCTGAAAATTCCCTTTTCTTACGAGCAGTCTTTGAAAGTGAACCTGAAATGCATTTATGGACCAAGAGGCAGTACGAGACTCCTTTGGCTTTTCTCTTCCATTTGTTCAGAAGCAGATCCCCAGAACCAAAAATCTGTCCATCTTTTAACTGCTGAATTTTCTCTCTTAGTTAACCAACAAATAGCACACTCTTTGGCTCTACACTTTTGAGTTCAGGATTTGGCTTCCATAATATATTAAATAACTTTCTTGTTTTCCGTTCCACCTCTCTGATTGCTAAGAAATCATAATAGCATTATTATTTAATTATCACCCCTAAAAGCAATGTCAGATTTCAGTAATTTAAAACTATATTACCTTAAACTTAAATTATTTGAAATAAGATCTTTCCTCTCCAGTAATGGATACCTAGAAAAGAAGGTGTATAGCTGTTGATGTTAATACAGGGGGCAGACACAGGAAGGTACACAGTTGATTATGGGGCAATCATAATCTTTTTTCTGGAAGGACACATAAGACATTGTTAGTAGTGGTAAAGAAAAAAGTGACTGGGGATTGAAGTGAAGGAAGGGATTTCTTTAAATGTTATACTTTTCTATACCAATTTTAAAAATAAGTATATTTTTATTTAATAAGTAAATAAGGGGAAAATTAAGAAGGTGGGGGAAGAATGAAGCCACTGTTTATGAGATCCTATCCTGAATTTATCCTCTAGACTGCTTTCTCATTAGAAATTCTGGTTTTTCAGGCCAAAATCTACAGAAACACATGGTCAGTATATGTCATGTACATCCTCCATGGTTTTGCGTAACTTACATTACACAGCATTTTATAAGGTTCTCTCATGCCAGTGTCTTCTTTGAGCTTCATAGTGGCATTGTTCAGTATGTTGAGCAAGTATATGATTTCCCTTCTACAGATGGGAAAACTTAAGGAGCGGAAAGATGTGTGGCTTGTCTTAGATGACACAGTAACTACCTGGTATGTCCAGGACTAGAAGCCAAGCTTGATTCAGTGTTTTATCTCTGATAGAAAGAACTTTTAGTGTTTATTCTGGACATTCTTTTCTAAACACTCCAAGCTGCCTCCTTTTTGGTTTTATGACATAATACTTCATTCTGTCTTAAATCACGATTAGATATATAATTGTTTTCCTCGTTAATTTCATCAATATAGGCTGTCTCTCTTCTTTTTGTGTCTAGTACATTATGGGTGTATATATTAGTTACTTAATCTTTGTTTTATGGAACTGGATGCTCAAGGTACTGTCTCCCAAATAATTATCCATTTCTAGGAAAACAAAAATAATAAACTTAGCCATTTCTACAAGACTAATGTCATTGTTCACAAAAGAATTAGGACCACATGATGTTTGAGCTGGAAGAAAAGCATCTTCGAGAGTATTTATTCTTTTGCTTTATAAATGAGGAACCTGAAGGCCAAATAACTTGCTGAAGCTCCCACAGGGGATTGATTAGAGGTGACATGGGATACAGAGCCTACCTCTCCTAACTTCCAGCCCTGCCCTCCTCCTGCCATCGTTACAGAACAATAATTGTCTTGGCCATCAGGTTTTAGATGAATGGTCAAAGCTGGCAAAAAGGAGATGCTGAATTAAAACTCCAAATGTGAAGAGGTAATCTCAAAAAGAAAAGGCTGTTTTGAGCTTATTTTTCCTAGTTTTAATGAATGATTTTGCAGGCATACCTCCTTTTAAAGCAAACTTGCTGTAGAAACGTCAGCATTTCCACAAAAGGATTGGTAGTTATTGGTGTGCATTTTCAATGAAGAAAAACCACTCTTACTTGTTGGGTAAATCCAGGCTCACAGCATCAAATTAGTGAAATTAATGGTGATTTTTATCTTACCTCTTAGGCTTCTTAAGATGTGAGCTTTTTCCACGTGGTGAGTTAATCAGGGCCTTCTTCAACAGGGAGCAGAGATTACTTGCTACAGTCTGAATGTGCCCCCCAAAATTCATGGGTTGGGAACAATCCCTAATGCAACAGAGTTGGGAGGTGGGGCCTTTTGGGAAGTGTTTAGGTCATGAATAAATTAATGCTGTGTCAAGACCTTTTATTAAAAAAAAAAAAAGGCTTTTTTGCTCTTTTGCCTTGTGAGGACACAGTGTTCCTCCGTTGCAGAGGACTCAGCATTCGAAGCACCATCTTGGAAGTATAGACTGGACCCTCACCAGACACCACACCTGCCAGTGCCTTGATCTTGGACTTCCAGAACTGTGAGTAATAAGTTTGTGTTCTTTATAAATTTCCCAGCCCCAGGTATTCTGTTATAGCAGCACAGATGGACTAAGATCCAATTCCTACATTCAATCCTGGGGACCTGAATGCTCAAAAGCCATTCCCAGCTTTTAAACATGCCGAGAACAGAGAGCTGGAAAGATTTTCTTTTGTCTGAAGCCACCCAGAGGAGAAACAGCGGAAGAAATTTTGAAGAAGGAGACACCACCAAAAAGTGTAAGGAGTGGGAAGTCCCCAGGATGGCATTTACCAGCCAAGCAGTGGCATGCCGTCTGCATGAAGCTTAGACCTATTGCGCCAAGTCCTGTCTGGAGTCATACAGTCCTAGACATCACTACTTTCAGCAGGCATAGTTGCAAAGGACCTCATGAGAAGAGAGGTCTCAAAAAATCCGATTCAGTTTAACAAATATTTAAAGTAGGTGCTGTAGGAGAGTTATAGGAAAAATAGCAAGACAGACCCTGCTGTCCTGGAGCTTGGAGTCTGTGCTGTACTTTCCAAACTTGTCTGCACATTAGAAACAGCCGGGGATCCTTAGCAAATACTGATGTCTGTGACCAGCCCACCACCCCAGAGCTTGTGATTGGTCTGGGGTCTAGCCTGAGCTTTGGAATTTTAAAAAGAAGATTCTCAAGTGCAGAGAAGTTTGGGAACCAATGGTCTGTGTGGTGGTTCTCCACTTTGGCTACGTTAGAATCACCTGGAGAATGTGTATGTGTCTGTGTGTAGATGTATGTGTGTGTGTGTGTGTGTGTGTGTGTGTGTGTGCAAGCGTTATACACTCACACCCAGGTTTCACCCCTGGAGACTGATTTTATGTGGTGTCACGTGGGGTCCAGACATCAGTTTCATTTAAAACCCCAAATTGGGTGCACATTGGAATCATCTGGCGAGTTTTAAAAAAATACTGATGCCTGGGTCACATGCTAGAGATTCTGGTTTAATTGGTCTGGGGTCTGGTCTGGGCTTTAGAGTGTTATCCAAGTGCCACAGGTGATCCTAATATAGAGCCAAGATTGCAATCCCCCAGATTGGCCAGCAACACCAGGGTTCCCTATGCATAGTACGTGCTCAGTAGAAATGATTACCTATGAAACTGATAGAAGGGTTTATAAAAAATGTGTGTGCTAAAAAGTTATATATTTCTGGTTCCTTGAATATTTCCATAGGCCTGAATGTGTTATGCTATGATTTGCTGGTCGGCTGGGTCGCAAAACCTAATAAATTCAGCTCATGACCATAGCCCGCATTGTGGCCACCAGTAGAACTTTGAGCTGAAACTGACAGCCAAGATTTTCCTAATTGCCCTGTTCCCTTGAATCTGCTGGGGTAGGAGTGGCACATCTGCCTGTCATACTTCTGATGCTTCTAACATTGTTCTTTGGAGAAAGATAATTGGAAACTGGATTCTGTAATGATAAGATGCCCCAGCATGGATTTAGCCTTAGGTGAACTCTGTCGGGTTCAGCAGGTGTCTGCTGAGGGCCTGCCCATTGCCCAGGGTCTAGCAGGGAGAGAGCGCCCTGGAGCACACAGCACATGTGTTGCCTCGTTGCCTTTGTTGCCCAGGTGATTCTTGTTTAGTCCAAGGGGTTAGGGGAGGGGAATTATTTCCACATCTGGCCCCTACGTGAATGCAGCTGCTTTCAACTGAGGAGAAGGCTCAGCTCTCCTGGAAAAGGGGAAGTGGCCAGGCAGAGAGTTCATCGCAGCTGCTTACTGAATGGAATCTGAGCTGCTTCTCATGGTCTTTGACGGCTCTAGGCCATTGATTCTCAAACTTGAATGTGCAGCAGAGTTACCTGGAGAGCTTGTGAAACTACAGATTGCTGGGGAAGCCCCCAGATTTCTGATTCAGTAAATGTATGGTGGGGTCCAAGAATATGCATTTGCAATGCCTTCCCAGGCGATGCTGATGGTGCTGGCCTGGGGATGACCCTTTGAGAACCCTGGTCTAGGAGGCAGGGCAGAGTGGCTGTACCTGTGTGATTAGGAAAAGGAAATTATCTGATTGCTGCAAATGTAACAGTCACAAGATCAGGAATTGAAATGGCCTCTCAGCCAACTATAAGACTGACTGATTGATTTTTTAAAATTATGAAACACCTGCTACGTGCTAGGTCTTGTGCAAGCTTTGCTGCCTTGAGGAAGAGGGAGATGCAGTTACTTCATGAAGCAGCTAGTCTGGGGGCTGTGGGTGAGTGATGGCCCAGTAGAGGGACAGCCATAGTACTGCCTCCCTAGTGCTCTGTACAGGGAACACCTGGGGCTTACACGGGACACACGTGGGCAGGAGGGGGTGTGGCTTAGAGTGGGCTTCTAGGAGCACGTGATGCCAGGGAGGAATCTTAGATGACCCAGCGTTTGCCAGGGGAAGAAGGTGGGCAGTATCCCAGAAGCAGCATGAGCAGAGGTGAGGGAGGACGTGAGAGTGCCTCGCGGGGAACCACGAATGGCTTAGGATGATCAAAATAGTTTGATGGGGGCGGTGGGCGGGATCTTTGTGTGGACAGGCAGGCAGAGGCCAGACCATGGGAGCCTGTCCTCCACATCCAGCAGCCTGGGCTGATCCGAAGGCAAGGGAAGCCATTGTGGGGTGTAAGCAGGTGAGGAAGGAGATCAGATTTGCCTGTTCACTGCCTGCAAGTTGGAAAACGGGCTGGAGGGAGCACGCACCTGCAGCAGACAAAGGAGACTGTCACAGGAGTCCCCGTGGGCAGTGACAAAGCCACAGGGGACATGTCCTTGGCATCATCCTGTCCTTGCATCACCCTCTACCTCTGCTTGGGATTTCAAACTTTTCAACTTCCGTGCTTGCTTTTAGAGTGGCAGCAGGCAATCATTGTTGTGCTCCCCCTTACACAAATATTCTCGTTCAAAGAAAATGAAGTTAAAATGAATGTTAAGGCAACCTTGAAGCAGATGAGCCCCCAAAATGCAACCACATGGGGGGAGTGGGGCAGTCCCACCTCCTTAGCCTGGATGGGGTGGGGGAGACACTGCTCCCTGCCCGTTGCGTGTCTGTTGTTGAGCTCTGAGTTTTCTTCCTTAGTGCTAGATGGGAGCCATGCTTCCCTCCTCTGCTCCTACCGTGGGAACAGATTACAAGCCCCAAGTCGTAGCCCAGCCACCTGCTGGTAGCTACATCTCCCCACCTCCCAGCCCTAACTAACCCGCTTCAACTTTGAGGCCTACCCAGGGCAGTCTCGTAAGTTGATGGTACCCTCAGGATGGCTCTGGTGCCGGGTGTCATGGGGTGACTAGGGCTTTCCAAAGCAGAGAAGACCCACCAGTGCCTACCACAGTTGCAAACCAGTTGCGCATGAAGAAAATTGAGAAGAGGGATACAGTGGGCTGATAGTTGGGTAGGGACAGGTGCAGAAGGCGTTGGGGTGGGGGGCAAATTCTCATCTATTCCTGGCCCATCTTCAAAGAAATCAACAGTGATGGATTTTACTTGTGGTACTTCTCACTTCAATCTGGTAATGAAACTTTGATTTGTGGTTTCCTCTCATAGGGCTCTTCACACAGTAATTGATACATCTCCAATGAGTGGCTCTTGAGGAAATCAATTCTGACAGGTCTCATTAGCACCCAGGGAGCCTAACAGGGACTTTGCAGCCTCTGTCTCCCCTGTCGCACCCCTTCCTCCTTCAGGCTGGGGGTTCGCCAATGGCTGAGTTAGGGGCTCCCTCAGAAGCCACGAGTGGGCTGGAGGAGGAGGAGGCAGGGTTCGTACCCAGTGGATTGATGACCAGTGTTGGCAAGCAGAGTCTGTGCTCTGAGGTAATAACATCAAGATTTATAGGTCACCTTTGCCAAGGTGGCTTTGCCGCTTGAAACTGACAAAGTAGATAGGACGTAGACTGCAGGATTCGGAGCTGGCAGCCTTGGACAGGGAGGGTGGGTAAGAGCAGGAGGTAACGGATGCGACCCATGTCAGTGTTTGCCCCGATCTGGGGAAGGGGCATGGCTGAATGCCTCTCCAGGGGCTGTCCCAGACATTCTGCTAATGACATGCCCAACTGGGATTCTCTTGCTAAGGGGTCGCTAAAAACATGTGGCCAGTGTCCAAAGAGACTTCCACCACTCTTTGGCTGGCTCAGGCAGAGTTGCTTTTTTCCTAATACCATCTGCTGTCTATCTCTACATGAAACTGCCATACAGCGGTGCCATCTTAGAAGTCTGTTCCTTGGGTCATTTGAGGGGAGTTCTGCCTTCTAACTCTCTTGTATTGTTTACTGTCAGCCCTGCTCCATGGAACAGCACTGGACTATAAACTGCTTTATTCTCTAATGATGCCAATTGTGTGAGTCTTGTCTCCTCAGATACTAGTAAACCTTAGGGCAGGAACTTAAACCTATGTAACTGGATGCTTTACTGAGGTGCCTGAATTTCCCTTGGTTCTGCGTCAATTCATTATCCAAACACATCTTTCCAGGGCCCACCAGGGACCATCAAACACTGCTCGTAGAGCCTTTCACCTTGAACTCTCCCAGTAGGACTGCTGGATGCATTTATTCATCCTTCACTCTGTGAGCAATGGAGGAATCATAGTTTGCATGTTCATTCTGGGTCCTCTCAACATCCCAAAAGGCATGAGTGCTTTTACTTAAAAAGTGAGGCAGCAAGATGTATTAGTTATCTATCGCTGTGTAACAAACTGCCCCACAATTCAGAAGCTTAAAACAGCATACACTTATTAGCATACAGTTTCTGTGTGTCAGGAATTTGGAAGCTGCTTAGCTGGGTGGTTCTAGTTCAAGATCTCTCATGAGCTTGCAGTCATGGTGTTGGCTGGGGCTACAGACATCTGAAGGTGTCTTGGGCTGGAGGATCTGCCTCCAGGGTCAGCCTGTGGCTATTGGCTGGCAGCATCGATTCCTCTCTGCATATGCCTTTCCACAGGACCTTATCACATGATAGCTGGCTCTCCCCAGGCAAGTGGTCCAAGAGAGAGCAACCAGGAAGGTGCAATACCTTTTATGACCCAGACTCTGAAATTGCACACTGTCATTTCCATTTTCTTTCTATTCTTTAGAAGTGAGTCACCGCATCCAGCCCACACTCAAAGGAAAGGGGAATCTTGCTCAACCTTTAGAAGGGACTGTCAAATAATTTTTGAACACATTTTAACCACCACATAAAGTGGGTGAGCAGAACAGCTGAGTCTGTCCTCCGCTAAGGATTCGCTTCCCCATGTGGGTGGCTTGGAGCCTGCTCTGGGGAACTCCATGCACCTGTGGGTGGAGGGTGGGAAGGGATTGAGAGCCACAGTTACAGAATTCAGAGTTAGTCTGACAACAGCTATTGACTAAGATGTATTATTACATGTTCTAGGAGTTTGGGGACCTAGGCAAGTTACATGTGATCCTTTGTCATCACAGAGCTCACAGGTAAATGCAACCTCTAGCAATAAGCACATATAATACCATTGTCCTTTGGAAAGCATTATTGACTAGACTTGTACTATTTTGAGAAATATGAAGAATGGGCAGCTTAAGGAAGAAGTGGGTTTATCTCTTGGAGGGTTTAGAGCCCTTCCCTTCTATTCGGCCTAAGATTCCTCATACGTGAAATGAAGGAGATGGATCCATTCAGTGGGTCTGTACTCTGGCTGCTTGTTGGAACCACCTGGGGAATTTAACCCAGACATTTTGATTCACTTAGTCTGGGATGAGGTCTGGGTATAGGAGTTCCTCAAAGGAGAACCACTGGGCTAACTGATTATGAAGATCTTACAGGCTCTGACATTCAGTGGCTCCTACTGGCAAATCGTCTTGTTATATGGCATAAGAGAATGCCCAGGTGCCCTTGCTGAGGAGCCTGAATCCCAAATATACCACCTACCCCAACCCTGGTCACCACAAAGTCTCCCTGGGCTACCTTGTGAGTTAATGAGCTCCTTGATGCCAGAATGGCTCTCCGCCTGGTGACCATGTCACAGGGATGTCAGGGATGCTATAGAAGGAATTCTTGCATTGGGCAAGTGCGTAGACTAGGCCAGTGGTTCTCAAAGTGAGCTCTGCAGACCAGCAGCCCCAGCAGCAGCACCTGGAAGGTTTGCAGCAATGTGCATTCTCCCTTCTCTTCACATGAAATCAGAATTTCTAGGTCTCTGGAGTGGAGCCCAACAATCTGTTTTTACATACCCTGAGAATGATCCTGATGCATATAAAGTTAGAGAAGCACTGGACTACGGGACTTCTCAAGGTCCCTCTGACCCCAAACTTTCCTCTCCACAGCAGCGAATTGGGGGGTCTAAATATCTGTTTTGCAAACCTGAGGGTGCATTGGGGATTGGGCGAGATCATGTTCATCACAATGGCTCTAACTTCCACCTAAGAAAACCCAAAGTCCTCTTGTTTCTTGAGGGTTGATGTTTGCTGGGAGTTCAGCTGGGAGAGGTTCCTGGATAAAAACCAAGCAGAGTTGATCACCCTTAAGCATCTATCTACCATTTGCTACTTACAACATGTCTTAGCTGTTGCTTGCTACAGTTCAAGGAGTCTGTCCAAGCTCTTTATGTCTTTTCTTCTCTGTTGAAGAATCCCACACACCTATAGCATGTGCTGGGGATAGGGTGGAGGTATCAAATCACAACAGAGGATACAAATCTTAATTTCCCATTTACTTCATGTACCCCTGGCAGCGATCAAATATAAAGCTAAATGAACTATGGCACTTACCTTCTAGGGTATGTCTCATATCCTTAAAAAAAAATACTATTTATTTTTATCAAGTTATTTTATAACTTGAGCAATGCAGACTCCTTAATTTGAAGATAATGAAAATATGAGAAAGTGTTTGAATTCTACATGGGCTATTAATTGTGTATTGTCCCCTAGCGACAGACTGTGTCCCCAGCACTTGTCATCTGTGTGCTTGTGGCCCATGTCGCAAACCCAGTTAGGAACAAGCCTCAGCCAAGCCTTGCCCAGGATGGAAGAATATTGGCTGTACTTGTCAGTTGGAACCATCTAGTCCTGGTATTTGTCTTTAATAATCACAGAAGGAGTTCATTTAATTTAGGAGCTTATAAGGATAATAAAGGATTGGATGACAATGACTAATGTGAAACCAAGACGCTCAACAGTCAACGTAAAGCGTGAATATTGACCGCAGACTGCAAACATCAATAGCATTAACTCCAGGCTCTCCTCTCCAAGGAGCTCCATGCTCACAGCCTCTCACAGCTGAAGGAAATGTCTTCATCTTGTTCCTGTATAAATCCTTCTTGCCTGTCATTTTGGTTCTGTTAGCATAGTCATTTTCCTATGTGAAAAAGAATAGAAATTGTGTTAAAATCCCCAATTATGCTCCGTTTTAGGTTCTCAATCTGCGAGATCACCTAGGATGCTTTAAATGTAGATGTTCGGGTGCCAGGCCCAGAGGTTCTGATTTAATTAAATTAAATTGATTAGGGGTGTGGTCCACAGGCATTTTAGAAAGCTCCCCCCGTGGTTCTGATGTGCAGTTCAGGCTATGAACAACTGGCTTAGAGTTTTCATCGGTTGCATTTCTCTGGCTCTCGATACGATTATCCCTAATTTGCTGCTGTACAGGTTCATCCAAAGCTGACCCTTGAGGATGTTCCCTACCTTCCAACTTGTGCTCTGCTAGGGCCAGGTGGGCCTTTCCCTCTCTTCCCCTCACCCTTGCCCTGTCTTTTAGCTCTGTGCGTGATAGTGAGGTAGATTCCTTATCAATATGTCTGGCTTCTGTTATGGAGAAAGTTGAATATCGCCCGAAAGTCCCCCACAATGTGCAGATATCTGACTCTGATCTCGCCTGTGTTTCTACCTCAGACAGTGCCCTGGGGTGCTGTTCTAGCATCGATGTCCCCTTACACACAGGCTGCACTTGGTCAATAGGGGGCTCATTGAGTGGGTGTCACCATTTCAGTAATGACCTATTACCATGAGTGGAAAAACAAGTTGAGGGTACCTGCTCTGTAGTAACAGGGACACCTCATATCCATTCATAAAGCACTTCAATGGAATTATTTACACCGTGCAAAAGCAGCTTTTAAAATTTAATTCATGATGTTTTTTCCATCAGAAAAGAATTTCTGAGCACCTTTCTCATTGACATTGGTTTGTCAGAGCTGTCACATTTGGCTAGATCAACCTAGCTAAGGGACCTGTAGCATTACCAGTTATCATGTTTTAAACAAATTACTCTTAACTAGAAGTCCTACAAAAATACTAACTGTAAGGGTGGAGGATTCCTAAAAAATTAAAGGGGAAAATTGCCTCCTTCTCCTTGAGGAAAACAGACCTAAAGGTGTCAGAGATCCTGGCATTGAAGTGGTGCAAATTGCTAGATTCGGAGCCAGGTGGCTGGGCTGTGAATTCCAGCTGCGCGTTCATTTACTAAGTGTCTGAAGTTGGGCAGGTAACTTTATTTAGTCCTCAGAGTCCTCCTCTGTAAATTTAGGGTAATAATGATAGAACTTTTGTGAAGAGGAAATAGGATAATCATACAAAACGCTCGAGCGCTGCCTGGCCGATGGTGAGCTGTCAGTGTAGGTAAGCCGCTTTTATGGATGTGTTTGTTTCCTTTCTCCTTCTGTCACCTGCACTGAGAAGAAAAAGGGGGTTTCTTTTCCTCTGAGCTGGGGCAAGTCCTCAAAATGTTCTCAGCACAGTCACTCCAGGCAAATACTTCCATAAATTCTTGAGAATATAAAACTCATTCTTCATTTTTGATTTCATCTTTACTTTTAGGATTTTTGGGGCTCTGATTTATATACCATTGCCACCTGGTGGCGACACCCTCAAATTGCAGGGATTTTTTTTGAGGGCTGAATTTTTTTTTTGAAGTTGCAATCTGAAAAAATAAAATTATGAAATGACAGCTGATAAAAAAATTAATCACATTTTAAAAAGCTCATTAACATACCCTACCTAATTTGGTGCTACAAGAAATCTATAGACTAGATAGAGTAGGTGTTATTAATCTCCATCTTAGAAATAAGAAGCAGGCAGAACAGATTGTTACAGTCTGAATGTTTGTGTTTCCTCAAAATCCATATGTTGAAACCTATTCCCCAGTGTGATAGTATTAGGATATGGGGCCTTTGGGAGATAATTAGGTCTTGAGGGCCCTACCCTCATGAATGGGATCCGTGCCTTTATAAAAGGGTCCCAAGGGAGCTCATTTGCCCTCCTACCACGTGAGGACACAGCTAGAGGATGCCATCTGTGAGGAAGAGGACCCTCACCAGACACCAAATCTGCCAGGGCCTTGATCTTGGACTTCCCAGTCTCTAGAACTGGAGAAATAAATTTCTGTTGTTTATAAGCCACCTAGTCTAAAATATTTTGTTATAGCAGCCCGAACAGACTGAGACAGAGATTAAACACCTTGCCCAAAGTTTGGAATGAGTCAAAAGGGCAACAGTAAGAGCTGGAGCTTAGGCCTCCCCAGTCTCCACCACCAGGGCTCTTCTGACATCCCACTAGGACACACCATGCACGAAGGCAGGGAGATGCTGCCCAGGAGCGTTTATCAAGTGAAGTAGGGAGTAGCAGCACATTAAAGACTAGCTTCCCAAGACTACGCTGGAAAAGAGATCTTAGCTAATTATTCTAGAGGGTTTGGAATTCTCTCTGTGGTTGATGACGGCATTTATGTCAGTATTTCTGAGTGTCCTTTTTTGTGGTAGAAGGAAGAGACATTGCTATTTCAGTTATTTACTGCCATATAACAAACAACCCCAACACTTGGTGTCTTAAAATAACAATGATTCATCATTTCTCATAATTGTGCAATTTGATCAGTGCCTGGCTGGGTCGTTCTTCTGCTCCATGTGGCACCAAATGGGTTACTTATTTGGCTGCTTTTAGCTGCTGGCTGGGTTGGGCTGGGCCAGAAGGTCCAAGAAGGCTTTGCTCACACGTCTCACTCCTCCATGCTCACCCTTGTGACCTCTCTCTGTGTCTAGCTTGGGCTCCCTCACAGCATGGTGGTCTCAGGGTGGCTGGAAATACTATTTAGAGATTGGCTTCTGGAGGAGGAAGCAGCAGAAGTTGCTAGTTCTCTTGAGATGCAAGCACAAAAGCCCCAGAATGAACACCACTTCCAATACCTTCCATTGGTGAAAGCAAGTCACACGACCAGCCGGGATTCACAGGGAGGAAGAATAAACTCCACCTCTTGTTGTAAGAGGAGGCCTGCACATACAGTGATGGGAAGAATTGTTGGCAGCCACATTAGGAATCTACCACAACAATATTCGTGTGTCCACTTGGTAAGAGAAACTTGGACATTTTTACTGGCATGTACCATCCATAGATACATGAGGCTTGGTAGATTTAGAATTCAAGAATAGCAAGTTCAATCCAAAGTGAAAATATGGTGGAGGAATGGCCCTGAGACACAGGTCCCCTGGTTGTTGTCAGTACAGGTTTTCATCGGGGCTCTTCTCTGGGACTGCCCACAGCTTCAAGAATCATGGCCTTAGTTCTAAAGATTACTTTATGCATCTAACCCAAAATCAGTTCAGACAGGCATTTGTGGATAGAGAAAATCTGAAGAAATAACCAAAAAATTAGCCCATGAGATGATAGAAAAATAGTAACTCTAAATGCATGATCATGGTGTGTCCAGAGCCTTTTGGAGCCACATTATGATTCAAATCTAAATAATCTGGTCAAACATGCACTTCTGCAATTGCCTGTGGCTAGAAAATGGTTTTTTCTTTCAGTTTTAGTACCATATAACCACATTCTTCCTGAGCAAGCTTTTGTTAGCTCCTAATTGCCTTGAGAGAATTGAGTACAAGAGTTCAAATTGCAATTAACAGAGAATTCACAGCTGGAGTTTCTATTGTCCTGTGTGGTTGTCCTCTCACCTGCAAATTTGCATTGCCCATATGTTTGTGAAGCTCTTTGTTGTTTCCAAACAACTTTCAGATGCTATCATTGTATTTAATTTTCATGGCAACTCCATAAGATGACACTGAGTAAGATCACTCCCTTGCAGTAGGAAGGAAACTGAAGTCCAGGATGTTAAGAACTTGATTGAGGAGTTGGCAAAGCCAGACCTAGGTCCTCTATTTCAGTGTCTTCCCCTCCCTTCCTGTAATATGCCTATCCTAATGCCCAGGGCAGGGTGACCAGCCTTGATGAGGAGGGGGCAGTTCTTGGGACTAACGCCTCTGTTAGTAGCTTAATCATGGCCTTGGTCATAAAATTAAGATGCAAAGATAACACATTTTTAACTTGAATTTCAATAAATGGCATAAAAACTTACTATTTGCAGCCAGTGGAGGGACTACCAGGAAATATGTTTTTACCCAACCCTGATAGTGACTTTGTCCTTGGAAGAGGATTTGAGCTTGTTCACTCCTGGATCTGAGCATCACATAGGGGAGAGAGAGGGCAGCGTGAGCGCAGCTGGGGAAGCGCTTCCATGACTGCCCACGTGGATGGAAGCTGATCAGGAAGGAGGTCGGCTGGTCCTCCAGCTCAGAACACCTTATATAAGTTAATGGGGAAACTTTCTCAATAGCAACTAATGGGCTTTACTGCTGTGCTAAAATTAGAGCTGAAAGGTAAACACAGACATGTCATTGGAGTGGAATAATAATGCTATACCATATGGGAAGATTAGTGTGGATTAGCAGTTCTGTTGCCCTTGGAGTTCATCAAAGCCCTGATGTGAGCTGTGTAGAGATAGGGGACAATGCACTCTGCTTTGTCAGGGACAGTCTCAGTGCAGTTCATTGTCCTTACATAATTATTATGTCCCCTTTCACTGTCACAAGTGTTCAGGCTTAGATGGTAAGTTACATGGTCCCCCAGAGAGCACAGAGCTCAGCATATCATAGTCATTCAGGAAAGGCGAGCTCTCTGCCTTGACAAGCCGATAAGTCTGCGGGGAAATAGCCACACAAACTGTGTATTTTGTGGCTTTAATGAACCTGTTCTTGACACTAGAAGTTGAAATCATGACTTTTTCCTTGGTTAAGGTCTCTTTTTTAAATGCGATGGTGCTTATTCAAATTCACATTGGCACAATAATTGGCCCAGCTTCTGCTGGCCTTGGATTCAGTTGAGCACAGGGGGAAAGGAGTCTCTGGTTTTTCATGGATCAGTCAGTGAAATCTTCATCGTCATGTGGTCCACTGCAATATAGCTTAGTAAATGGTTTCTTCTTGTGCATGCTTATTTTCTCTCACAGCAACCCCATTCAGTGGGGGAGTCTTGGGAACTGGAGGTCCAGGAGAGGTTTAGCAGTGGGCTTAGGATCCTACAACTCATCAAGAATATCACTGAGACTGGGACCTGGGCCTCCCTCCTTTTGATTTTACATCTTTCCCTTAATGCTGCCTCTTGCAGATGTTCCCAACAGCTGTATCTGCCATGTTGACTTATTTCTCTCAGCACCCAGTACAACTGATGGAGAAGTAGCGTGCTGACCCAGATGTCGGCACAGAATTTGGTTACTCTAGAACATCCCTTGTTGCTAGTTTGCTCATCTGGTGTGGTCAAGGGGCAGGCTTATAAAACAAACCTTGTGTTTGTTTAGTGCATTTATGGTTTACAAAGCATTTTATACACAGCGTCTGTTTGTGACATCTGTTTGATGAGTTGGGAGTGTAAGCCACAGGTGAACAGTGGAGGTCTTGCTATCACTATTCTCTCCCTAACAGAGGAGGAAGGAGGCTCAGAAAGAGTAAGTGAATTGCTCAAGGTCACACATCTAGTAAATGACAGCACATGGCTAAAGGCCAAGTCGCACTGATAGCTGGCCCTCCATGGGTTCTGCATTCCTGATTTCGAGAGGCGTCTCCACCAGGTTATCAAATTTGATTCTAGGGCCCACAAGCTCCTCATGAAATGCTGAGATGATTCTCCTCTATGAAGGGGGGAAAGTATGGTCCCTGACTGCCGCAGTGGTTAGAAATGTAGCAGCTTTGTACATGGCATGGGTGATTTTAACAGACAAAAAGACCAAAAGTCCTAGGAAGTTAATTAAGCAGCTCATTTCCAAATGGAAATGAGGCAGAAGGCAATTAGAGAAGGGGAAAGGACTTAGGAACAAAAGTGTTTTGAAAGTTTGCAGACTGCCTATCATGAGTAAGAAATGGGATTGGGAAACCATAGAGGCCCACAAAGTTTAGAGAAGATAAAGAAAGGGCCAGAAGAGAGTTCAAGGATGTGCCAAATGACTCCTTCTGTTGGAAAACTGTGCTTGGTTTCTTACTTGGGGCAGCGAGTACTTGAGGGGAAAGAAGTTTTAGAGAAATAGAGATCTATGAAAAATAGGGCTGGAGAAGAAACTGTCACCAGTGTGGAACTGAGGACAAAAATACTCACCTTCTCTGGGTTAGAGCAATGCCATTCCTCCCCCTGGCCAGTCTTTGATAGAGCTCAATAACAGAGTCAAAGACACTGGCCCTCAGGCCATTGCAAGCCACCAACTCATGTTATGAACCCATTAATTATGACTTCTCTGCTTAGTGTCTGTCTTCTTTCCTTCTGTTTTGTTTTCTATCTCCCTTGCTTGACTGAAGGCACAAACCGACTTAGATTTCCTTATACCAATTAGAGGCTTTTGTTTCCATTTCCAAGGAATGTGGATTTATTGACTGAATGAAGTGAGAATGTTCTGATTGAGGGATGGGAGAAGGCCATCATGCATGTTATTTTGTTCATAACTTTTAAGGAGTTGACTTAGAATCTTTGATCTAGGACTGAAGAAAGGAACCTCGGGGACTGTGTAGGCCAACTTTCCATCTAATGAAGGTACCCAAATAGAGGGCAATTCAGACATTTTGGGGATACTTTCAGAGAGTTAAAGCTTACTTTCTCACAAGATTGTCCATTCCATTTCTAAACTGTTTGCCTATTAATCCTTATATAGCACCTACTGTGTACTAGACACTGGCATGAGCTGTACAATCACTAAGTCAGTGATCCAACACTGACTATTTATCCCTATTTTATAGATGAAGAAATTGAGTCACAGAGCGGTTAAGTGACTTGCTCAAGGCCACACAGCTAATAAGTGACGGCAGTCTCTATAGTCTGTGCGTTTAACTACCAGCTCTGCCATCTCCCTGATAAGACATCTTTAGTAATTAGTAAGTTTTTTCCCTCATTTTGCACCATCAAAATTGGCCCCTTGCAATTTCTATCCCAGAGTCTTTCACGTGATTCTTAATTATTTTCAGACACACCACCATGTTTTCCCATTATCTTTACTTACCAGGCTGGCAACCTTTAGTTTTCCCACCAGTTTCTCAATGTGGCATGATTTCTACCTTCTAGGTGCTTCCTTTGGCTACATGCCAGCTTCAGATCACCTGGCAAAAAGCACCTGAGATTTGTACATGGCATGGGTGATTTTAACAGACAAAAAGACCAAAAGTCCTGGGAAGTTAATTAAGCAGCTCATTTCCAAATGGAACCAAGCAGGTAGAAGGCAATTAGAGAAGGGAAAAGGACTTAGGAACAAAAGTGTTTTGAAAGTTTGTAGACTGCCTGTCATGAGTAAGAAATGGTCCAGCCCTACCTGGTCCAGGTCAGCCCTACCTGGATTGGAATCTCAGCTTCCCTACTTACTGTCTATACTTGAGCAGGTAATACTCAGCCTTTCTGAGCAGAGGGCCCTCCATTTATGAATCAGAACGAATCCTGAACTCCCTTGTGTCTTTGCAAAGACGAGCAAAGGGCAAGACTCATAGTGTGAGCTCTATAAAGGGGAATTATTACTATCGATGTTATGAGCAATGACAACTGTATCCATTCTCCCCAAATGGATCTGTAGATTCACACAGTCCTGATCAAAACCCTGGGAGGCTAATTTGAAGAAATTGACAAGCTGATGCTAAAATTTATATGAAAATACACAAGATATAAAATAGCAAAATAATATTGAAAAAGAACAAAGTGGGAGGACTCACACTAGCTAATTTCAAGATTTACTGTAAAGCTATAGTAATAAAGATAGTATGATACTGGCATAACGATAGATAAATCGAGCAATTAAACAGAAAAGAGGATCTAGAAATAGACCCATGCATCTACAGGCAATTGATTTTTGACAAAGACATAAAGTCAGTTTGACAGGAACAGCTTCCTATCAGGAGGCACTAGAAAAAGTGGATAAAGCAATCCTGTATCCCTGCCGAACTCTACACATCAAAACTAATTTGAGGTAGATAATAGACTTACAGTAAAAGCTAAACAAAAACTTCAAGAAAGCATAGGAGATTCTTTCAGATATTAGGACATAAAAAGTACTAACTGTAAAAGAAAAAAGGATAAATTGGAATTTATCAAAATCAGATATATCTGTTCATGAAGAAATGTTATTACAAAAATCAATAGAGAATCGAAAGACTAGGAGGAAATATTTGTAATACATATAAATAAATAAGGCTTTAAAATGAAATATTTAAAGAATACATACAAATCAATAATAAAAAGATGAACAACCCAATGAAAACTGTGGGCAAAAACTTGAACAGACATTTGATATACAAAGGGCCAGTAAGGGATTTAACACCATTTGTCATAAGGGAAATACAAATTAAAACCACAATGGGATACCATTCACAACTGCTAGAACAGCTAAAATCAGAAAAACTAGCAATACCAGATGTTGGCAAGGACATGGAACAACCGGAACACTCCCGCAATACTGGTGAGATTGTAAAGCGATACAATCAACTTAGATAACTGACAGTTCTTATAAAGTTAAACATATATCTATCCAGTGGCCCAGCTAGTTTATTCTCAGATACCTAAGAGAAATGCAAATGTATATCCATAAGATGACTCATGTGAGAATATTCGTAGTAGCTTTATAAATATAATAGTCCTAAATTGGAATCAACCCAAAGGCCCATTGATGAGGAATGGATAAACAAACTGGTATGATCGTGGAATGATACTCAGCAATACAAAGGAATGAAATACCCATACATGCAACAGAATCTCAAAAACATAATAGTGAAGAAAGCCAGGAAGAAGAGTAAGTCCTAAAGCTGAGGTCCCCAACCCCTGGGACATAGACCAGTATCGGTCTGTGGCCTGTTAGGAACCGGGCCACACAGCAGGAGGTGAGCAGTGGGCAAGCGAGTGAAACTTCATCTGTATTTACAGCCGCTCCCCATTGCTCACATCACTGCATAAGCTCTGCCTCCTATCAGATCAGCAGTGGCATTAGATTCTTATAGGAGCCCAAAGCCTATTGCAAACCGTGCATGCGAGGGACCTAGGTTGCAAGCTCCTTGTGAGACTCTAATGCCTGATGATCTGAGGTGGAGCTCAGGCGGTGATGCTAGTGCTGGGGAGCAGCTGCAAATACAGAGGATCATTAGCAGAGAGGTTTGACTGCACAATAAATGTAATGTGCTTGAATCATCCTGAAACCACCCCCCTTCATCCCTGGTCCATGGAAAAATTGTCCATGGAAAAAATTCTTCCATGAAACCTGTCCCTGGTGCCAAAAAGGTTGGGGACCACTGTCCTAAATGATTCCATTCACATGAAATTCAAGAACAAACAGAACTAATATATGGTTATAGAAATCAGAACCTGAGTTGCCTTTGGCGAGGGTGGGTGGGAATTGACTGGAGAGGGCAGGAGGGAACTTTCTAGGGTGCTAGAAACATTCCATATCTTGATTGTAGTGACGGTCATATGGGTAGACACAGTCATCAAAACTTGTTAAATTGAGCACTTAAGATCTGGGAAAATTCTACCTAAATGTTAAGAAATAATAATGGTAACTTCTGAAATTGAAGTTACTCTAAATAGTAAGTGCAGTGGGATTGTTTTCCTGTGATTTGAACTTGTGTGGCCTGAGATTGTGTTAACTTTTTTTTTTTTAGCAGCTTCATTACACTCTTGCCATTCATTGAATTTATGGCTAATGATATCTGCCAAGTCTCTCTTCTTTTTGGGCATGGATTGCTACCAAGCTCCTTTCTGAAATACCTCCTTTGTGTATCCCAATGGCTCTATATGCGGCCCTGGAAGGAATGAATAGAACTCAGATAAACAAAGGTAGTATTCCAGAAAGGGGTAATGCTGTAAATAATAATGACAGATTCCAGGTAAATAGTACTCAGTGCCAGGAACTCTTCTAGGGTTTTACACACATTCACCAATTTAATTCTCACAGCAACTCCATGGGATAGGTTTTATTGATGGGCCAACTTGAGGCACAGTGAGGTTAAATGACTTGACCAAGGTTATATGTCCAGAAAGGGGTAGAGCTGTAATTCGAGTCCTGGTAGGTCTGATGCCAACATCTGTGCTTGTAACTTCGATGCTAACATCATGCCTAGCCCTGGTTTGCTTCTTCTGCTTGATTCTTTGAGTCTAAGGATCTAGGATTCAATCTGTCTCTGGTTAATCCTCTCACAGTAGCTCAAGCCTAGGTCACTCCCCTAAGGAACATCATACCCAGAGCACTTTATGAATTCCTTATGAGAGAACCTGTTTATGGAGGAGCAACTGGGTACATTAGGGGAGTGGCTCTCATGAGCTGCAGACGTCATTCCAGGTCTAGTCCTTGCCGCAGTCTCTCTCCACACACCACAGTTCAAAGAATTCCTTAAATAGCACTCAGCAGCTACGAGGTGCATGATGCTGTTCTTAAGTATCCACCAAAATCAACATCAATGGTGTGACGTCAGGTAGGGGAAGGACTGTTTGGTAGCAATTCAAGCCTAAGTAGAGAGAGACCTGGCGGTTATCATTAGCCATAAATTCAGTGAATGGCTAGAGTGTGGTGAAGCCACTAAACACAGAAACCAAGAGAACCTCACACAACCTCAGGCCACATCTAATGAACAAGTAGAAAGTTCAAATCATGGAAACAAATAGCTCTACTGTACTCCTTACTGTTTAGAGTACATCGTAACATGTTCCATTTCAGATATCATTATTATTTTTTAACATATAGGTAGAATTTGCACAGATCTTAAGTGTTCAGTTGAATGAGTTTTGACTATTAAGGTACAGAATGTTTCTGTTACCCTTGAAAGTTTCCTCCTGTCCCTGTTCAATCAATTCCCACCCATCTCTGTGATAGGTATATTTTGATCCAGAGAGAAGAGGTCTTCTAGGCCACACTGGGATTTTTATTTACTCACGCTCTCTAAGCGCTTGGTGCATGGCATGAGCCCGCAGGAAGAGTCCTTGGAAGGGGATGGCATAGACTGGAGACAGCTCCTTGCAGAGGTTCAGAGATGTTACCAACCAGAAACACTAAAAGCCAGTGTCCCCTCCTAGCAGCCAGTCCTGGTGGATGCTCACCTGCTTCTAAAATCATGACTCTGTCCTGCTCATTTTGGTTCTAGACCCGTGGACTCAGGGAGTCTTGCTAGATCTAATCATAGGTTTCTGATTTTGTGTCTCCAAGAAAGCTGCCATGGAGCATGTAATTAACTGGAAAGTTTAGACCTTTTCAGTGATCTACTTTCTTTCTTTTTTTTTTTTTTTTTTTTTTACAAAGTCTAGCGCTCTGTCGCCTGGGCTAGAGTGCAGCCTAGCTCACAGCAACCTCAAACTCCTGGGCTCAAGCAATCCTTCTGCCTCAGCCTCCCGAGTAGCTTGGACTACAGGCATGCGCCACCATGCCCGGCTAATTTTTTCTATATATTTTTAGCTGTCCAATTAATTTCTTTCTATTTTTGGTAGAGACAGGGTCTCACTCTTGCTCAGGCTGGTCTTGAACTCCTGAGCTCAAATGATCCACCCGCCTCGGCCTCCCGGAGTGCTAGGATTACAGGCGTGAGCCACCATGCCCGGCCAGTGATCTACTTTCTTAATGGCCTGTGTCAAATTGGCCTTGCTGGCTACCTTTAAGCTGCTTTAAGTGGAGCAGAAAGGAGACATGAGACCATGTTGGACCGGGGGCATCCACAGGACATAACATGGAGTTAGATGTGGGGGAGATGCCTAACAGATGTGTTTGTTCGAGAAGCCATACCTACGTTTTCCCTGGGGCTCCGTCGTAGTTCAGCTGTGGATAGACACTTCTTCAGGCTGCAAAGTCCTTATCTAAAAATTGAGATTAATGCTGTTTCTCTGCCTTAAGATTATGGCTCAAGTTAAATGAGCTATTAAGTAGTTAGAGCTCTGAGAATGTAGACAAGTGGTGTGGCACTAGAGAACCTTTGCCTGATAAAGCCTCACTATGGCTACTTGAAGAAGCCGAGCTGGTAGGGAAAACAGAGTGGGGTTTGGGACCATAAAACAACTTTTTTCAATCCCTCTGTGTTTGAAAATTCACCCTGACACATTCATCCTTTAGGGTTTTAAAGGCTTCCCAGGCCTTCAAGTCCTCTCCTCTCACCACCACCATAACACCTCTCCCCTCCTAAGAAATGTTAATTGGAAACTTGATCTTCTAAATAGAGTCAACTAACTTAAATATTAAACACCTACTGCATGCCAAGCTTTGTGAAGGTTATAAAAATAAGTACGAGGTAGCTGTTGTCTTCCAGGAATGTATAACTTGATCACATCACTCACAACAGGAGAAGAATCCCAGATTATGTCCTCCTGTTTCATTCACTAACCAACACTACTAGTCTTCTTACCAGGTTATCTTCATCTTTCTTGGTCCCTGCTTTTTCACCCATTAAGTAATTAATCCCTGAGTTTTCTCTCTACAGTAAACAATGGCCTAGCCAAGAAGAAAATCCTTCCATGAACTTCTAAGAAAAGACCAAAAAAATCAATAATGACTGTATCTTTCGAAGAAGTCATAAACTTGATGTTCTTCTGTTCTCAATTTATAGATGGCTTTTGATTAAAAAATTTCCACACAGCTTTATCTTCATAATTCATGCCTTAGGCTGCCTTTTTTTTTTTTAAACCTAAACTTCATACTTTATTTGGATTTTAACAACTTTTCCATTAATGTCCTATTTCTGTCCCAAGATCCATTCCAGATTCTGCATCTCACTTAGTGGTCCTGTCTGCTCAGTCTCCTCTGGTCTGTGACACTTCTCAGTCTTGGTTTTTCATGACCTTGACAGTCTCAAAGGGTACAGGCCAGAATATCCCATAGGCTGGTCCTGAATCTGGGTTTGTCTGATATTTTTCTCATGATTATCCCCGGGTTGATGGGCTTCTGGAGAAACACCACAGAGGTGAAATGCCCTTCTTGTCATATCTTATTGGAGATACGTGATATCCACATGATAGGTGACGTTAACCTTGATCACTTGGCCAAGATACGATGTTTGCTACATTTCTCCACTCTGAAGTTACTATTTTTCCCTTTCCATACTGTGTTCTTGGGAAGTGAGTCACTAAGTCCAGCACACTCCAAGCTTTCCCTCCTCAAACAGAGAGTATCTGCCTATATTATTTGGATGAACGTGTTTTGAACAGAATTAATATTCAGTCTCTCTACTACAGTACTGTTGAACCTCATTCTCGCTGTGTACTTTGAGAACATTAGCTAATTAATCCTGATTAGAAATTACAGCAGAATCTCACTAATTCTCACTTTATCAATCTTTAAATAGAAGAAGATTTTCTAAAAACCTATCAGTCTTTCATTTCTGAGCTGAGATGTATGTAGCTAAAAGCGGCAGTATATGCTTAATCAGTAAAGTTGATGTCCATGAATGTATTTCTTTTTTTTTTTGCTTTTATTATTTTTAATTGACACAATAATTGTATACTATGAATGTATTTCTACAGAGCTTACTGCAAAAGCTCAGCATGAGAAACTTTCCACAAGTATTTTACATTGTATTTTCTGCTTTCCTGTGGAGCATTATCCTAAGTCATTTATAGAGAATGTATTTGTGAAAATAGCTTGGATTTTAATCTAATTATTATATTATAACCTCTAAATGGAACATCTTTCTCCAAGGAGTACCAAGCCAATTTTGATATATAATTAGGTAATATCTGCATTCTCAGAAAACTCCAGTCTCCTTATGACTTGGTTTCTACAAGAGCAGAATTTGGTTTAAGGTGAAGCTATCTTGGGTTCTGCCCAGTAGAATGCATTGTATTTGATGCAATTTGTATATTATAATTATTTTCCCATGTGTATATGCATGTGTGCTTCTCCCCAGCCACACTCTGAATGTTTTGAGAGAGTAGTCTGTGACACCTTTGTCTCCCATGGTAACTAGGATGTGGCATTTGTAGATATTGTAGGTTGCCTATCCAACATTCGTTTGTGCTTTTTTTTCTATCCAACAGAATCCCACTTTTTAGGTATCCCTCCCCTCTCCCTAACCAAGCATCTGGGGTAAACTGACCCACCCTGAGCTCCAAGTGGGTCTGATTGTTAAGGGTATTCATTGTCTTTGCTCATGATTAGCTTAGGAAGGTGTACCTGGCCCCAAACAGCCCAGGAGAGGGGCTTGCTGGGGGCTTCCGAGAAAAGTTTCCTCCATCTTAAGAAAAGCTACAGGGAGAAGTGAGGTGGTTCTTCTCCCTGAAGACATTGTCATGCATGGCCGTGATGGTCAGAGCTTCAAGAGCTGCCCACCCCGAGTCAGAATACATACACAGGAGTATCTCAGGGGCACTGCGGGGCCTGTGCCAAGCTGTGGCTTCCAGTTTTGTGAAACAATAAATGTACTTCCTGTTTTAAGTTTCTCATTTCTTGCAGCCAGAGGCATCCTCAGTGATCTACAATTATCAATAAATATTTTTATTTGATTGATTTTAGTGGCCTCTTAGGAAGAAGAGATTAAGAAGACAAAAACAAAAACAAAAGACACTGGTTCACTTTGGGAAAGGAATTTCATCCCAGTTAGAAAATTTTAAAGATTATGCAATCTTTATTGCTGTTCATTCCTTGCTCATAAATTTGTTCATTAAATGTTATTTTAAACTTTGATATTGTTTATGGTTTGAGAATATAAAATAAAAAGTTAGGGTGCAGTTGATGGGTCTGTTTTGTTCTAGTATGACAATAGCTTGGCTTTTGGGGACCACGAAACGGCACAGATTGTAGCCTCCTCTGAGACCCATGCAGCTCTCTCCTCCCGAAGGTATTTTGTCTCAGTCCCTTCCACCCTTCCTTGCATTGCTGCATCGCTTCTCTTCCTCTTTCTTTTTTGGGCGTCCTCCTAAGGGTAGATGTCCACGGAGCTGTGTCTTCCAGACGCACAGTGCGCCTCTGCCTGGGTCTTTTGAATAGGACGTACCCTTCAGTGCTGGCGTCTGACCTGAGCTTTACTCCACTCTTTCTTGGAGATCCTATTGCTGCTTTATGGTTCCAACTTTCATTTCTCATTAAGGCTCTGCTTGCTAATACCCAACGTGTCCCAGAATGTTGTTTCTCATTTCCCATGTTTTGCTGGATGTAGTTACCAGGCATATTCTACACTCTTACTCATCTTCCTTGTCATACTTGTTGGGGGCCATGGTAGCTCATTTCAAGGGCTTTATGAGAACAGTTCTCCCTTTCCATTTCCAGTGGGCACTTAATCCTAAGGAAACGACCCATTATTTCAATATCATAAACCTTAGCCCAGTGAGTAAATTTCCTTTTTCTCTTCAGTCAACAGCCCAGTATTTCCTAGCTAGTGTGAGCCAGCTTTATCTCCCATATTTTTTATATTGTGCTTCCTAAATTATCTTTCTTAGGATATAGTCCCTTAAGGTGTTCTGCAGAAAAATGATTCCACAGACAAAGTAATTTGAGAAATGCCCCAGAGCTTCCCAGAGAGTCACCATGCGTATTAGTAAGTGCTTTGTAGGTCCCATAAACCCTGTGTAAAGACAAGGGGTTAATTTATTTGACTGTAACTCCCTCGCCTCTGCTTCCCCCCCCCCTGCCCCCACAAGGTCTATGCAATAGCCTGTGGAACCCACCCGGTAGAATTTACGATTCCCTGAACCCATTTGAGCTTTAGGGCCTCTAAGCCTCCTCTTTGGAGGAACATCATGGAATATACTTGCCTGGAACATCCTCATGGCTGTCTTTGTCGATCAGAATGGCCAGGGCTGCACCTTGAGCCTAGCTTAGATGAGTGACTGTGGGATCATTTACTTTAAAATATCTCCATATAAAAAGTGCAGCAGGGGTGTGGGCACAAGTGAACTCCAATCCACACCCTAGAGGTAAGTGCTTAACATTTGATATATCCTAATCAGCAGTCAACATTCCGGAGATAGTTATTCAGCATACCAAGTATGCCTGACATCTATACTAGGGGGGTTGTTAATTAGCATAAAGTATGTGAGAAATGAATTTTTGTTGGTGTCATGAGTGGTGTTCTAGAGCAGTGATTGGTTAGAGAGATTGCCCAGGCCACACCCCCTGCATGAACAAGGTATAAAAATCCACAAGCCCCAGGGTTCAGTACAGTGGTCGAGGCCAAGTGTGCGAGGGTCAGGGTTGAGGACCTTGCTTCAGGGAGGACCTCTGGTGCCTGAATCCCCTATAGTCCCAGAATTTTACTGCAGCCTCCTTGGATGTTGGGTGCAGGCTGAGGTGTCAGAGAATCAAGATAGGGACTTTCCCTGAGCTACAAGAACTGCCCCTGTGACTGTGTGTGCAGACTTGCTAATAAATTTCATCCAAGACTTGCTTAAATCGTGGCATACCTCCTGGTAGGAAGGTAGTGGAGAGGGGCTGCAGAGGCTGTAGGTAGTTACCAAAAGAACCTGGCAAGCCAATTTGGCAGGTCAGCAGACAGGTAGGTACCCCACAGGCCATGACCCCTGGTGCAGTCCCCATCCCCGGCTGGCTCTGTTCTCAGGGTGATGCTGACCGGGGCAAGGAGTCATCAGCCACCACAAAGCTCATGCAGCTCATCCACCTTCCATCTCCCTGGTGTGTCCTCTGTCCGCAAAGTAAAAGTGGCTCATTAGGGACCTCTGAGCCACTAAGGCACCATTAAGGCATACTCACACATTCTCTCCCTCTGTGACCACCACAGAGAGGGGACTGTTGTGCTAGGTAACCACATGCCAGTTTCCTGCCTGTGTCCTGCCCTTTTTATCCTCCTGATATACACGTATATTGTTGGGGTTCCTGCAGGAGCCATGCCTGTACCAGCAAATGTGACGCTGTCATTCCTCCGGAACCTGATTTTCCACAAAAATCAGTGTGGTCAGTCTTCTCTCTGCCTCGGTTCAGAGTCCACACCTGCAAAATGGGAATAATAATAGTGTCTCCCTCATGGGCCTGTTGTACGGGAAACTAGTTCATATATGCACAGCCCAGAACATTGCCTGGCACCTTGTAAGCACTAGTAAGTATTCATTGTTCCTTTATTTTTCTTTCTTTCTTTTTTATTATTATTAAGCATTGTCTTAACAGGCAGGCTCATTACACTGGTGTGGAATGGACAAATCCAGATTATAACAGTCTTCCATTACCCAAGAGAGACATCACAAAGACCTTGTGCTGATGTTCACCTCTTTACTCCATTGAGTCCCTTACTCAGAGCTTATTTGCTCTTGGTTTATGTGGAGTTCTAACAAGCTCGATTTGCTTCCCTACTTCACAGATTAGAGAAAGCAATTTTGAAGGAACGTGAGGCAGGCTTAGTCAAAGCAGCAAGAAGTGATTGCTGATAGTGAAGGAGTCACAAAAGTATAAAGATCAGACAAAAGAACTGCTAAATTCTAGGATCATTTAGGTAGGAAAAAAAAAATAGCCCCATACCACAGTAGTTCTCAAATAGTGTCATTGTGTATTGGTTGATGTTTACAATGATGGCCCTGAGTTACTGAGAGATGATGAAGTGATTTTTAGCGTACTTTGTTTATTGAGGCAGGAAAGTACGTGATATGCTTTGGAACTTCCAACAAAGTGGCAAATGTTAAAGTTTTGATGCTGAAAGTGATCAGTCATCCTCCTGTTATTTAAAGCAATTTATATAACACACTCCGTTCCCAGATCCTACTGCATAAACGAGGCATCACTTTACATGGTTAGAGCAGTTCATAATTGTAAAATATCCCCTAACCCACGAGGCACAAGCTCTACTCTATTAGAAAAACAACTCCCAAATCTGACTCCTGCTAAATCCTAAGGAGTTTTACAGACACGCGTGAGAACAAGAGGGCGTGTTAGATAATGGATCTCAAGCAGAGACTGATGCTTGTAAGTAAAACAGCCCCTTTTCCAAGCTCTATTTCTAACTTCTACTTTCTGTCTCGCCCCAGAAGGCCGTATCCACCATTACATTTTGCTAAGTTGGGAGTAGAAACATTTTAGTATCAGGGAAAGGCCTGTGGATATTTTGCTGTGGGCTGCAGAGACTGTCACGGGGGCGCTGTACTCAAGTTTGCCTTGGCTTCTCGAGAGTGGCCAGGCTTGAGGGTGGAATGGCCTGGAGCAAGTGACTAGGATGTGACCCAGTCGGGTTCCTGCCTTGTCTTCTGCAGAGACACCTAAGTTGGTTAATAGGTAAAGGATTTGAAAGTCTGCAACAAACAATACTGCAAGAGACAGAGCCTTCAATTACTGGACATGTTTCCTCATTAAAGAGGAGGACGTAGCTCAGGAGGATGGTAATTACAGCCTGGCATTACTGCCGTCCCTACTGCCATTCACCGAGTTCTCGCTGTGGACCAGGCCTCTGCACACATCAGCACTGTGGCTCACTGGGGCACATCTCCTTCCTCTGGGACCAGCTGGGTCTTGGTCTCCGTGTGGAGAAAAGAGCCAAGCAAGGGCTCCCAGGAATATGCAGGTACTACTCTGGGGGAGAAATGCCAGGGACAAAGACAAGGATCCCTTTGCAAGGGGCCTTGAGGAAACACTGGTTATAATACTTCTCCTAGAGTTGGGCCCTCTGCTCTGGGGGCCAGAACAAAACCAATCTCCTTCCACCTTGCAAGGGAAACTCTTTACGCACCTGTTCCTAAGTCCAGTGTGTCTTTACTCACAGGTGTTCTCAGGGTGCTTCTAGCTGGGCAGTTCCATTGCTGACCTCCTTAGATATTCAGCTGAGGCTTGAGGTGGTTCTCATTTGGGGTGTCTCTCGGGGGCAGCTGAGCTGTCGTTTCTCCCAGGGAACAAGTAGCAGGAGGTGGATAGAAGGAGGACCAGTGGCTCGAGCATCCTTCCGGAGGGCAGGCCTTCCCTAGCAGGGTGCCCGTCCTCCTGGGAGGCCTTGGCCCTCTGTTCCTCCTTCCAGCTGACTCGGCTGCCCCTCTCCTGCCCCAGGGCACTGGCAGTACCTGTCCCTCGCCTCAGCCTGGTCCCAATTCCTCCTGCATCTTCTCGTACTTCAGGTAAGCGGCAGTCAGAGGGAAGATAAGAGGGTGGATTATTTGGGCTGTGAACTCAAAGGGGAAGAGAAGTGAGAGCAGACCCTGGTCCCCATGCTCTGGTAAGTCATCCTGACCCACAGCAAATTCTGGGCCAGAGCAGAAATGAGGGCTTATGTTTCTCATGGAGTCCAAGAAAAAAAAAGTGGTGACGAAACCAGTTTCATGGTAGAACAAGAGCACTGCAGAGGGAATGGGAACGGGCCTGGGAGTCAGACAGACGTGGGGAAAGCCCCATCCAGCCCTGGCTCTGTGACCATGGACATCGTCTTAGTTTTCGAGGGAGATTAGACAGATAGAAGCAAAGGAATCCTGGCAAGGAATAGGGGGGAAATATTATAGGATGGGAGACAGGAGCTAGATTTTTAAGGATCTTAACTGTCAAACAGAGGAGTTGGGATTTAGTCTATAACACACTAGGAACCCATTGAAGGTTACTGAGCAGGGATGTCAGCTGCTCCGAGTAGTGCTTGAGTGAGATGAGCCCAGCAATGTCACATTCAGTTCAAATTGATGCTTGTGTCTGAAAAAATAACATTAAAACATGCTGCCCTGTTGATAGCCTGGTATGAGTAACCGCAGTAGTCTTCAGTGCCGTCCGCTAAATATCTCTAGTTCTCTGCCTTCTGAGATCATAGTAAGATTGTATTTTCCTGTCTGCCTCAAAGTTTGATGTGACTGTGCAACCTGCTTAGACCAAGGCAGGGGTTGACAAACTTTTTCTTAAAGGACTAGATAGTAAATGTTTTCAGCCTATGGGCCATTCGGTCCCTGCTGCAATTGCCCGGCTCTGCCGTAGAAGCTCGGAAGCAGCCGTAGACAATATGCAAAGGGACAGCTGCAGCAGCATAACGGTAAAACCTCGTTTAGAGAAACGAGCGCTGGCCTGCTGCGCGTGGGACCCGCACGTATGAGCAGAAGCGATGCTTCTGGACAGAAACTTGAAGAGCTGGTGTTTGATTCACCGCCACTGCTGTGATCCTGAAGGCACATGTGAAAGTGAAGCTTCCGTCAGCCGGGACCCAACAGGACCCAAGGCCTTGTCCGTGCATGTTGCACGCAGTGTGAATGAGGAGAGCACCTGGCAGTGTTAAGCCATTAAGCTTTCGATGTTGTTTCTTATTGTAGCATAACCTGTCTCTGCTGAATGATACAGTATCACCTTTGCAGACAAAGCGCCACGCCACCAGCATCATTTTCCTAGTCCCCATCATCACAACTACCATTTACTGGACACTTAGTATATGCCAGATACCATGGGGTTTACCAACACCGTTTTGATAACTCCTTCTCACAGCCATACTGTGAGCATGGGTACTATTATCATACTCGTTTTTGCAGAAAAAGATGATGGGATTTTAGAGAGGTGAATTAACTTGCCCACAGTGTCGCAAACGGTTAAGGGGAAGAAGTGGGACTTGAGCCCAGGTCATCTCATTCTAATAAATCCTAAATTCTTAAGCCCTGTGTATCCTGCCTCGGGTCCATGCCTTTGGATTTTTTCTTTTATCTCTTGGTCCCTTTGCTGCTTTGATGCCTGTTCTTGGCTGTGCATGCTATTTTGACATAATCACAGGGTGAGAATGAAGAGTCTTGTTTCCAGAAAAGTGCCAGTCAGAACAGTGGAGGAGGTAGATGGAAATGGCCAGAGGCACGAATTGTGTTGGCAGTTCTGCCAAACACAATACGATGACCATGCTGGAGGTTGGCAGATCCTTAGGAATCACTCTCAGTCGTGTACCCTGTATTTCCATCAGTCATCCAAGCCCTGTTGTCGTCGTTCCATTCGCAGCCATGTTCTTGTCTTTATTTGAAAGAAAGAAAGATAATTTATATTCTGGAATGGTCTTAAAATTTTGTTACTCCCCTTCCTGGCCTGGAGAAGCACTCGATTAACTGTGACCATCATCTTTGATGGGTTTGCAGATAATTTACCAATCTTATGCTGCAAGAGCCTACCTCTATTGGACCGTATAAGAAGCAGCCACATAATGAGTTCTTGTAATTCTCAAGAGCTCCCATTGAAGAGACTATCCATTATGCTATTCAATATTCCTTATTTAAAGCCCCATTTAATTAATTTTTCTATTTAATATCGTGGAAAATTTTCTTTCAGTAAAATTATGCTTTTCCTTTATCAAAAATGAGAATTATGTAAGCAATTATAGTTTCCTTTATACCTTGCCTGTTGGGAAATAGGATTTATTTGATAGTCGAAAATAATAACCATTTTGACTTAAGATCATGGTAGGTTATTTTTATCCATTTCCTCCCTCCTCCTTCACTGGCTTTAAATTTTAAATTGTATAATGTTTTATGGTAGGTTGCTGAAAATCCTTCTTGCAAGTAGAGAAGATGTTAATTATAATTTTAACTTCACTTGGCCATAAGATAGCATGTCAGTGAGTAGTGCCGAGTTGACATTTAGAGATGCTACTTGCCTTATCCTAGTTGGAAGTTCTTGTTGTATATCGTCTAAGAGTATGGTCCATCAGAGACACTGAGAGTAGATTCACTTCCTTTTTCACAATGACAACTCAAGGTGCCCTTGTTCTAAATTCATTGCATGTGTGTACCAGAGATCTAGAAGATTTTTGGTTTATCATATTTGGTCAAATTCGTAACAGCAGCAGATACCTTTTATTGCACACTTGCTTGCTAGACATCATAGTAAGCATTTGCATGTACTGTCGTGTTTACTTCTCTAGGCTGTGAGATATGTCTTATTGTGGGGCTGGGGAAATGAGGGTCATATAGAGTGACTTGTCAGGACACACAATGAATAAGAGACAGAACCAAGAGTTAAACACAGATGTCTGTCACTGAGCACTGCATCTTTCTACTTTGCCGCAATTACTTCTTTTTTTTTTTTGAGACAGAGTCTCACCCTTTTGCCCGGGCTAGAGTGCCGTGGCGTCAGCCTAGCTCACAGCAACCTCAAACTCCTGGGCTCAAGCGATCCTTCTGCCTCAGCCTCCCAAGTAGCTGGGACTACAGGCATGCGCCACCATGCCCGGCTAATTTTTTCTATATATTTTTAGTTGTCCAATTAATTTCTTTCTATTTTTAGTAGAGACGGGGTCTCGCTCTTGCTCAGGCTGGTTTCGAACTCCTGAGCTCAAACAATCCGCCCGCCTCGGCCTCCCAGAGTGCTAGGATTATAGGCGTGAGCCACCACGCCTGGCCCGCAATTACTTCTTGATGATGATGGTGGTGGTGGTGGTGGTGGTGCCAGCTACTATTCTAAGTGCTTGATACTTGGTTAATGTGTCACAACATCCCTAAGATAGGTTCCGTTACCACCTATGTTTTACCTATGGGGAAACTGAGGCACAGAGAGGTTAAGTAACTTGCCGCAGGTCACATAGGTACCTAGCTAGTACATGGTGGAGGCAGGATTTGAATTTAGACAGTCTGTCTGTAAAGACCACTTGCTCACTATTTTGTGCTCTCTTTTATCATATTGTTCTATAGATGGAGTGGATATATCGGATAGAAAAATTAGGATCTTGGGCCATGAAGCCTGGATCCTGGTCCCCGTTCTGTCACAAGAGATATTGGGCAGGTCACCTCCCCTCTGGACCAACCAGGATCACGGTTAGAGGAACAGAACCATGCCAGTTACTGTAACAGAGAGAATTTAAGGGAGGGAAGCGTTTAAACAGGTGTGGGAGGCCTGCAAAGGCAAGAGGGACCTGGAAGTAACGCAGAGACATAACTGCAGGGAGCAGCTACCACCCCCAAAGCTGAGGGAACAGAAGAGAGAAGCTTGGAGAAGGGGGCTCCTGGGACTGTGGCTTAGTCTTCAGAGGAGGAACTGTCACTTGACTGGTGTGGCTATCCTGGGTCCTTGGAGGAGGGCCTCTTAGAGCAGAGATTCAGACCTTGGAGAAGCCAGCTCTGCCAGGTGCTGCTCGTACCTCTGAGGGGTGCGCTGAGGCTGGTTCTAGGAGTGGGGGAAAATGGGACCAATCCAGTGCCAGGGTGAAGAGCCATTGCTGGGGCCATGCTGCAGGAACAGCTCACCTCCTGCCCTGCAGTCTCCCTCTAGTGCCCCCTGTTGGCAGGAACGAACAGGGAGCCAGCTGTCACAGGAGCAATGTGATTTGCAGATGGGCTGATTCCCAACCCAGCGTCACTGCACAGAGAACAGAAGGGGTGGTTCAGAGCTGAGTAACAAGCACTTCATAACTGGTTGGTATACCCTCTTGTGCTGCCATTTCTGTTTGTAAGGTGCTGAGATTGAACAGATGGTGGGCAGGGGCGAATGGTGCTCCATAGACCCCTCTCCTAGGATTCTATCGCAGCAAAGAGAGGCAGCTTATCAAGTGCATCCTCTACTCCTCCCCTCTCTCCACTTGGTGGTGAGTGTCTTGAAGTCTAATATTTCCTCCCTGCCCTCCACCCCCATACTTGCCTAGTGCCAAGAACAGTTCTTGGTGGGGGTCGCTCATTATGTGCTCAAATTATATAATTATCAGATTCTGGACATGTATGTAAGTATTACACCAAGTATTTAATGACCACAGAGGGTATACCCAGCCCTGGGCCAGGGACAGTGGGGGAGCAGGACATGCCTGAGGCATGGCCTGTCTGTGAATGAACTGACAATCTTGTTATGGGCTGAGATGAACCCAACAAGTGGAGAGCAGTTTCTTACTTATATGATGAAATGGCTCAGATTTGGGTGGGTTCAGGTGGAGTTTGAGTTCAGGGAAGGGAGAGTGATCACATCACCTGGAGTAGAAAATTTTTGAGAGGAGGTTGTTTCTTATTAACCTCCAACATACTGGCTTGGAGATACAAATTTCTCCAAAACTAAGTGTGCTTGGAAAAGCTATTTATTCTGTCATCTCTAGAGGCTTCCACTGTTGTACTCTTCCTCAGCATTATCTTCCCCTCACGAGCTCAGCAATATGCAACGTCCTACCTTTTAAAGAATGAATTTGGAGACATCAAGAGAACATCCAGCAGTTACTTGTTTGTGGCTGCAGAAAATGTACAACAGAGACACACATCCTTGCAGGCCTCCGCCGAAGGAGCGAGCAGAGCAGACCTTTTGCTAGAAGGCCTCACTGAGCTCCTTGTCCAGGCCTGGGCCAGAGTGTAACCTTGCTACTGTTGCCCCAGGGAGAGCTGCTGCTGTCTCTGACAGCGGGACATTGTTCCCTGGCTTCAAGGAAGGCTTCAGGGAATCACTTAATGACGCAGCATTTGATCTTCGAGGTCTGCAGAGAAAGAGAAAGTGGCCCAGAGGAAATGGTAGCACTCCTCTGGAGGCACCTGCCCACGTCAGCAAGAAGCAAGACGTGGAAACACTACATTAAACAGTTTCAGTGCTGGATGCCTTTGAGATGATCACCACGTTCCTTGGTGAGAATACTGACTCTTTGTGCAGGAATGATGCTGTGCTTTTTACAGAGGGCCTTCAGCACACTCCTATATCCTTAAAAATTGAAATATAGTTATATAAAGTAAAAGTCATGAACCTGAAGTGTACAGCTTGATGAATTTTTTACATGTGACCAGATAAAACCATAGACTATTTCTAGGCCCCTGGAAGACTTGTCTGTGCCCCCTCCAGGAAGCTCTCTTCACCTTCCCATCCTGACCATAGCTCAGTTTTGTGTGGTTTTGAACTTTACATAAATGGAATTGTAGGAGAAAAATACTACTCATTTATGTCTGGATCTTTTGCTTAATATTGTAGAATTCCATTTTTTACTAATGTAAAAACCAGAAACGAGCTCAGAGGAGTGTCATAGCTTGAACAAAGTTACACACCTGCAGTCCTACACTATTTCCCATTACACAGCTCATTTGTTATAATCCATACATCCGTTTATTCACGTGTGCATCTGTCCATCCATGCATCCAAACCTCCATTGAGTGATGGCTTTGTGTCAGAAATGACTCTAGTAAATCATCCCTTCCCCCAGGGAGCTCCCAGTGTAACGGGAGAGAAAGATCCTAGGTGGATAATCAAATAGGATGTGTGAGGGCACAGAACTCTGTACAAGAGGCTGTATATCTATGTGGATACCTAGAGAAGGAGTCTATGACTGAAGGCGTCAGGGAGGAAGAGATGACATTACAACAGAACTGCATTCTTGCACATTCTTGTTTTTTTTCTTGCCAACAGGGCTACATACTTTCAGAAAACAGGTGGGATTGGGGTCATCTTCTATGTATATCCTGTGGCATCTTGTGGTCATGGAACTAGCAGGAAACTGTTGCTGCATTCATGGTCTACAACCTCTAAACATTAAAAGATGTCTTCTCTAAGGGCGTGAGTAATACACCTAGAACTTTCTAAGTAGGCAGAGGGCAGACAGTGACAGGTTACCATCTTGATTGATTTGATTAGACACCTAGAAAGGCTATAAAGATCTATGACAGTTAATGTCAGTTTCAGCAGAGTTCCTGGTGTGGAATCCTCTAGCTAGGGAAAATATAGGGCCCTGTGTGAATTTCTGAAAATTGTGTCCGTCAACTTCCTTCTCTAGGTAGGTGGAAACTTTTTCAAGATCTTTCCATCCTTCTAGGGTGTAAGAACACACATTGCAGCAGAAAGATCCTCGGGTGACCCCTGATGAGCATAACTGCTTTATAACCCCCCTGTATAATCCTCTCCCTTGAGCATGGCAGAAACCATGTCTTGCTTCTAACCAACAGAATATGGCAAAAGTGATGGATATTGCTCCCATGACTCTTAACAGACTGGAGAGAAGGTCTCTCGTTGGCACTGAAAAAGCATACAGCCGCACGTGAGAGGGTCTGTGAAGAGGGCCACATGGCAGGGAGCTGTGGGTGGCCTATAAACCTGAGTGGCCTCCAGCCAGTAGCCAGTAAGAAGCTGGGGCCTTAAGTCCTACAGCTGCTAGGATATGAATTCTGCCAACAGCCTGAATGGGCTTAGATTCTTCCCAGTCAAGCCTCCAGATGAGAACACAGCCCATTTGACACTTTGATTGCATCCTTGTGACACTGTATAGAGAACCCAGCTTAACCATGTCTAGACTCCTAACCCACAGAAATTCATAATTTCATAAATACATGTCATTTCAAGCTGCTGCATTTATGCTGATTTGTTACATAGCAATAAATAATTAATGCATGAACTTACCTGTAAACATTGATTGTGTCAAAATAATCCCTAGGTGACACTTGGCTGTATAGAGACTCTGAGTCCTATATACCATATGGAAGATGTAGAATAATAGCCAATGAGTTATTTTCATGATTGCTATTTAGCATTTTATTTTCATACTGTTGTAGGTTCTGACTTATCTAAGAGGTAAACAAAGGCACTGCATTGTTCAGGACTTAAGTTTAGTTGCTCTAAGACAGACCCTAAATCATCCCCTTATCTAATATTTGTAGAGCCTGGGTAAGAATACAAATGGATGAAATACGATATTTAAAGCATGAAAAGTTATAAATCACAATTATAAATGACAAAATGTGTATAAATGATATCACTGACCAATATTGACAAAAATTGGCAAAATATTAAAGATAATGGAATTTAAATTATTACACATGTTGGGTATTCTGATGGACAATGTTTGGATAGAGTGATAAAATATACAAATAATTCATAAGTTATTATATATTCCATAATATATATTTTTTCCTTCATTTCAGAATGACTAATTATGTTGTTTAACATAACCTGTGTTCAATTGATGGTAAAGATCTGAGAGACTAAAAAATTAAATGTGTGCCAAATTTGAACATATTGCCTTCAAAATGTAAATTTAAAGTAATGAATCAAAAAATTAAAACTCATCTTAAATTAATATTTTCAAAATGATTTTTCTAAAATATTCAAAATATCTAAAATTAAAAACCAAAACATGAATAATAAATGGTGAATTTTAAGTGAAAATTATTGAAATCAAGCTGAAATTGTGATTTAAGTTTTTAACCATTTAATTGAATCTTTTAAAATATTTAGGAAAATAAAACCATTTGTAACTCTAGCTTGAAAAGTCCATGTAGTTGCCTATGTAAAGAATCAGTCTCACATGTCACACATATTACCTCTAGACCTACCTCGACATGTATGTATTTAAAGGTTATGTGAATTGGTTAATATTGCAAACTGTCCCTTAGCTTCCATATGCAACTCTTGTGAATACCACACTGCTCCAGTTGTACTGGTAGAACCAAGAGTTAGAGGATGAAGAAAATGAAGATTCCACCCTTCTGGGAAACAGTACTTCTCCGTTATGAGAGTGGGTGTAGGGATTCTGTTGGGTTGCTGGTCTTTGAGAAGAAGGATTTGATGAGTCCATACCCAGGGGCTGACACTGCTCAAACTCTCCCTGTGCTCTGAAGCTGTGTCTGTCCCTCACGCTGGCAATGGCACAATCCCCCATCTTTCACAACATTTGGACACAGTAGCCCTTTGTTTTGAGGGCAAGAGATGTGGAGAAGCGGTTCTCTGGGGCCTGAATGATGTTAGTCACTCAAGTGCATGTTCAGGTTAACACTTATTCATGCTGTGTCAGTGCCCAACTCTGGGTCCTGACTGGGTGGGGTGCCCAGGCATTCATTAATAATTGTGTGTGTGTGTGTGTGAGTGTGAGAGAGAGATCCAGTGCTTTCTGATGAGTACGGTCCAGTGCACATGCCACTCTTGCATCTACATTGTGGGAGGAGCTGCTGCCCCAAATATTAGTTGCTTAAACAATATAGAAGTTTATTTCCTTCTCGTGAAATGCTGCAGGATTAGCAGTCTCCCATGGTGTGGCAGTTCAACAATCTCAGGGACCCAGGCTCCTTCTATCTTGTTGCTCCCCTTTCCCTAAGATGTTACCCTCATGTGCATGGCTCTGGACGGTTCCCACCATGTCTGCAATTTAGCCAGAAGGAAGCAAAAAGGGTGAAAGGCAGGGCATGCCTCTCTTTTTAAGGGCCTGACCTGAATTGGCACACGTCAATTCTACACACATCCCATTGGCCACAAATAGCTGAGAGATGGAGTCTTCCATGGGTATCCTCATGTCCAACTGAAAATTATGTTTCTATGGAAGAAGGGGAGAACATAATTTGGGTGACAACAAGTAATCTCTGCCACCAGTGTGCATTTTTTTTATATAAATTTGGAAGGGAGTATGATAATTAAGATTAAAGGATGCAAAGTTGCCCGGGTTGAGTTGTACTTTATCAAAACAACAGACATACAGAAAAGAGCTTTGGATGGTTTTAAGCACATTGCAGGCCAGATGCTACCTTGAAGTGTTCAGCTGAGGTTCTTAACTCTTTCAAGACACCTGGAAGAAAAAAATTGAACTGGGTTCAGATCTACAAGCAGCCACAAACTATTAATAGTAAAGTGACTTTGAGTCAGTTACATTACTGTACTTGGCCTCAGTTCTCTTTTCTGTAAAATGAGGGCTTTGACTAGATTACTGGTTTACAAACTGGGTTCCAAGGAACCTTAGGATTACTCAGTGTTGCTTCAGGTGCTAGGGGTTGGCTTTGAACTCCTCTTCCCTATGTGTTAGCCATGACAACTCCGTTTTGATTGGTTGTATGTCTTAAGGTTCTGCATAAGTCATCTTATGGGGAAAAAAGGCGGGGGGTGGTAGGTGAAAGTAGGGCTTCTACAGCTACAGAGAAAGTTTAAGATTGCCTGGACAATGTGATACCCAGTGGAGGCAGCATGGTATGGAGTCATATTGCCTGGATTTCAGTCCCAGCTCTGCAGGCTGAAATCCTCAACCCTCCTGATCTTAAGCTCTAAAATATTGTTTCCTCATCCATAAAATACGGTCACTGTTATTTACCTCTCAGGATTGTCTTGAGACTTAGATAAAATATTTAAGAGGGCTTAACGCAGAGACATGTTTAATAAATGGCAATGATTATTATTATTGTTCCCACCATCAACTTCCTCTCTAAGGTTCCATCTTTTGGCTCTAAGGCCTTGTATTTCTGTGAATTATTGTGCAAAATGAAGGACCCTTTTAGGAGTGAATAATTATTGGTGGGTTTTTCTCTTTGCTCTTGGATTTTTGCAGGTTTTCTCAAAATGAAGCATGCTAGAGTTAGCTCATGGTGGGTAAAACAATTTGAACGTAAGCAAGATGGAAGTTTCTGTAATTTCAAAGGCGTTATTGAAATAACTTTTTTTTTTAAACAGAGGAAACACTTTTGATCTTTTAAATCAAGGGGGGCAATTACTCCATTTTAATGCTGCACATGGCAGGAAAATAAAGTGCAGAGTTTAAAGCGCTTTAAATAGTTAAAGAGAAGGATAAGCCAGAAACCCCCAGGGTATTATGTTTCGTCAGACGTGACTTTTCCAGGGATTAAACCTAACTTTGATTTTAGACCCCTGCTCATTCCAGTTTGTTAAACCCTTGACAAACTCCAGTTTGTTCTATTCAGTCGTTCCATGTGAGAGGGCCATGTTGCCATCTCTGTGCAAAGCCAGTGAAACCTTGTGCCGATCTGAACGATTCCAGAGCTGAGAAAACTTGAAGATCGTTGATTACAACTCTCCTCCTGGGCCAATCAGATGTTACATCAAGAATCAGATGGAAGAAATGTGACAGGCCTTTTGATCCTCTCACCCATCTGATGATTTGAAATCCTCTCCGGAATATTCCTGTTATATCTTTACTCCAACATGTAACCATAAGACCTTAAACTACCCTCATCCATCTTGTTTTCTATCTCCATGACTATTCCTGTTTCTAGAATCCAAAAGTCTGAGCACTGAACCGATGCTCAGAGTTTATCCAATGCTAGAATCTTCTCCATATCATCCTTGACACATTATCATTTCTCTTTCTTGAACACATCCCATGATGGGGAGCTCACTGCTTTATTAAGAGTTAGCTACTAAACAACCCAAGTGCCCGTCAATTCATGAGTGGATTATTAAAATTTGGTATATGTATACAATGGAATATTACATAATTATAAGAAACGACAGTGATCTAGCACCTCTTATATTTTCCTGGATTGAACTTGAGCCCATCATCCGAAGTGAGGTATCACAAGATCGGAAGAATGGTCTCCACTTGTACACGCCATCAAATTGGCACTAACTGATTAACACTATGGTGCTCACATGGCAGTAATATTCTCCAGGAATTAGGGGGATGGGGAGGTAAACTCACAACTAAAGGGCACGGTGAGCATTGTAGAGGGGAAGGACACGCCTCTAACCCTCGCTTGGGTGAGGCAAAGACATAAAATGTAAACAAAATGTTTGTATCCTCATAATACCATGAAATAAAAAAAAAAAAGTTAGCCACTCATTTGGAGGAGAGCTCCAACCTATTTGAAAACTTTCTTCTTTTGTCCCCAAACTTGCTTTTCTGATATATATGTGTCACGTGTATGTGTATACTTAGCCTTTTTTACCCTCTGGATGAAGCCTACATAAATTTGATTCCTCTTGCAAAGGTGGCTTTGCGGATATTTGAAGCTGCCCAGGCTCAGCGGCTGAGTTCTCTTATTCTCTCTTGTATCTCGTGGTGACCCTCACTTGCCTGCTCATCAATCTCTAGGCTTCCTTGGTTTTGTTGAAAATGTACTTGTTAAAGTCAGTTCACCCAAACTAGTTATCATACCCTACACCTACTCTCATTCCTGTTTTTCCATTTCTCCCCATTTTGCTTTTAAAGCTAAACATGATATCCCAAATAGTGGTTTGATAATAATGGGAAAATAAAAGGAGGAATATATACAGGCTCTCAGGTTCTATTTCTCGTCATACATTTCTGTATCAAGATGGCTTTTAGAAAATAGTTCTGCCATACCGATTTAGAAATAAATCTGGGGTCCTCTAAGACCTTCAGGCCTTTTCCAGTGACTTTTTCAGATAAGACTGGGGGGTAAATGCTACATCTTTTATTTGTCTTTACTAAATTTCCCTTGGCTTTGAGGATGTTTGTGTTTTTGCATTATCTCTAAAATGTATCAAGGTGATGTTTAAATCCATTCCTATCTTTAGAAGTGTTAGAGACTACAAGCAATTAGGCACCATCTGCAAGCCTACGGAGAAAGCATTTGCTCCATTGGTAGGAGTGTGCTCATCACAGCGGAGCAGGAAAGGTGTTTGAAGGGAAGGATCAGGACAAGTAAGACCATCGCAAACATAGAGGGAAAAATGCAAAGACTGTGCCCGGAGAATACCGTCTGAGAGTCAGTGTGGTGAACACTCAACCCCTGCAAGACTCAGGCCTGGTAACTGCCCTTCTAGAGCATGCTTTCTATGACCCAAGTTGATTAAAGTCATTACATGTTACTTATGCAAGAAGGTGCATGTAAACTGAGAAGTGGTCAAATGTATCATTTTAATTAGGCCATCTCCCTGCAAAAAATAAAAAAGGACAGAACCATTTGAAGGTTCTTTTGTGAAGACTCAGATTTCTATAAACCTGGATTAACATGACCCAGCCAGAGATTCCTAGCTTAAGGAATATAAGGCCCTGATACTGTATACTAACTAGTCTGTAATCATGAGTCCCTTCATCAGAAAAAAAAATAAGTGATCAGCCATGATTTGTTTTTCTGAGTCATTATAATGTTTACCTGGCACATCAAAGTTCAGTTTAAGTTAAACTGGACCCAGAGTCCTTGAGTCGCCCAATGAGACAAGCAAATCTCGGTGATCAATGATTTTGGCCCCTTTCTTCCTGTGTCTTTTCAGTAAGCCTTCCTTTCCCAATTCAGTGAGCACACTCATGCTCCTTGGAAACCCACTGATAATGCTGAACCTCCTTTTAGGTGTTATTTTTAACCATTTCGTTCTTTTACCAAAGTTAAGCCCAATTGACCTACGTTTCTGTCCTTTTCCCTCTGCAGTCCTTTCCCTTTGTGCTGCTGGTGAGAGCGGAGGATCAACCTCAGGCCAGTCCGCGGGGAGGTTGGCATGAGTAGGGCCGCTGGCTGTGTTGCAGAGCTGCCAGCCACTGAACAGAAATAGGATATTGGCTCTCCAAGGAAATGCAGGCTGTGCAAGTTCTTTATTTGGGTTGGCAACAATAGGCATGCACTTCACTTTTGCTGAGGCCTGATCACTTGCTGAATATTTATTTGTCCTGGAGATTATTTAGCTATCCTCAGGAATCCAGGCTCTCCGTCCAACTTTTCTCCTTTGGCACGGATTCCCAGTGGAGAATGTGACAGATGCCTTCTCCCTTCAGAAGGGGCTGTGATGACCATCGAGTTGGAAGTGTTCTAGTAGGAGAACAAAATGGGACTCCACAGGGCGCCATGACTTGCTAAGACAGCAGCAGAGCTAAGAGTACAATTTGGACCTTCTGACTCCAAATCCGGTGTTCTTTCCTGTTGGCCAGAATCTCTCAAACTTTTGGGAGCATATTGTTACCTGAGGCACTTATGTAATAAAATGCAGATTTTTAGGTCCCTCATTAGAAATTCTGACATGGGATCTGCCTGTTTCATGTGCATCTCCACGTGGCCGTGGTCTGAGATACCATCTGCATGTGTAAGATCGCTCTGGCTTGTCAACATTTACTTTCTGCCTGTATTCACCCAGGAGGGAAGTGGTGCCACACAGTTAAATATGAAGATCTTCATACGCTCTTACTCATTTGTAAAAAATTATAGCACAAAGAATGTTATAGCAACAGTAACATATCCTTACAGAAAGAAAAATATCCCCCATGGCCCAGCGCCTTCATCAAACCACAAACCATCTATCCACTTTCCCTTCTGTCTTTGGAGAGGTTATCCGTGCATTTAGGTAACTATCAACCTCGTAATTATTTTGTCTTATTTTTACTTCTTTTGAGCCAAGTAGCCTCTTGATTATTTGACTTGCTAAGAAACAGGACCCTTGAATGCTGTTAAAGAGAAAAAAGAATATTTAATTTTAGCAAGCGTTTGCTACATTAGTGGGCACTGCGCGATCACTCATTTAATCCCGTCAGCCTTATGCAGAAGGCTCTGTCATCCCCATTTTCCAAATGAGGAAACCGAGGCTTAGAAAGGATGAGTAGCTTGTACCAAATTAGAAAGCTCTGACTGCAAAGCTTATGCTCTTCCTGTCTACACTGCCTTCCAGACAGCAGACAAAAGACAGAGATGCCTGACCTGCAGGTCTTCATGCCCTTGAGGAAAGGAGACCTAAACAGGGAACAACTAGAGGATGAAAATAACAAGTGTACTTAAATACTAAAACTCGAGCTAAAGATACATAGCGCTGCAGGCAGTGAGAACAGGGAAATAGATATGAGCGGGCAGCGTTGAATATAGGGAGAAAAATGGGATGCTATCCTAAGGGCAGAGGGTGCTGTTACAGGTTTGGGGACAGCAGAATCACCCAGTGAAACGGGACCCGGTCACAGAGCGCCCCGGTCTGCCGTGAGGCCATCAGTTTTGGCTGACTCCCCAAATACACCCTTTGAAGAGCCACTAAACATTTGACATTGGACTCTCTCTCTCCAGAGCTGTTCATCAGCACAGACAGGACCCCAAATGGTAGCAAAGGGCGTGACAAGTTGGAGAATCGAGCTTTTAATGACTAAGAGTGTAGGCGCTACTAGAAGCACAATTTTTCTCCAAAATGAAATCTCCATTGTCACTGGAGAATTTGAGTTATTACAAATTTTTCTTATGATTTCCCTGGAGTTTCTTCACTCTCTCCCATCTCCAAGTATCCACGAGACTTTGTACAGTTCACCTGGCACTTAGCGTCAGCAAATGCCGTCATTTCATGCGCTACTCATCGCCGTCAGCGTCATCCAGTGACATTTGCTACCGTGTGCACAGCACTGTGCTAGGAACAGAGGATACTTACAAGTCCCTGCCACTGGGTGTTTGCAGCCTGTCTGGGGAGACAGGACGCATCCATAATACCAATTAACAGCCCTTATAGTTCACTGCGATCTCAGTGGACTTTGTTAAAAGGTGAAGCAGGAGGTAGGCAAACAAGTGAGAGGACAAATCGAAAGTGGTCCAGGCAGTCAGAGGAGGGAGAGGCCTGGTGCTTCCAGCAGGGCTGTCTCCTTGAGGAGGCCATAGCCTCTGGGAGGGGCTCAGGGTCCAATCATTTCCCCGCCCCCGGGGTCCCGCCCAGGGCATCACACTGGCCGAGGGTTCCCTGGGAAGCAGACTTTGCAGGAAGACTGGGACAAGATTAGTTGTGAAGGACATTTGTTAGGGAGTGCTCTTGGGGTCAAGGCTTGACAAAGGGGGAAGAGGAAAGCAGGATTGAGGGTCCCCTGGGCTGGGATGCAGGCGCACTGGTAGCCTCATGTGACACTCTGGGAACTTCCGCAGCTGAAATGGTCCTTCAGAGCAGCCCGAGCTAGAGGCCCTCTGTTCTCTCCGGTCGGTTTGTCCTTGGCTGAGGGCTGCCCCAGGAAGGGAGTGTGAGCCCTGGCCAGGCGGCTCTGCTCAGCCAAGGCCGTCCTCAGTGGGGCTGACGCTGAGCAATGTCTGCCGGCAGCACCCCGAGCAGCCGGGGCAAGAGGGGGATCTGGGTGGCACATACAGTGACCGTCACGGAGGCTGTCACTCGATGCACCTTGGCTGAGGACAGCTCCCTCCCTGATGGCCCCGGGTCCCTGACTTGTAACTCTGACACAGGCGGAATAGGTTTGGAATGGCAGCGTTTGTTTAAATAATAATTTACCAGGCCGAAAATAGCTGTGTGGCAGCCACCACGAACTGCTACGTATATGGGTTTCAGACTTCAGAACACGAGCATTCCTGGTAATGAGAGCGAACGCCCGTGCTCCCAAGCCAATTAATCGTTGTCGGGAGGAATTAGTGACCTGTACAGTCAGATTAATGGTATCATTTCAGATACTGTCCCCAGAAGAGTTTCATTTTTCAGGGACAGAGCCCTTGGAGTAAGATAACCACCTCCCGGGTACACACGTGCACACAACTGTTAGTTAATTCAGGAGACAGCTAAGGAAACAATATAATTTATAGTATGCCTCCTTTCCAGGAGCTGAAGTAGTTCTTCAAAGAGGTGTCATTTATCAGCCTTCAAGAGAGCTGTAGGAGTTCAGAAGCGGGTATTTATTCCATCTCTTTTGCCAGAGGTGGGGGAAACCCCATGGGGTGAGGTCAGTTCTCTGAAGTCTCAGCAGGGAGTGGCTAATCCGGAACCAGAACCCGGTCCGGCCAGGTCTCAGTGCTTGAAGCACCAGGCTCCTTGGAGCCAGAGGGAGGCTGGATCTCAGAAGGATTATAAACATTGTACGGCCCTGTTGATTTTTCTACACACTCATTTAGACCCGTCCCAAATTAGCTTGTCCTCAGACTTTCCCATCTGTGTAAATGGTGCCATCAACACCCAGTCAGTCAAGCAAAAGAATTAGGAATTCTTGTCCCCAATCTTCACAGCAAATCCCCATTCGTCCCCCTTCCGGAATACATCTCACATCTCTCCACACACCCCTCCACCTCCCTCACCTTGAAGTCTGACCCACCACCATTGCCCTTCTTGTCCCCACTCTTGCCACCCCCCCAATACATTCCTTGCATTTCAGGAATCAGCCAGAGGGAACTTGTGGACATGCAAATTAGATCACATCGCTCCCCGACTGGGGACACTTCTTGGCTTCCTTGTGCACTTTTTGCCGTGACATAAAGGCCCTACTCATCCACCTCTTCAACCGTTTCCCCAACACTGCTATCTGGCTTCAGCCCCACTAGGCTCTCCCTTGAATACACTGAGCACTTTCCTGCCCCAGGACCTTTGCACTTGCTGTGTTCTCTGCCTGGAATGCCCTTCCTCCAGCTGTCACATGGATGGGTGACTCCTTCTTATTTTTCAGGTCTTAGCCACATGATGTCTTTTCAGAGAGGCCTTCTAGCTGAAATAATCTCCTTCCCTGAGATATGCTATTGTATCACCTCTCTCTATTGTTCTCTTTTGTTTATCTTTGTGTACTTATCTTAGTATTTGTCTTCTTTCACCGCAGTATGAGTTCCACCAGGGAAAGGACCTGTGTACTAGTTGACAGCTGTATCTCCAGTGCTCACACAATGGTGGGGACAGCGGAGGCATGTAGTTAGCATTTGGTAACTACATGTAAACTAATACATGAGTATGTGGGCTATGTAGGGCCTGTTGTACAAATGGAAGCAGAATACAAAAGCACCAGCCAAATTATGATTTCCCAGTTACATTCCTAAAGATCTGTATATTCAGTTATAATTTGCAAATATTTTATGTAAGTTTCTAGAAGAGTACACTGTTTAAGGAAATCAAGACATGAGTAAATCGTAACGCTGTATATGATGATGCTATGGAGCTATGAAACAATGGAGCAGTGTTCTCATTCAAAGAATTTCTTTATAGTCTATCACTTACAAAGTAGTATTTACTGTAGGATCCTATTTTTCCTTCTAAAACATTTTATATATAAGCAGAAAAGGCTAGAAGGGTGTTACCAAAGTGTTAGCCGGGCTTATCCTCAGTGTTAGGGTTATTCTTTCTGTTTTGTTTTTCTTATCTTTCTTAGCTGATGTTTATATGATGAATTTATAATTTTTTTAGAAAGCAAAAATTGTGGGATTTTTTTTGTTTGTTTTTCTTTTTAAACAACACTAACGGTAAATCCTTTCCTGGAGTAAAGAATGATCATCATGTTTCTCTTTTGCCTAAATACAAATTTTTATGCTTTGGTTTATGTAATTTTTATAAATAAGTTCTGAGTCAGGAGTTTTGTGGAGGTGCTAGTGGTGATGTCATTGGTGATAATATGGTTTTTTTTTTTTTTTTTTTTTTTTTTGAGACGGAGTCTCACTGTATTGCCCAGGCTAGAGTGCCGTGGCGTCAGCCTAGCAACCTCACACTCCTGGGCTCAAGCGATCCTCCTGCCTCAGCCTCCCGAGTTGCTGGGACTACAGGCATGCGCCACCATGCCTGGCTAATTTTTTCTACATATTTTTAGTTGTCCAATTAATTTCTTTCTATTTTTAGTAGAGACGGGGTCTCGCTCTTGCTTAGGCTGGGCTCGAACTCCTGAGCTCAAACAATCCACCCGCCTCGGCCTCCCAGAGAGCTAGGATTACAGGCGTGAGCCACCACGCCCGGCCATGATAATATGGTTTTAAGACAGATCTCTTCTAAGATACGCAGGTGCTCTTCCCGGAGGGCCCTGCCGGGTATGCGTTCCTGGTGCAGCCACTTGGGAAGTTTTGGCCGCCTCCAGATCTTTAGAGAACTTGTGTGTTCAGAAGATGATGCTTTAGAGCACCCGGTGGCGTGCTAAAGAGTGTTGTGTCAGCCGTAAGCTTTGCCAAAGCACAGGGCCTGGCCAGACAGCCTGTCCCCTCCCTCAGCCTGTGGCACTGAGTTCCATTCTCATTCACTCTCTGGGGTCCCTGCAGGGAAGAATATATGCAAAGGAAACCCTCCAGGCTGACTTGCACTTGCCCAGCACACCAGCGTGGGGAGGATGAAGCCCGGGCTGCCTGAAAACTCAGCCGGCTCTTTGCTTTCCTGAGTTGACTCAGGGCCCACGGGAAGGCGCCGGAGAGGGTACAGGGCACAGCAGCCAGGGCTGGCCCTGGAAGATGCACGATCTGCATCAGGCATAGCTGGCCTCCGTCACTGCAGGAGACCGAGCCCTAGTGACCAGAACGTTGGGACAGCAAAAGCGCAGGGCATGGAATGTGGCAAGGTTTTTCTCCTTCCTCGCTTTGCCCTTGCATTCCATCTTCCTGCTTTCCTGGGTCTGCAGCTTCATTCTTTGAGAGCCCTTTTCTAGCTGCTTCTCCCAAAGGCCCACAGGAGTCAAGAACCAGCACTCTGAACAAATGTGTATCGGGGCTCTTAGCACGTGCGAGGGCTTTGGCGCAGACTGCAGAGGAGGCCAAGGTGTAGAAGACACAGTCCCTTCCTTCTGGGGCTTCCGGTTGAATTAGAGAGCGAAGACGTGCTCTATGGGCAAGACAAAGTGTAAAGCGTGACACCAGAGTAGACACTAGGCAGGAAGTGGGAAAGTATGGAAAGCTAGGCTGGGTCCCGGATTGGTGAGGTCTGAAGCTTATGCAACTTTTTGGCGGGGGAGGGCTCTTTACAAGAAGAGATAACAAAATTGCCGGAGCCCCTCCCAAGACTCTGGAAGGTCATTAGTTTCCTGGTGTATTAGTCAGAGTTCTCCAAAGACACAACCAGTAGTGTGTATGTGCGTGTGTGTGTGTGTGTGTGTGTGTGTGTACACACACACACATAAATACATATTAAATTACATTTTAAGGTATCAGCTCACATGATTATGGAGGGTTGCTAGTCCAAAATCTGTGGGGTGGGCTGGCAGGCTAGACACTCAGGAAGAGCTGAGGTTGCAGTTAAGTCTGAAGGACGTCAGCTGGCAGAATTCCTCTTGCTGAGGGGACGTCACCCTTCTGTTCTGTTAAGGTCATCAGCTGCTTGGACGAAGCCCGCCCACATTATGGGTAATCAGCTGCACTCAGAGTCCACCAATTTAAATGTAAATCTCATCTAAAAACACCCTCACAGAAGCATCCAGACTAATGTTTGACCAAATATTTGGCGCTACGGCCCAGCCAAGTTGACATAAAATTAACCCTCACACCTGGTGAACCCACCTCTGAACGTGAGGTCGGCAGAGGGACCAAATGGTCAGGGAAGATCCTTGGAAGAGGTGTCTGCAACCAGCCGTGGGCGGAGGACCGGGCTTCCTGGCGCCTGCTATCCTTGCACATTAAGCCGGGGGATGGACAGGGGGGTGCCTGTCCCATGGCCCTCACGGGAGGCAGGAAGGATTCTGGGATGGTTGGAGGCCCAGTGGTCACCCAGGCAGTTACCTGTGGCCCACTTTCCCCAGCATTGCCCCCCATGAGAACCTGCTTTTCCTTCTTCTTGTCCCCTCTCCTCCCGCTTTCCTCTTCACCCTTTCCTCCTGTCTTTGCCCTCCAGGCCCTCCGGCTCACAGGAGGTCACTGGGAGCTCCAGCAAATGTGCTGCATCCCAAATCCTCAGAATGAACAGTCTGGGTCAGGCACCCAGTTCTCCACGAAGGTCGTAAGGAGACTTTGTGCCATATTCCCACCCCGTGCCCACGTGGCTCTTTGCTAATGTTAACTGGCGCAATGTCAGTTATCAGGGGCGATTTGTAAGGGAGTCCCTCTGTGCCGGCTGCATGGGGATTCCTGCCTCCTGGCTGTCCTCAGTCCCCCATTAATCTGCAAGACAAATGGGTGTTTCCATTAGGCCTGGTAACTAAGGGAGCAGGGGAGAATGTTACCGTTCCTGCTCTGGCATTTTTGCTCCCACCCACCCCTGGCCAGTCACCTTGGCCAAGGTGGCCTCCATTTCAGCGTCTGTTGTGTTTCTTCAGCTGGGTCCTGCCTGTATCTCCCTCCGGGGGAAGGTTCTGAAAGCAAAAAGCTGACAGAAATCACCTGAGGAGGGTACGATGGATAGCTATGGCCCAGTGAGGCCACAGACATTCCCTTCCAGAACATTCCTTCTTGCTCCCCACGAACTCCCAGAGTTGGCCTGGGCTCTAGAGGAAGGAGAGGCTTAAACCACATTGCCCACTTCTTGCCAAAACCCAGCCTTGAGATCCTTCTGATCTGAAAGAGCTAAAGCACCCTACCACTGGGTTGTCTGCAAACCCAAGTTATCTGGTTTTAACGGCCCCTTGCCTGCAGTTAGCATTTACAGCATGTAACACCCCTCCTCCTGGTCACCTGGCAAGGAGGCAGAGCATGTGTCATCACTCCATTTTGGAGAGGTAAGGTAAGGCCCGCAAGGCCACATCCATTCAGACTGAACACCAGGACTCGAGCAGACCCCTTGCTGGCGCTGCCTGCCTGGGAGATGGGACAGAGCGCAGGGTCTCACGTGGCCATGAGTTCGGATGGTACTTACAAACCACACCGGACACTTGGCTGCCTAGGGTCCTCTTCTAATTTCTTGGGGCTTGACGAAAGAATCTTCATGGGGTCAGTGAGACAACCCTGTGAAACATTCTCCCTGCGGTGTTAGATTCTAGTGTGAGTCCGTAGGCCTCAGTCAGTGTTATACAGATGGGGAGAGGTGACCCAGCGGCTTCTCTCAAAGCAGGGGAAATGGATTCGGTCACCCAGGAATAAGCTCCCACCTATCTGTCCCCTGTGGTGACTTCTGAGCTCTGAGGTGAAGTTCCCAGGCAGTGGGGGCTGGGAGGGCGGCCTGGTTCCCACTGTAGCTCTCCCCAGATGTCAAGTTGCAGCTAGCTCCGCTAATTGGCAAGAGAAGGAGAAGCAAAAATAATGAAAATCTGTGAATTAATACAACAGCCTTGAAGCAACCACCAAAATGTGTACAAATCATGAAGTAATTAGAAGTGTGAAGAATTCTATTGGGTTGGCTGTTTCCAAATCCAGCATCTGATCGCTTTAGGAGGCCAAGCGCTAGCAGGCCATGGGGAATAGAATTCTTTCCACTGACTTCTGAGCTCGCCTCCCTGGGGCCTGGGTTCCCTTGAAATCCTTTCAGGGTTCTGACAATTTCCCTGGGACCTGCTGGAAGCACATGCGGGCCTTCTGGGGGCCCATCAAGCACACGCCACACCTTATCCCGGTAGCATCTAATATTTTAGAATAATACTGTTAAGATTTCACAAAGCGTTTTTTGGATCCACGTTCTTATGTAATTTCACTGTCACCAAATATTTTCATGTCAGTGTTTTTCAAAGGAGGGAAACCAAGGCCCAGAGAGTGAAGTGATGTAAACCCACCTTCAAGAGCTGTCGGTGAGAGAACTAGGCTGGGGCCAGGGTCTGCCACCCACAGTCTCCCTGTGGACCCTGCTATGTCCCCCAGCAGAGCCAGGTACTTGTGTATCACAATTCTCTGGGCTAACTGCCAACTGCTGTTCTGTCTGGCCATGGTACTAAATTTAAATACTTTGTCCAACCCATTTGTTTGTTTAATAAACTAAGGCCCAGGCAAACTGAATTATTTGTTGATTTTTCACTTCATTTTATATCCAGATTAGACTGGGGAGGAAAAACATATCCATTTGCCTTATTTTTCTGGAAACAGGTTATTGGAAAGAGATTTCAGGACTTAAGTCTCACTGTATACCTGGTGTGGAAGGGTAGAAACAATATATAATGAGTTTCATTGTTTGGCTTTGTTCTTTCCGACCTGGGGGAGCAGGAGGTGGGCTTCTCAAGAGTAAATGCTCACATTCACTAAAGCGAGGGGGGCATTGCTCAGGGCTGAAATGCTTAGAAACCCAGGCTTAGAGATTCCAGAAGCAGAAACTGGAGCAGAACCCTGAGAGAATCACGTAACGAGCTTGACGTGTGTTGTTAATTCCCCAACTGTGGCAGAAAGCTCCCAGGAGGATGGAGTTTACAGGGTTTTCAGCCAGATTGAGCAAACAACAGTGTGATTAAGTTACACGCATTAGCTGGCTCCATAACCAGAATAGAAATGTACGTGTTAATTTGGGATGGAAAGTTTTCAACAAAGCAGTTGCTACTTGCACAGACTTGTCTCTGGTCCTCAAGTTTGGCCAAAAGCAAAACACTCTGTGGGACAGCAGAGTGGGGAGTCCGAGGCAGAACGAGCTGCGTAATTCGCAGGACACAAGCGCAAGATGAAGATGCAGGCCCCTTGTTCGAAATTAAGAATTTCATGACAGCAACAGCAGAGCATCAACCAACCACAAGGTCCCTTTGAGCGTGGGTGGGGTACCAGGGGACCCCTTATTCCATAGATCCTCGAAGCTGGACCAGGTTGGGAGCCAGTGGACCAGGGAGGAGACACGCTCAGGGATTCTATGTGAACTAAATGTCCCTCACCTGGATGGTCAGAGATGGAAATCACTTAACTTATACGTAAAAAATCGCCCGGATGCCCGGACTCTGTTCCAAGCTGTAAGGACCCAGTACTGAGCCAGCAGGAGCTGTGGTCAGTAGCTAAAGCTGAGGGCCTTGTCTGTATATGGCTTCAAGATGATAATGCCCACCACCATTGTGAGGACCGAGCACGTTAATTAGGCACCTGCAGGTGTCTGGGCATGTCAAGGGCTTTAAGGAATGTTAGCAAAGCAGGCAGGTAACAGCCAGTGAGCGTGTAAGGGGAGTGGGGGAGCCGTGTGTGTTGGAGGACAGGGAAGGGGAAGGCCTAACCCTTAGGGGCATTCTGCTTGGCTGGAGTCTGGCTTAGCTCCTCTTGCATGGACACTAAGACTTGGGGGTCTTATGCCCCAAGCCGTTTCCTCCTCTCTCTGTCTCCAGCCCAGCCTCTCAAAGCCGTCCTGGGCATCCTGACCTGGCCCCTCTGTCCACAGCATCCTCCTCTTCTGACTAATCATTCAGCTCCTAAAGTTCTGCTCTCCCTGGCCCTGCAGCTGCCGTATTCTTAGTGGTCTGCTGGGTAAACTCCAGCTCCTCCCCGCGTCTGACCACAGCCGCCTTTCTGGCTGTGCTGCCGCCATCACTCCAGCACACAGAACCCACCTCTCGCTGTCCCCTCCTCAGCCCCCACACTCGTTTTCCCCCCACCTGAGAGCCTCCCCTGTCTTTGCAGCTTTAATTCAGTCCCACAGACAGGTACCGAAGGCCTTGCCTTATATCCTTTCTGGAACAAGGTACAGTCAATCCTCGTTATTCGTGGATTCCATATTTGCCAATTTGCCTACTCAGTAAAATTTATTTGTGTCCCCAAATCAGGACTCCTGGTACTTTCACAGTTGTTCCCTGACACGTACAGAGTGATGACAAACTTGACTCGCCCGACACGCACATTCCCAGCTGAGGTCAGGCCAGGTGACACTCTGCCTTCTGGTTTCAGTTCTCCTACTGTAAACAAGTGTCCTTCTCATGGTCTATTTAATGCTATATATATATATTTTTTTTTTTTTTTTTGCATTTTTGTGCTTTTTCTTTTGGTGATTTTGCAGTTTAAAATGGCTCCCTCAGCATAGTCCTGACGTGCTGTCTCGTGTCCCTGAGCTCCAGAAGGCTGCGGTGTGTCCTGAGGGGAAAATACATGTGTTAGATAAGCTTCCATCAGGCATGTTGCGGGTCATGAGCTCAGTGTTAATGAATCAACAACAGGATACTTCCAGAAAATGGAAGAGGCAATTCACCAACATGTCCGTGGTGCCACTCCATTGTCATAACCAGAGGCTGGCAGGAACCAAACCCTGTTAGAAAAATGAGGATCAACTCTAGGTTAAGCTTCTCCTAGGTGTCAGGCATCATCTAAACTCTTGGGAAACTTTGTGCTTCCTACTTGGTCCAGGCCAGTGTGCTTTCTCTGTCTTGTAAACTCATTTTATGTCAGTGTCTTCCCATTTTATTTAATACTCACTTTGACTTCTGATGCCCCTTGAATTGTTATGTTAACTCCCCAGGTGTGGCCCCCAGATGGACAATAAGTCCTTTTAGGGCAAAAACCTATTGGCCTTCCTGGGTAGATGTGCCGAAGTGGACGTGGAGGAATTATTTGTACAGAGTGTGTTCGTGGACAGACACTAAACACAGAGGGCCATAACGACAGAACCTTCAACAGCAATAAAGACTTCAGAGCGCCGACCCCTCAGGGAGCGTTGAGAATCTCGGGTGCTTGTGAGAATCAGAGATGTTTGTAAGAGCACAAAGTGAACTTGGAAAGTGCCACGTGAGTGTCAGATGTTCGTCGCCGCTGGCATCTGTGGGTGGCCTTGAGGAAGGCATGGGGTGGGCGTCTGTGGGTTTGATCTCCAGGGCGAGGGGGTCCTAGCGTGGTTGGAGGCTTCCAGCCGGGACCCCACAGTGTCAAATCTGACAAGTATTTCATGCAGCTGGGGGAGAAAGTGGGATTTGAGGTGGCCCTGGGTTAGCCTCTTTGGCTGCCTCCTCCTTGCTGGCAGAGGCCACGTTTCCCTCCAGCCTTCACGTGGCTGCGAGTGACAAGGGCTGAGGGCCGGCCCAGCTGCCTGGGTACCACGGGCATTCCCACCAGCCAGCAAGCTGCTCTGTGGGTTGCAGAGCCCATGTTTCTTCTCCTCTTAATGAGGGGAAGCCAGTTTTCTTCTTCTTGTTTGATTTCCAAATAATTAGATCTGCAAAGTTTTTCTTTTGTGTTTTGTCAGAATCTGTCATTCTGGCACCCAACTCAGATGTCACCTTTGTTCCCTTCCCTCCCCTCCCCTCCAGTTCCCCTCCAAATGAGTCATTCCAGCATCCGCTCTGCCTATGGTATTTCCCTCAAGCTTTTCTCTTGCATTCTTTCATGTTCTGTCTCTTACCATGGAATTTTGTGAAATATATTAAACGTCTCTGGACTTTAATCATTCCTTAAGGACAGAGACTGGGTCTGGTTTGATTTTTGTTTATACGCACCACCATGTATAGTACAATGCTCAGAAAGTCATTGCTATTTTATCGTTGTTATGTAGTGGGCTGATGGAATAATTTAATTTAAAGCCTTAACAAAGGCTATGGTTCCAGCCTGGGTCCCTGGAGCAACATGGAAATGGGTGTGCTGGAGTCACACTCCAGTCCCAGATGTCTCTGTGTGGCAGGGAAGAGTCAGCTCAGCTCTTCTCTGGTGAGGAAAGAGGTTGTTCGTGGCGTGACAGAGGTAGGAAGGACACGAGGTGTCCTTCTAGAGTCTAGAAGCTCCTCGAAGGCACTGGGGAATCCCTTTCACTGGAAATCTTTAGGAAAAAGTGACATCCGTTTGTGTGGAATTGATACCTGGAAACAGGGGACTTTCTGGAATGGGCGGCTGTTCCCTTCCAGCCGTTGCTGGGCCCTGTCAGAGCGTCTGAACCCTGGCCCATTGTGGCGGGAGGATTTGAGGAGGTCCTGCGTCCTGCAGCAGTGAGCAGTCACCCCCATTGACATAAACATCATAACAAGTACTGGCTCAGAGAATGTTCTAGTGCCTCTCTGTTATATTCTATAACACTGTGGACTCCAAGGACTTGATTCTTGTCAAGGCTTCCCTTTGCTCAGTGGCTTCCCAGCCCAAGCCCCTCACCTGGGCACTCTCCTGCCAGATTAGTCTCACAAAAACACCTTAGTCTTGTGGCTCAGAAGCCTTAAGTGGCTTCACACTGACTAAGGGATAGAATCTAAACTCTGTACATCTTACTGGAATGTCCTTGAAGGCAGGGACTCCATCCGATCCTCCTTTGTAGTCTCCTTGTGACAGGTAATATGGTCGGTGATGAAATGCTACGTGTGGGTTTGATTTTATCCGTGGTCCCTTCTGGAGAATTGCAAGACTGTAGAGGCTGTCAGCCAGCCAGCTCTGCATGCTAAGGTAGAAAGCATAGTCTACCATGGTCGGGGTTTCACTGCTGTGTGTCGCTTTGCCTATAATTAGGTAGGGGCCTTAGGAAGAATTCCAGGAACATTGTGCAGGAAGTTTGAATTTTGAACGGGGGTAGAGGGAGAGGCAGGAGGACAGTAGTTTTGTTGGAGGTTGAAGTTCAGAATTTGTTTGTTCTGGGTCCCTGGCATTCCCAGGCAGGTAGACCTTTTTGTATCTCTCAGGTGTATCATTTCTCTCCTTTCCAAAGATGCTTGATGAAAACCATGCCTCCCTCCCCATCAGCCTGCTGCAAGGAGGAGCAGGAGTGTTCTGAGCAGCGCTTGGCTCTGCACCTGAAGGGGGCAGACGTGAGCACCTGGCGCATTAGTTCCAGCCTTGTTTGCCTGCCACATGCAAATTTTTTTCAGCATGGCTGTCAGCTTTTTTTTTTTTCTTTTTCTTTCCAGGAAAATCTAGGAATGTGTGCTCTCAGACTGGGTTCAAGGACAGGGTGAAGTCAGCTCCAAGAGTGAAAAATCTTGAGCAGTCCTTTGTAGTGACCTGGACAGGGTAGCCAAACACAAATAGTCTCCTGCTCCTCTGTAATTCCTTGGTATTTATTTTGTTCCTTCATCATTGGCCTGGATCACATCCTGCCTTGTGTTATGTTTGACTTTTATCTTCTATTAGAGCATCACCTCTTTCAGAATAGGGACCATATGTCCATGTCTTAATTCCCCCACAGGCGTAAGAGGTGTTTCTATGTATCATGGAAGAAATTACATGATCTGAGACAGCCAGGCTCAGTGTTTAATTAGGGAACCAGGGAACAACTAGGAACCAGAAATTACTAAGGATAAAAATATATTGGTTTAATATCCAAATAATATTATTCCCATTATACCCACGTGCTTCAGTATTTCTGTTCTAAATTCTTAAGACCTGCGATCATGAGTCGTTTCACTACTTCTCCATTCTGTGTGATTAGACGCAGGCCACACTGGGTCTTGCACACTCCAGAGCCATAGTTCTCAACCTGACTGCACATTAGAAGCACCCAGGGAGCTCTTAAACATCCCAGTGCCCAGTTGGCTCCTCAGACCAATTAACTGAGACTCTCCGGGGTAGGATCCTGGCATCAGCAGCTGTCAAACCCCCCAGGTGGTGCCAGAGTGCAGCCAAAGCTAAGCCATCTGAGAGCAGGCTGTCTGTTTATTAACCACTGTGGCTCCAGAGCCTCGTACAGTGCTTGGCACAGGGTGGGTTTCCAGTTAAAGCCAGTGCCCCCTGTCAGCATCTCCCTGTGAATGACAAATAACTTCAGCCAACATGATTCTAAAACCAAGCCCAGAGCCTGTCCCTTTCCCAGGTTTCCCTGTCTCAGTGCTTGCGTTCCCATCTATCGAGTAGTGTGAGCCAGAAGCTTAGGATGCATCTATGGTGGCCCAGCTTCACTGTGCTTAGTGACTTTACATACTAAATGCCTCTCATATCTGTGCATTTATTCCCATGCCCACTGGCATCATCCAAATCCCAGATACTATCATCAATCCCCTTAAAAGCTCCCGAGCTGGGCTGTCTATGGGTAGCCAGATCCAACCCTCCCATCCTCCACAACACAGTCAGCCCATTCCTGCAGCTTCCATTTGTGTGATGATTTGCTCCGTGTCTCTCTGCCCCACCTGACCAAAGCCCCAAGGGGCTCTGTCTGACTTTCCTCATTTTATCCCCAGTGCCAAGCAAAGGTCAGGGCATCTAGAAAATGCTCAGAATATTTGTTGACTGAACGCCTGGATGTTTTTGCACAACAGCTCCAAACCTCCCTGGACTTGTTGCTCTGTGGCCAGGTGGCTTCTCCTGTCCCCTCTTTCCTTAGGTGGGGGCAACCTCACACCTCCATTACATAAAACATTCCACATGACATGTCTGCTTTGCCCTATTTTTAGCAACCTCCTAAAGAGCTATTAATATCCACATCCATCAATTGCTTTTCTGTGGAATCTTTTGAAGTTTCTTAAACTCCCCAGAACTTTGCTAAAACTGAATTTTTAAGGGTCTTGACGGGTATCTCAGTTTTGCCCCTCTGGCTCATAAGGATTTTCGGCAGTTGCTCTTTCTTGTTTGTGTCTTTGGCATATTAGTGTTTGCGACCTTAGGGTAATCATAGGGGTGGCTGGGTGGAGTGTGTGAGATCATCTGTGTTCACCGATGAGAACACAGGGCCCAGTTCCAGTCTCCTGACTCCCGTCACAGTCTCCTGGTTGCTTCTACTCCCTAATCGTAAAACCACTAGAAGCAAACGCTTGCATCCAAACATTTTCTTTGACCTTCCCAAAACAATGAAGAGAACGTTGGACTAGACCTGCATTGACCTCCTAAGATATCTCCCAGCTCCAGGCCTCCCTTCACTGATTTTGTAAAATGAGAAATTTGAACCAGATAATTGAGGTCCCCTCAGGTAATAATAATGTAATAGTAATAATAATAGCAGTAATGACAGTAATAATAATATTAGCTAACATCTACTGAGCATGTATCATGGGTCAAATGCTACATATTTTACATGTATTAGTTCATTTTTTAATTCTTTAATCCCCTTCACAAGCAAACAGAGTAGAGATTTTTGTGGCCCCATTTTACACATGTTGAAATTCAGGCCTAGTGAGGTTAAGCAACTTGCCCAAAGCCATAGAGCCAGGAAGTGGCAGAGCCAGGATTTGAACCCAGGAACACTGGTTCCAAAGCCCTCACTCTTAACCAGCTAGAGTAGAAGACAGAAAACAGGCTCTGGAGTCAAGCAGATCTGGTTTGAGGACTGACTCTGCCACTTACCAGCTGCAGGACCCCAGCCAGACTACTTCTGTGCACCTCTCTCCTCATATGCAAAACGGGAACAATACCTGTATCAGGGTTGTTTGCTTGGGCTTCCATAATACAATACCACAGACTGGGTCGCTTAAACTATAGACGTTTGTTTACTCGCAGTTCGGGAGGCTGGAAGGGCAAAGATCAAGGTATTGGCAAGCTCGGTTTATTCTGAGGCCTCTCTCCTTGGCTTGCGGATGGCGACTACCTTGCTGCGTCCTCACGTGGTTGCCCCCTGGTCTGTATGTTGTCCGTGTCCCAGTCTCCTTATAAGGACACCTGTCAGATTAGGGCCCACCCTAATGACTTCATTTTACCTTAATGGCCTCCTTAAAGGCCCTATCTCCAAATACAGTCACATCCTGAGTTACTGGGGGTTCTAGGGCTTCAACATGTGAATTTGGGGGACACAGTGGAATCCATAACAAGTGAGTTTTGTGCACCTTCAGGAACATCATTTGTGTTATATGGCTGACTTGGTTAATGCTGGGTCCTTCCCCTCTGCCAGTTCTACCTTCATATCCGTTGCTCTGTTCCTGGTTAATGATGGGATGTGATGCTCTGTTGGCAACATGTGAGTGAGCCTTGGGTGGAATCTGTCTGTTTGGCAGCTATTTCTAGAGTGGAGAAAAATCTCTCCCTCATTTCAGATTGCTTATGGCATGGTTTACAGTTCTAGAGTTAACACTGGAGGCCTTGAAGTCTTAGAAAAATATTATGATAAATCACAGCCCTTCAAACTTGCATGACATATTTTACCCAAGGACGTTATTTTGCCTTTCAAAAGTGCATTTATCCTTCTGTCTGAGTAAGGCAACACCTCCTTCCCCTTGCAGCTGAAGGGCTGAGGCGTCAGCACTTTTAATACGAACACCAACAGGCGTCTCGGAGTTGCCAAGCACTGCTGTACCCTGAAGGTGCCAGCGTTCACAGCTGGGCCTCACTTTCCCTCCTGGGAGGCCACCTGTCCAAAGTCACAGGTTAGAGGTGAACTATTCAAGAGGAGCCTGGGGCGTCAGCACATACGTCAGCACCGTTGAGTTCATGAAGACGCTCCAGCATGGCGAAGCGAACACAGAGATGCAGGAGCGTTTTTAGAGAAAGATCAAGCTCAGGGAGGAAGAAGCTGCAATAGTAGCGTAACGCTAATGGCAGCTGCTGCTGGCTGAGTGCCTGCGCCATGCCTGGCACTGAGCAGAGTCCTCATGAACGTTACCTCTGACCCTTATACTGCCCTGAGAAGTGGGTCTGACGGTCCTGTTCTGGCCGGGATCTGAGGCTCGGCAACGCTAACCCACTTGCCCGAGGTGCTGCGCTAGAGCCGGGGTCCCCCCCACCCCCGCCAGGGCTGCTTACCTGCAGACCTCTGCGGGGGAGGAACGCCACTCAGGGGCTCCCGTGGGCACAACCTGGAACGCCATGTAGGCGACCAGGCAGACGGGAGAGAACGCTGCCTCCCACATCAGGAGGGAGTACCCCAGCACCCCAGACCCCGAATGACCTTGCTGCTTCAGCAACCAGGGGACTGGAGAAAAACACAGCTAAACCTCGTCTGTGGGTAGAAGTGAGTGGCCTCGAAGAAACTAAAGTAATCCCCTAAGGGCTGGGGGCCAAGCTTTGATGACGGGACATGGGAGTGAACCAGGAAAGCAGAAATCTTTAAACATGAGCCAGATTAGTTAAGTTCTGAGACAGGAATCTGTCATCTGCCTTTTCTGTATGCAATTTGCACCCCGAAAGGACCCTTTTCCATGGTAGTTCATTGAGTGGGCTCTGCGAGTTTGGTGTTTTGTTAAGGGAGGTGGGGGAAATGAGAAAAAGAGGTAACCTTAAATGTTGAACCATTTTTATGCTTCAGTATAAATGCTGTAAAATTATATATGGTCATTGCAGAAAGTTTGGTAGAAAATGTGGACAATTATAAAGGAAAAAAAGTTCTGTAATCTACCACTCACAGATAACCAGCAAAATATTAAAAGACCTACTCTTCTAGACTTTTTTTTTTTTTTTTTGAGACGGAGTCTCACTCTGTTGCCCGGGCTAGAG
>NW_012149396.1:350238-396557 GCF_000956105.1 Propithecus coquereli
GTCTTGCTCTGTCACCCAGGCTGGAGTGCAGTGGTGTCATCATAACTCACTGCAACCTTGAACTCCTGGCTCATGCGATCCTTCTGCCTCAGCCTCCCAAGTAGCTAGGGCTATACATGTGTGCCACTATGCCTGGCTAGTTTAAATGTCCCTTTCAAACATAACTTTTTCTCCCCCATCAGGCAATATACCATAATTTAATTAGTCCTTCCTTGTTGGACATTGGGATGATTGAGAGTTCATTCCCTCGATTACCTCAATTGGTAGGTTATAGCCCATTAGGAGCCTCGAACATCAGGACAGGTGTCCAGCTTGGGAAATCTATGCTATTTATATACTCTTCACTGTGTTAATAATTATTTCTAGTATTAACTAACCAGAGGTCTGAACTAGTATCTGATATTTATAGCCACCTCTCATTTCTTTTGTCCTCATAATGAAATCAGTTCAAATGTATTACAAACCTTTTATTCTGGAAGGGAACATTAGAGAAAGATACTCATCTTGGGAACTGTGGGCATAGCCCAATGTTATTTGTATACATCCGTGCATATGCATGATCTTTATACATACACATATTCAGGAGCCAAAGCACAAGTGGCAAAAACAACCCCACTAGAGCAGAAAAGTTTCTTTAACAATTGAGGTGTTTGGAAGGAAACTGACACCCAGAGACTCACTACAAAATGGGCTTTTTATTCCCTTGGGATCTGTATCTGCGGCATGGGGCCATGCTCTGTCACCTGAGGTCACACTAAAAAAACTTGAGCTTATACCCAAATCCCACTTGGCTCTGGTTTCCAGGACATTCTTCTTGTTTCAAAAAAAAAATTTAATATGGATGACCTTACCCAAGGAGCGGGAATGGTGGCTGCTTTCATCCCTTCTGTTGGCCCTTAACACACACACACACACACACACACACACACACACACACATTGATGGCAGCCAGGGAAGGAGAGGCAGGGACAACTTAAAGACTGATGGAGCAGCCGCCTGTGAATGTATCCAGAAAAATAAAAAGACAAACGTCCTATAGCAAAAAAAGATTATTTGCAAATCACAGATCAGTGTCGTCGTCTTTTACATTTGCTATTGCCAAAGATGATTGTCAATTTCAGAAGCACCATATAAACTCTCACCTGAAAAAGAAAAGGTGGTGGGGGGTGGAGAGGGTTGGGTGAGAAGTCCTGTTTGTGATCCATAAAACCAGCCTCCATTCTTGGTCTTTCACTAGGTCACTGAACACCTGCACATTCCTTATAGAAATCCCCATAGAGCAGTGTTTCTCTCTCTCTCTCTAAAACATAGAACACAAAATGTGGGGTGGATATATTGTCAGGAGAAGTTGGTTCTAATCTCACCCTGTTACTGAATCACTGACAGGATTTGGACAAGTCTCCCTACCTTTCTTGGGCCTCAGTTTTCTCATCTGTAAAGAGGTTCATATTGATTCGTAGTTTTAATTATAAAATATATTTTATCTCTTTTTAAAATTATAGCAAAATAACACTCAAATGTATTACTTATCAACTTTCAACATACTAAAACCCTCAGTGTGCTAATTTGATTTTTAGCTGTCTTGAAATTTTTCTGCCATCTCCTTTTTAACTTAAAAATAACTTGAGATTGTAAATGTGAACTGTAAAAAAATCTCTGCGGATTATGACTTTCTCGATAATAAGCAAGTAAACAAAATTGAAAAATAAACTAGGTAAGTATTACATGAGAATCAGGTTCAGTGTTCTCATTGTTTTTATAATTAAATGGTTAAAACTTATACTAAAATTGGAGTAAATTTATACTAAATAGCATAGTCCAAGGTCAGTCTTTTCACTGTTAGCAATATATTTGGTTTCCTGTAAGATTTTTTTTTGTAAGTGTTCCACTGCAACATTACTTCTGGAAACCCTTCAGACCTGACATTCTACATAAATTATATTTTTACATGTACAACAAAACATGTTTGTGGCCCTGCAAACATCATAGTATATACTATGGCCATTAATGGTTTTAGTAAAAGACGGGATTGTAATTTAAATAAATGGTAACTATTATAAAAGAAGTGTAAACAGTATTCTGATTAATGAATTTGCAAATTATTTTCCTCTGAAGTTTGACTGCTGTTTGGTTGTCAGCTAAAACATATTATGGTATATTTGGGAAGAGGAAATTCTCTTGAAAACTCCGAAGGCTAGTCTACACCGCAGAGCTAGAGAATTCCACCCTAGGGGATTTTAGGAAATAGGTTTTAGGTGATTGCTCAATTGATCATTCTAAATTAAATTACTAAGTACTGACTCTAAATTTGGTTTGGGAAAACTTTGCTGGTGTATGCATTTTGCCTTCCTTCCTTTATCTTATTTTGTAAAACAACCACCCCAATATATTTAGTGAAGAAAAACTCCAAGAAATTGCCTCACTCAAGTCAGTCAGGACTGTGAGGAAGCTGTTTTCAGGAGCAACTCCGCCTGTAATACAAACATAAGGAAACATAAGTAGAACCCCTTGTTAAGACTGGTGTCGCCGGATAGAATGGCTGCCCCTCATTTGATTATTTTTTTCAGCGGTTTAATGATGCTGGGCCATGGCATCTGACCTGTGGCAAATCTGAACAGGGAACATTATATCAGGCTCCATGTACAGTGCTCAAAGTCCAGACGGTCCCATTGTGGTTAACAGCCTGCAGGGGTTGTTGGTAATCAGCCTGGGCCTTGAGACTTCGATGGGAGACTACAGGGGCATTGTGCTATCATTCTCTTGATGGCTGCCCTATGTTCTTTTTAATTTGGGAGAGAGGATGTCTGCACCCACCATGCACCTACCCTCCCTAATCCAAGTCCCCCTTGGTCCGTGGTTCTCAAAGTCTGGTGTGAAGAGCAGAAGCATCAGCATCACTTGGGAACTCCCCCTACTGAATCAGGAACTCTGGGGGTGGGTCCAGCCACCTGTGTTTCAGTGAGCCTCCAGGTGATTCTGGTGCTCGCTCAAGTTTGAGCGTCACTGTTGCGGGTAATGGCTGACATGGGCAGGGTGGCTATTCAGGAACCATGTCTGAGGCCTTCTCGTTGATGCCATGCCAACTGCTTACAAAAAATGATATGGATGATCTTGCCAAAGGAGCAGGAATGGCGGCTGCTTTCATCCCTTCTGTTGGCCTTAACATACATGCACACACATACACACACACACACACACACACCCAAGAGATGCTTCTACCAGGGCACTCTATGGTTGTCTACAATAGTGGAAAAAATAGCTCCTCCCAGCTGTGTGCTGTTTGGCAGAGTAGCAATATGCAAGCCGGTCTTCGTCTTCTTACTATGGCCTCAACGTGGCTACACATGGGAATCACCTGAAATTCTGATCTATTGGTCACAGTGCAGCCCAAGTATCAAGATTTTTAAAAGTTTCCCAAGTGGTTCCAATATGCAGCTGAATTTGAAAATCACTGGATTAAAATGTCAAGGGCCCCTGAAAGGGGTGAGGAGGAGGATGGGATGGACCACGAGGGAAATGCCTGGTCCCCTATGAGAGCAGTAGCTTCTCCCAGGCTGGCTCCCCAGGCGGCTATCCCAGGGTGCCCCTCTCCTCTCCAGCCCACGCACGCTGCACAGAGACAGCCTCCATCCCTAGAGCACTCTCCCCACTGGCCCTGATGGCCATGAGGTTGGAAGTAAGTGGGTGACTCCTAAGTCTTTCTAGCTTTCATCAGCGCAAGCCGTGGTTTTTTTAAAAAGCTCAAAACCTGCCATTCCCTATCCCATCTCTGACCCCAAGCTTTCAAGCATTTCTTCATTTAGTTACTTTGCCGGTTATTTCCACCTCTCTAAATAATATACCATACCTGCCTTTGTTTGTTTTTTGTGGGGGTCATTTGTTTTTATTGCTGTTGTTTAAGAAACAAAGAATAACACAGGAGTAATAGGGAGTGCAAATCTGCTTGCCTCCCCACTAAGTAATCTGATATTATGTTACACATTTATTTCTTGATGAATCATTATCACATCCGTCACTTAAAAGTAACCTTTGTAGTCAGCATCTTTGATTTTGATAGTAATTATCACTTTTTAAAGCTCTTGTATTATCCTTTAAGTGCTTATACTCATTCTCTTTAACTTCCATTTCTAACTTCCGTCAGCTGTTAGCAGTCGCTGGTAACTCAGTATGAGAATGTTAGATTTCTTTTCCTTCCCTCTTCCTTCCCTTCCACGTCCCCAGCATTTTTTCCACTGAACTTTTACGTTATCAAGGTTGATGCTATTCATGTGTTGTTTGTGGCCTATGTAGCATAGTTTGATTCTTGCTCAAGGTGTCTCAGAGGGGAATAAAATGGGTCCTCCTGCTGTGGCCCCACTTTTCTCTTCAACCTCATTTTTCCTCCTGTGGCCCAGCAGTATATATGCCACTGGCCCTCTTTGTTCCTCCAACATCAGACTTCTCAAGGTCATGACCCCTGCGTACCTCCTGGATAGCCTCTGCTCCTCAAGTCTCAATTTAAATGTCACTTCCTCAGGGAATCTGCTGTTTTTCCCCCAAAATAATTGTCTCCTTGTCACCCCCACCTGTACCATCCTGTACTTCTCCATCATACACTTATCACAAATGCAGTCATCCGCAGTTGCTATTTGTGTCGTGTCTGCCCCTCCACCCTCCACTGTAAGTTCCACGGAGCCAGGGAGTGTGTCTGGGACATTTGCCTCTATCCCCGCTGCCTGGTACATACTGACGCTCAATAAATATTCCATGAAAGCATCAACTATTAAATAATACGACATGCAAGTGCCTTGGACAGTGGAAAGTTGCTTTGCAAATGTGTTTTCATCTTAATTTTATTGCTATCCATGAGGTTACTAAATGATAAAGGAATTCTTCTGCTGTCTACAGCAGAAGAATCAGGCAAAACAGTTCCTAAGGGCTCATGCAAAATGGTCCATGAGCTGCGCAGCATCTTGTGGGGTGGCTGTTCCTGAAGGAGGGAAGTAGAGAAGTGAGCCTGAGGACGTAGCTTGTACTTGGTAAACAACCCAAATTTAGCATCCTGGAGTATGTCAGTGTGATGGATCGAACCTGGAGAAGAAAGAAGAGAAACAAACCCCCGAGGGAATGGCGTGCGGGTGCTCTCCAGGTTTGCTTTTGCTTATCAAGTTAGTCTTCCTGTGGGCAGCGTGTGCCGCCCTGCCTGGGAGTGACGTCCAGGCGCGTGCAGTTACCGGGATTCTACGGGCCAAATCCCTCCTCTGGCCCCAGTTTCTTTCAGTGCCTCTGAACTCTCCCTCACACCTCCGCTGAGCCTGCTGCTCTTCCACACCTCCCTGTCGCCCACCCTTCGCCGCACGGCCGGAGCTGCCCTACTGCAGTCTGGAGCCCAGCCTGGTCTTCAGGGCTCCCCCATTCCATGGCTCTCTCATGGTATTCCCCTTCGACCCCCTGCTCTCACCCTGGCAAGCTGACCAGGGTTCCCCCAGCAGGTCACGCCCCCCAGGGGAACGAATGCACCTTCACAAGTCACCTTCCCCTATCGCCTCTCTCAGATGTTCTCCACTGTCAAGTCCCCAGCCCCGTTCCCACTGCTGTGTCTCCTTCTAGACATCAACTTATTGAGCTTCTGTGACATGCCAACGACTGTGCATGGCTGGGATATGGGGTGAACCCGCCACCACGCCTTGCTCTTGGGATCCCCAGTGTAGTGGGAAGAAAGACCCATGGGGAGAGAAGCCCGTAGGATAACCGCTGCAGGTGTGCGCACTGTGCTCGGAGCTGAAGCAGTCGGGGCGACACTGGGGCACAGCACGGGGAGGGATGCTCCAGACACACGGAGGGATCTGCACGTGGCAGGAATGTGGTGAATTGGGAAGATTGGCCCAGTCTCTGCAGCTGCTGGAGAGTGGGGGGCTGTGTGGAGGGGAGACGGGGCAGGGCTGACTCGGGGCTGCGAGGAGCTTGGGCTTGAACCTCTGGGCAGTGGAGAGCTATTAAAAAATTTTTATAACAGGAGAATGGAACGAATAGATTTGTTTTAGAAATAATTGAAGCAGGAAGGAGGATGGATTGGAGTGGACGCAGCAAGCAGCAGGGAGAGCTTTTGGGGGCTTATTCTGAACATACTTACCGAGGGATGCCACAGATCCTACAGCACTCTCAGCTGCAGAGAAGCAGAAGTGAATGGCTCTCGCCCCGGCTGCTGCAACCAGGACAAAAGCTAGAGGTGGCATGATGCAGAATCCAGACATTTAGAGGTAATACCCAGGACCTACCGTAAGGCAGTGAGGGTGGAGAAAACGGGACAGATGGCAATATCTCCACGATAGTTTTACCTCCTCTCCTGACTGCAGCCTGAAACCCGTTCACTCCGGTCAGGGCCCTCGCCATGCTTGCGCTGGGAGGCGGCCTCAGAGCGAGGCCTGGGAAGGGGTGAGAGAGAAAGAGGTCTAGGCTGAGAGAACATCCGAGCATAGGCACAGGGTGAAAAGTCACTGCGATCGTTCCAGGCCTTACTCCCGGTCACCTTTGCTGACAACTCACAAGGAAGCAGACGGAATCAGGTGTCTGGAGGCTGAGTGAGCACAGGGTTGAAGCTGGGACTCCACCCCTCTCTGCAGTTATGTCAAAGAAAGAACAAAACGGTCCACCTGGTGAAAAGAGATCACTCTCAAAGTTAGCGTTTTGATTTCTGTTTTATTTCAAAGAAACACCTTATAAAGCTAAACATAGGAGGCCGGGCGCGGTGGCTCACGCCTGTAATCCTAGCACTCTGGAAGGCCGAGGCAGGTGGATCGCTCAAGGTCAGGAGTTCGAGACCAGCCCCAGCAAGAGCGAGACCCTGTTTCTACTAAAAATAGAAAGAAATTATTTGGACAACTAAAAATCTATATAGAAAAAATTAGCCGGGCATGGTGGCACATGTCTATAGTCCCAGCTACTTGGGAGGCTGAGGCAGTAGGATTGCTTGAGCCCAGGAGTTTGAGGTTGCTGTGAGCTAGGATGACGCCACGGCACTCTACTCCGGGCAACAGAGTGAGACTCTGTCTCAAAAAAAAAAGCTAAACATAGGGACAGAGATAGGCCTTGGGTCCCCATCCTCCACCTCAGTGCTGGTGATGAGACTCTCCCAGGGACACTCGGCACGGTCCTGTACGAGACCCACATGGGATGTATCTTCAGCCTTTCTGAGGCCAGGCCTCTCGGGGTGTCCTCAGACTCTGCCCACACTTGGGATCCTAATTTGCAATTGAGGTGGTTGAAACAGATTCAGAACTAAAAACAATTTACATCACTACTTGAAAAAGGAAAATGATTTTGTCATCGGGAATATAATAAAGCGTATAAAAAAGCAAACTTCTTCCCACCTAGAAGTTTTGTGCTGGGTGGTTGGGGTTCTGTCCCGTTCTACCACACCCAGTGAGCAATTTACTGCAGGTGCGAAGGGACCAGTGCAGGAGAGACAGCTCCCTCCAGCCTCCGCCGACCTGGGCCAGCCCCTCTTCTCATGATCCAGCCTTTACCTCTTCCCGCGTGTTTCAGAAAGAAGCCGTCTCCACATTGTCTGTGAGGTCGACAACCTTACCTACTGCTTTGAGCACCAAGTGGCCTTGGCCCGTGGCATTGAGATGAGGCCACATCTATCAAGTCCCATCCTCCCAAAGGGCAGCTTGAGGCTGGGTCTGTACACAGGCCCAGGAGTGGCTGAGACCCTCCCCAGGCAGCCCCCTGCCCAGACCCGCTGACTTCTCTTTTATTCCCGGCACAGGAGAACTCCAGGTCATAACAAGAGCCTGGTTCGTGCCGGTTTTTCAGAACTCATTAAATCCCAAGGGTCATTTATCTGGAGTGTGTAGAGAAAGGGAGAAGCAAAGGAATGCTTTAGTGCGTCACCGTCCAGCCCATAGTGGCCAAACATCCGACTGTGCCGGCCCCGGTCTGGGCTCCCAGCTGACTGGCTACACTGTGCAGGCTGAATCCAGTTCCTGTCCCGGGACTCCCAGTACCTGGAGAACTGTGGAGTTCTTGGCGGCCAGCAGGATGACATTTGTCAGGCTAATGTGCTGCTGCTGTTGTCAGCATTCCAGCGTTTTCTGCACTGAGGACTTTATCAGGCTGTGATAAGGCTCCCGGGCAGGGAGGATGGTCTGTCTGTGTGTGCCAAGTGCACTGGCAGCCAGGCCACTCAAGAGAGGGCAGATAGCTGCCTCTGGGAGTGGAGGTGAGGGCCCCCCAGTGCTCACTCTTGTCCTTTCCTCCTCTTGCCCTCCTCCCCCTTTCCCCTTTCTCTCCCCAGCCCCTCCTCTTCGGCCCTGCTCCCCTAATCTGGGCCCGCAGCCTGTCTGGCATCATCAGCATTCTGAGAGTTAGTTTCCCGCTGATGCATACGTGTGTGAGGCTGTCCACGTCCCTGTGACTCATACACTGTCTTGGTTACACCTGAACAGGGAGAGGCATCTTTTGCACCTGGCCTTATGGGGGCCCAGCTCTCCTCAGGCTAGAATGAATTGGAGCTCCCCTCACCTAGCTCAGCCACCCTGGCGGCCAGGCGCTGTGCTAGGCCCCAGCCCTGCATGTCCTCAATGGAGACAGGGCCAACTCGCAATCCCCTCCTTCCTCCACTCCCTGGGGCAGGCCTGGCTTCCAGCTCTGCTCTCACGAAGGGAGAGGACTCCAGTTTGGAATGCTGGCAGCCACTGCCACGTGGTCTATATGTGACTCTTTCCCCCTGATACAGAGCAATTACTTGATTATTTAGAGGAAGAGCTGTTCCTTTGCAGCTAGCCGGTCCTTGCCACACGTAGGTCTCTGCCAGCTGGGTCAGGATCCCCTTCCTGACTTGACGGAGGATGGCCCAGGGACCCGTGAGGTCAGCCTGAGGCCCGAGAATTGCCTGGATGGGCCTGATCCAAACAAAGGCAGCCCGGCCACTCTACAGAGCCTGGCCCTGCCTCTGAGTGACCTTGGAAGAGTCCTTTTCCTTCTCTGGGCGTCAGTTTCCTCATCTGGGGGTGGAGGGAGCATGAGTCATGCTGTAATTAGTATGAACTGACTAACGCCTGGAGGCCAGGACGGTGGCCTTTCTCCAGATGAAGTCAAACCCAGCTGGGAACACACATGCCTGCTGGTGGGAAACCCAGGCTCACCGTTGAGGCTCTTGTCTTGCCTCATTTATCTAAGAGCCAGGGTGGGCTCGTCACTGCCCACCTCCCTGGTTCTGCTCGCTCTGTTGCTCTGTTGCTCCGGGCAGCTCATCCCCTGCAGGCTGACCCCTCCCTCCCCCTCCATGTGCAGTGGGGCCCGATGGCCTTCCGTGGGGCCCTGGCCATCAAGACTGAGAGGCGTGTTGTGAGTGGAAGGCCTCACAGGCTTGCGGGGGACTCACTGTTCCTAAGAGATCAATGGCGTGCCCTGGCGTCTCCCCTGCTAGAGCAAGGAGCAAAATGAAAAAGCAAGTGTACAGCCATGTTTCCTCTCCAACAGCCATGCCCCCACGACGCGATCTCTGTGGCACGCGCTTCCGATCCTTAGAGTTTAATAACCTGCCCGTGAAGGAGGCACTCATAGCGGAGAGAAGAGAGGGCGCTGGGCACGTGGCGGCCCCCAGGGAGTTAGAACCGAGTAAGCGCATCGCCATGATGGACGTGGTTAGCCAGCTGGAGAGTCCTTGCAGAGTCACTGCGGGAGGCCGTCGCAGGCTGCATGTCTCAGTGTGTGCCGGGAGAGAGAAAAGGGATGATTTAGCTTGAAGTTCTCCCCAGCTTCCACCCCCTACCCCTGCAATAAAGAGACTCCAAACACATGTGCAATGGCTGGTGGGCCAATACTCACCTCTTCCACTCACTACTGGAGGAGTGTCAAGAGGTGCCCAAGACATGAGGAAGGGTGACGTTTCCAACCCCCTCGAGTCTACTCGATGTCATCATGGAAGCTGTTAGTTTTAATACAATTGGATTGTGGCCGTGACTGCTACGTCAGCCAGTGCTTACTGTTGGAAGTGTGTTCCTATGGCTGGCCTTGTTCTCCTCCCCACGAGTAAGTGGGCAGTGCGGTGGTTCCCACTTTGCAGAGATGGGACTCCTTGCTGAAGAGCCCACAGGCCACAGAACTTGAACCCAGGCCTCCAGGCTCCCAGCCCTGGCTTTCCTCTGCTCTGATGGCCCCATGCGGCCCAGGGATTGTTGACTTGAGCTGTCAAAATGCCACTTCTCTCACCGGCGAACAGGGAGATGCAATCGCCGAGAAAGGGAACGTTTTTTCTTCTCTAGGAATGATTTCTTTTTGCCTCTGAGCACAACCCTGTAAATGATTAGTCTCCATGGGAATCGCAGGGGGTGGCCATGCGCGGGATAATGAGCCTGGTGACTGGCGAACGGCAGGGCTCAGGCGTGGGGGAAGGAAGTCAAGAACTCCATGAAATGTACAGGGACTGAATCCAGGATTGAAATCAGATAAGACTTGTGAAATTCTCATGTCTAGTTGGTGTCCTCACGGGGAAGAAAAAAGTGAGCATTACAAACTTGAATCTGTAAACGACAGTCTGGAGTGTGGAGCTCCGCAGAAGGCATTCGTTGTCAGATATTTATTATTGAGCAGGTTAGGAATCAGGCTCTGGGAATCGAGCAGCGCACACAGTGAAGTCTCTGCCCTACTGAGCTTCCAGTCAGACCCCAAACACATGCAAAGCTGAGACAGAAAGGGAGAAAAGTGACATGAGGGCTGGGAACAGGGGGACACAGCCTGAACAGCAAGCTAGTCTGGCGAAGGAAAGGAGACATCAGGGAAGGCTTCCTGGAGGAAGAGGTGTTAATACTGATACCTAAAGCGTGAGTAAGAATTAGCCAGGTGAAAAGGAGGGGGAAATTTTCCCCCGACAGAAGTGATAGCACGTGTGAAGGCCCAAAGGCAAGGGAAGCGTGACATTTTCAATGGACTGAAAGACATCTTGTAGGCTGGTGAGTAAAGTTCAGGAAGATACAAGATCAGAGGCTAGAAACCTTGAGAAACGATGTCGGTTCCCAAGGTGACTTAAAGAAGCAAGGGAAATCCTTCTTCTCCAAGGAACTGGGAAAGTTAGAAAAGCAAAAGCAAGCACTCAAGTATGAGAGAGGGATGGGGGTGCCTCATAACAAGAAGCCTCCTGGGAGATGACACAGTGCATTGGATTAGGACACAGGCACTATCACTTTCTAGCGTGTGACCTTGAGAAAGTCTGAAATTTCAACTCTGCAAAATGGAAGGAAGAGGAGGAAGACAGGCACCTGCAGAACACCTGCTGTGCCCCAGGCCCCCTGCTGTGTCGATTCATTTAATGGGAAGAGTTACACCTACCCCACAGTGTTACTGTGACGCTTCACGTCAAACGTGGAATGTGTGTGACTGTGCCCAGCACCTAGGACGCTCCGGATAAATGCCAGCTGAGCTGAACCGTGTGCCTGGGAGACAAGGCGGGGCTTGGCCCCATTAGCAATGGGAGCTTGAGGTCAGAGTCAAGGCCACCAATGGAGACAAGCTTTGCCCAAGTGCCAGCTGTGGGTGCTTGGCTGAGGCTCTCGGGAGTGCTGCTTGAAAAGGACTCTGATTTTCCTGGGTCATCAGGATAGAGTGATGACTGATTATCAGCGTCTGTGATAAGCACAAAATGGGTTCACAGCAGTACGTATTATACACGTTTGCTATTTCTGATCTAAAAGCAGAATGATGCTGACTTCCATAGCCACAAACCAGGACCCTTTGAGCGTCCCTGCCATGGGCTAACCGTGCAGGTGGGGTGCAAGTGGTCCCATATATGGGCCCCAAAATTTGGCAGAAAAGCTCAGGTCTGAACACTGAGCTTCTGCAGGGCCAGAGGCTTTTTGCGTTCCCACGACGGCTTATTGAATGTGTTCTCACAGAGAGAATCTCCGGACTCAGGGAAGGCACAGCCGCCCACGGGCACCATTCAATAAGTGCTCAGGAGAGCGCAGGAGAATTAAAGATGCAGGTTCTGCCCCTGAGAAGCTCGCACCCTGGCTGGGATGCCTTCCCTTCAGAACACAGCCCAAACAAAGCAAGCCCCAAAGGGGACCCCACCTTGTTTCACCACTGATGTCAAAATTGTATTGATTTAGATTTTGAAAGAGGGTACCATCTTCTAGCCCACATCTCCTTGAAAAAAGAATCGAGAAGTTTCCCCTTGAATCTACAAAGGTCAGATGTTGTAGGAGTCATTTAAAATCAGAAGGATTTACACACCTGCGTGCACACACCCCATTGCACACTTGTGGATTGGAAACAGGACTCTCAGCCTGCAGCCCAGGAAGGGGCCTCTGCGCCCGCGGCCACCAGCACCCACCAGCAGGGACCCAGACTGCCCCCCTCCCCAGCTTTGCTGCTGTGGGGCTGGAGCTCCGATGAGGCAGCCAGAGTTTCTCTCTGTGCTATTTTGGTATTCTTGGGAGGCCTGGGAAGGCTTTGTTCTTCTTGGTTGGTTATATAATTTTCAAAAGGAAAAACAGAGCAGAATCCGAAAGCTCCAGAGTTTACTCTTTTGGGGACGAGGGAACCCCCCAACCCTAGAGTCTGATGTTCCTTCTGCACACGTTTTTCTTTCCACCCTCAGTTGCTTTCCTCTAGTCACCCCTCACCCCTGTTTCTTTCTCGGGGGTATCTCCAGCAAGCATGTTCTCGAGAGGACTGTATAAGGGAAACACAACCCAGGGTGGGTGACATCACAGGGACACTAAGGTGTTTGTAGTCTCTGCAGACTCGCAAGTCCCAGGGGACAAGGCTCTCCTGGGGCCTCTCTGGGGCAACAGAACCTGTCAGTGGTTCCTCTGCTTGAATATTTGAGATGAAGCCATGCTTTCGGTTTGGGACACTTGGTGTCCTGCTGGCTGATGTGTGGAGGGTCACCCCAGGACCTTGGCTGGGAGTGGTACTGGGTGCGAGAGAAGCACAGGCACGGTAAGTGCAGCTCGAGGTTGGCATCCTGTGCAGCAGTGTTAGGAGCAGCCATCTGCCCATGCATGGGGTCTCTACAAAGCGAAAGGAATTCCTGGCCATGCACAGATTACTGCCCGTGAACTACGCCAGCCTGCTCACCTCCTGGGTGGAGGGAGCAGCACTTAATTTCACAAGCTGGGAGACCAGGGGGAGTCTTTCCCCTAATTCCAGCTGCATCTCAATGGTTAAGATCAGAGATTAGGAGGCGGTTCTTGCCTTGGTGAAGAAAGGCCATCTGATCATTGTGCTTTTTGGGGGCCTATGTGGCCTCCTCTCTTGAACCCCCACCTTTAGCCTCGACTCACCCTGGAGGGATTTAAAAAGCTTTCTTTTCTGGGCCTCAGGGATGCTTTTTAAATTTATCTTTCCATTTGGTTTGTACTTTGTCATAACCAAAATCTCACTGCAAACATGTAGCCATTCCTATGTCAACGGATATTTATTTATCGAGTCCCTACCATATGCCAGACACTGCGCTGGACTCCGGGTTACATGAGTTAAAAAAGCGACAGGTAAAGTCCCTCTTCTCCCCAAGGTTCTATCTGGCTGATGAGGTCTACGCCAGGTGAGACCCAGGACCCCCAAGAGTCCCAGGGGTCTCTGAGTGAAACCCAGGGAGGACTTTTCGTAGACTCTTCTCTGTCTTGGAAATGTTAGGAAATGTAGGTCTTCAAGTCCTTCCTCTCCATTAGTTGTCCGTTTCTGTATAACAAACACCCCAATGTTGAGCAGCTTAAAACACTTGTTATCACAGAGTTTCTGGGGGTCAGGAATCTGGGCACAGCTTAGTTGGGATCCGACTCAAAGTCTCTCATGCGACTTCATTCAAGCTGTCGAGCAGGGCCATGGTCATCGGAAGGCTCAGCTGGGGAAGATCTGCCTCCAGGCTCACTGGCACGGGGGCTGGCCAGCCTCGGAGGATCCACTTCCAAGAGCTCCTGTGCGTCTCCCCACAGGGCTGCCACGTGACACGGCAGCCGGCGCCCCCGAGAGAGCATGATCACCCGAGCTGGAAGCCACAGTCCTTTTTTATAACCTGATCTCAGAAGTGACATCCTATTACTTCTGCCATACTCTCTTACTTAGAAGTGAGTCAGTAAGTCCAGCACACACTTCAGGGGACGGGATTACACAGGGCTGAAAACCAGGAGGCAGGTCCATTGGGGCCATCTTAGAAGCTGCCTCCAAGAGCCTCTCTGCCTGACCTGACTAGTCCTAATTCCAGCCACACTTGCAGCAGGACTTGTGTCATTAGCCCCAAATTTTCTTGCATTTCTTTGGTCATCGTTGTTGTGGTTCCTCTCTCCCAATATGAATATAAGCTTCTTAAGGTCAGAAGCCATGTGTTCTACATCTCTTCGTTTCCTGCTTAGACCAACCATGTGCCTCGCAAGTTACTATCCATTAGATAATTTCAGCCTCAAGTGAAAAAAAAAAAAAAGACCAAAGTAAAAATGTCTTACACAACAATAGGGCTTGATGCTCTCTCTTGGCAATAAGGCTGGGGGGAGGTAGTTGCAGGTGTAGCTCAGCTACTTGGCAATGCCAACAAGGTCCCATGCTCTTCTGCCACCCCCAGTGTGCTGGCCTTTGTCCCCAGGTGGTCTCAAGACGGATGCTGCTGCGCCAACACTGCTTCCTCTGCAGCTGCTTCCACAGACCGCAAATGGGGTTTCTCCTTGCTTGGGGAGGAAAGTTTTGCCCTGATGCTCCCCCAGTAGACCTCCCCTTAAGGCTGTTGTCAAGAACTGGATCATGTGACCACTCCTAAGCCAATCACTGCTAAACGAGAACTGGATTATTAATACAACTGCTTTAGACTCATCGTCCTCAGCAGAGACACATCCAGAAGATGCCATCGCCCTCTAGGACTTTGGGAAATGTGAGTGTGTCACAGGGACCAGGGAGCATGATTGGCATTTAGTGGGTCGGGACCAGAGTTGTTCAACTTTCAGCAAAAGCGCACAGTACAGTCCACAAGACAAAGAACTGTTGATCCCAAGGCAGGACTCATCATGCAGTCACCTGAGTGAGCTTGGAAGCAGACCTTCCCCTCGAGATGACTGCAGCCTGGCCAACAGCTTGTCTGAAGTCTCACAAGAGACCGTGAGTCAAAAGCACCTGGCTATCCTGCTCGAATGCCAATACCATCTCTGGGGAAAAGTGATTTAGACCCATGGTTCTCAACTGGGGATGATTCTGTGCCTCCCCCACAGGTGGCAGTTGTCAGTGCTGGGAGACACTTTTGGTTATCACAACTTGGGGTGCTACTGGCATCTGGGGGTAGAGGCCAGGGATGTAGCTAAATACCCTGCATGCACAGGGCAGTCCCACAGCTAAGAGTTATCTGGCTCAAAATGTCCATAGTGCTGAGGCTGGAGACCTCATTTAGACCAAATGTGAGTCTCAAGAACACAGGACCTTGTTGGTTGGTTGGTTGGACTCAGCTGTCTGATGGCTGAACCAGACCTGGTTTCTGTTCCTGAGGAGGAAGCAGGAATGTTTCCTAGGTAGGTGGCCACAGTGTCAGCTACAGGGGATGCTACTCAGGACCTCTGCACCGCCCCCCCACTTTTAATCTCATGTCAACATTCTATTTCTCAGTTTGTCTTTCCATAGAATGGGCTTATAAACTATGGCCTCCATGCTGGGGTTGAACACAGACTGAAAAGGTGGCTGCCTCTTGCATTAATTTGAGAAGTACCACAGGGTGTGCCTACCCCAAAGTTTTCCTTCACACTGGCCTAGATGGTGAGAGTCACTCATTTGCGCTAAGATGATGTGTTACAGTGATGAGGGTGTGAGCTTTGGAGTCAGACCAACCTGAGTTGACATCCCAGATTGACCTCCCAGAGAGTGACTCTGGGCAAATCACTTCCCTCTGGGAGCCTCGTGGGAGAATGATACCAACCTCATAGGTTGTCGTGAGACCCAACTGAAATAATCAGGTAAAGTCCTTGGCCCCCAGTAGACCCTCGGTACGTGAGTTACCCCATCATCGTGTCATCTTTGCCATCTCTCCAGGAAGCCTCTGTTCAAATGCAGGTGGGGTTTAGGAGTCAGGCACATGACCCAGACCACAGAGCTAGAAGGGACTTTTAGGCCAGATTAGGTAGCTTTTGGAAAGCAGAGAGCCAGGCCCTGAGGGCATAAAATTGTCAGTTGAGCTAAACTAAACTTCACCTGCTAGGGCAGTGCCACCATGTGGGGCAACAGGAAGACTGAGTCCAAGAGGACAGAGACAGGGCAGTGCCGGAGGAGCCGCAAAGGGACCTGGGTTCCAACACATTTCAGTGCCTCCTCGTGAAGGAGCCGGAGGATGTTCCCGTTAAGTCTAGGGCAGGGGTCACAAACTATAGCCTGCAGGCCTAATCTGGCCCACCACCTATTTTTATAAATAAAGTTTTACTGAAACGCAGTCATGCCCATTTGTTCAGATATTGTCTGTGGCTGCTTTTGTGCTATAAAGGCAAAATTGCTTAGTTGTGTTGAGCAGTGGCAACAGAGGCTGTATGTCCTACAAACATTGAAGTATTTATTCTCTGACCCTTTATAGAAAAAGTTTGCTGATCCCTGGTCTAGAGGACTTCATTCACATAGACAACAGTGACAAATGAGAATCATGAGCCTTGGAGTCGGTCAGAAGGGATTGTAATATGAACGGTGCCACCTAGAACTGTACGGTGCATAGCCTGTTCAACTGCAAGCATCCGCCCCGCAGGAGAAGGATTTCCTGCACATTTGGGGGTGTTCAAGAGAGGGAGGAAAGCAGCATCTGTGAAATGTCAGCACCTTGCTGGGGGTGATAGTTCCTGCTGAGGGTTGAGAGGATCTGAACAGGCGGGAGGTGAGTCTAAATTTAGACTTTCCAAAGCTGATTTGTAAACCAGAGCCCCAGGAATCTCAGGAAGGGACATTTGGCACACACGGTCTTGTCTCTGGTTTGCCTCCACGTGTTAAAAGCCTAGATGAGTGAGGGAATAATTAATTGACTTCACGTAAACTTGCTGGGAGTCAGTGAGGCATCGACTGAGAGCTAAAGCTCCGCTGTTCCGAGTCCTGAGGGCAGCATGTCTGTTCCTGATTTTTATTACAGTGCTTGCCACAGAATCGTGGGGGCCTGGGCTGCCCTTGCAGGAGTTACGTGCATTCCTCTTGCTGGGTGTCGTTTGAGCATGACCGAACCGGTGACCTTTTCCTTTCACACAGTGAATGCCAGCTCCCGGGGTTTGCAGTCACACCTGTGATTCAGAGCAGCTCTGAGCCAACACCTCCGGACTAAGAATGGTCAGGCTTTGCCCAGAGAAGCTACATCATGCCAAGAGCTGCCGTCCCCACTGCACTCCAGGTGGGCACATCCAGATGCCAGTCTGCCCCTCTCCAGGGCTGATGGGCTCACGCCTCTCGGTGTATTGTACAAGAAATAGACCACGAGCCTGAGACTTGTCAGATGGTCAGTGCTTTGTAATCAGTTCACCTAGAGAAAGGCAGAGGTTTTACAATAGAAATTATATTAATAGAGGAATTGGAGAAAGAAACATAGAAAATGAAGAGGTTTGAGAAGAGATAACTAACAGTAAACTTAGATGGGAGCAGAGAAAGGGTCGGACAAGAGCTGCCTGGTTAGAGCATTGAAATTGTAAGAGAGGCAGCATCTAAGCAGATGACACTAAACGTTGAACTTCAGAAAGATTGGTTTGTCTGAGTGGTTGGGGCTTATTGTGAGAAGAGCCCTGTTGAACAGGTTGCACTGGGGCGGCACGCCTAGCAAGGGACTGTTGACCGTCCAGGAAATGTGAACATCGCAATTTTGTAGACATAATAAATGGCACTCGGGTCCTTCTAATCCAGTTATTTTCTGTGCGCTACGTTGCTCCCTGGAGTGGGGAAGCTTGCAGTCTAGTTGGGAGATGGACGCACATAAAAAGTTAACTAGCAGCCCACTCTAGTATATGGTGGATGTCAGACACAGTATACACGACTGCCATAGGAGTTTAGAAAAAGGAGAAACGTCACTGAGAACTGGGATGGACGCTTCGGAGAAAAAGCAAGACTTCGGATTCTGAATGACAGACAGGATGTCAACAAGCAAGGAGGAAGCGGGAGAGCGTTTCAGGAACTGGGAAGGCGCAAGGAGAGCAGCAGGGCAGGAATGGAGAGTCTGTGTGGAGGCCGGGAGGAAGGTGGAGAGGCTGGAATCCAGCCGTCCCGCATTGACATGGCACTGGCCCACTACCGCTGACAGCATGTTGGGGAGACCACTGAGAAAGACACACACGTGGGGAGACAGTCCCTCCCACATATGCGAGGAACAGGAAAGAGCTTTAAAAATAAATAAAGCACCTCTTAATTATTCAAGATTATCTGCATTGCAGCTGATCTCGGACAAATCCTGCTTTCAGCTTGCTTGTGACATCATCTCTCTCTGCTCAGACGCTCGTTCCTGTCTCTGTTTACAACCCAGCGGGAGCTGGAAAGGAAAGAAGGCTTAAGCATCTCTCTTCATAAAACGAAATATACAATTGCCCCTCTTTGCTGTGCCCTTGGGAGCCAGACCAGGCATGTGGGTAGAAAGTAAAAGCTCAGTTGAGTTGCCTGTTACCCAGCTTGGGCAGCAGGAGTCAGAGCAGGGACAGAATGAAGAACTGTAGTGACTCTTCAGTTCCTAAGTTAGGAATCCAGGTGGACCTCGCTAGCACAGGCCCTAGACGGTGGCCCAGCGGGTGGTCCCAGCACTGTCTCTAAGTGGTGAGCCATCCTCAAACAGAGTGAATGGTATTTGTCTATCCACTAAAGTGCATATTGACCTGTTTCTGCTGGGAGCACTAAGCTGATGCTCTCGAAGAGCCAGTGTCCTCACTTGCAAAGTGAGAACTTGAACCAGAATCAGTGTTTCTCCATGGAAGTGCTCTTAGCATTTGGGAGTGGAGGGCTGGATGCCAGTTATTCATGAACAGGGATGCTCAGCCGGAGTGACTTGTAGTCAAATGGGACAAGGAGGGGATCACTGTCCTCAGTTAAGGACCACCGGACTTGTTTGCTAAGATTGCTTTACAATCTGAAGTTCTGTAAGTCTATGACTGTTTTGCTGCTGGACCCAATAAAAACATGCAGACCTAGCACTCTGGGAGGCCGAGGCAGGTGGAATGTTTGAGCTCAGGAGTTCGAAACCAGCCTGAGCAAGAGTGAGACCCCGTCTCTACTAAAAATAGAAATTAATCAGACAACTAAAAATATATAGAAAAAATTAGCCGGGCATGGTGGCACATGCCTGTAGTCCCAGCTACTCGGGAGGCTGAGGCAGAAGGATTGCTTGAGCCCAGGAGTTTGAGGTTGCTGTGAGCTAGGATGACGCCACGGCACTCTACCCCGGGCAACACAGTGAGACTCTGTCTCAAAAAAAAAAAAAAAAAAAAACATGCAGAGTAGAATTGCTGAAGATCTGACAAATTATCAGAATAGTAAGCACATCTTATTCAAATGTAAGGGAATGTTTAAAAACATTAATACATGAGTGGATTAAATAAAATGTGGTGTATGTAACGCCATGGAGTACTACTCAGCCACAAAAAACAATGGTGATCTAACACCTCTTATATTATCCTGGATGGAGCTGGAGCCCATTCTACTAAGTATCATAAGAATGGAAAAACAAGCACCACATGTACTCACCATCAAATTGGTACTAATTGATCAACACTTATGTGCACATATGGAAGCAACATTCATCCGGGATCAGGCAGGTGTAGGGGGCAGGAGGGGATGGGTAAATTCACACCTAATGGGCGCAGTGCGCACGGTCTGGGATGGGCACGCTCGTAGCTCCGAGTTGGGTGGTGCAAATACAATATATGTAACCTAAACGTTTGTACCTCTATAAAAATTTTGAAATAAAAAACAAAAATAAAAAAACAGCAACAACAGGTAACATCTGTTGAGTAATGGTTACTATGTTCTAAACCCTTAGCAAATTTCTTTCCCTTAGAAGTCTTTAAGGGGATCAGATTGTTTACTATTTCAGACCATCTGTGTCCCCTAGTTTGCCCTCTTAATTTCAGAGCATTGAGTTGACTGTTGTTTTTGCTTCATTTATCATTTGCAGAATTGTGCAGAGTTCAGACAGTAAAGCGTCTTAGCAGGAGGCTCTGTACAAGAAGGAAGCAGCAGCCCAGCTAGATGCACTCCTTTGTGCTGGAGACAATGTTCTCTCTGTGTGAGCCCATGGATTTTACCAAGAAGTTATGATAATGCCATTCCTTCAGAGGTCTGAATTTCCATTGCTAGTTTTGCAGGGTTCTTTCCTCCCAACTTAGGTCCTATACCTGTAATTTGAGTCAACGGCCACCAGGGGAGACAGCGAAACTTAGATTTGACCCCTAGTTTTGAAGAGCTAGGTCCTCCTCATCAAAAAGAATGCAGTTCACCATGCCGATCCTGGTGTAGTGCTGAGAAGTCTGTGTGCTGGTTTTTGGGCAAAGAGTCCCTTTTTTATGGGTAGCAATAAAATTTCCTTGTAATTTGGTATGTGTGCTTCTGCCACCTACATGAAAAGCAAGAGATACAAATCTCAGTCCCTGGCAAATTCTCTCTTAAAATATTCAAAGACATTTGCAAAAGAAGGAAGAAAATGGGCCCAAGTGCAAAAACAAGAGTATCAATCCTTTGTTTTCTGTCTGCAACTAGCTACTTTCTACTCTCACCCTTCTTAGCTAGGGCTGACGTGTGTGTTTGGAGAGCATAACAAATTAATTTTGCAAAGGTCAGAAGGAATAATTCTCTCCCCCCACCCCCCTGTAATTTGCACGTGTTAACCTTGGGGGAGCAGGCACTGACATAAAAGGCAGACCATCTGATGGTCTTATCAAATCAATCCGTCTTCTCTCTCTTCCAGAGGCACACTGCACACAGCAGGAGGGGTGGCTGGGCAGCGCGAGCCCGGAATCCCCTGAGCAAGCAGTGTTTCAGCTGGCTGGAGAGATCAAATAACACTTGGGCTGGTTCACAAAAGACGCAAGTGGGAAGGTGTTGGAAGCTGGAACGTGGAAATTTACCCAGCGTTATTTCTTTGACAGGGAAGGAGACTTGGTCTGAAAGATGCCACGTTCCTTCATCCTCTCCGGGTGCAGCAAAATACAGTCTCGGTTGCAGTGTCATGGGTGAGTGGGTGAAAGAGGATGCTGCCCACACGTGAAGCCTCCAGAGGATCCTGGCCTGGCAGCTGAGCTCCCCCTGGACCTGGGACCTCAGGTGTAACTTGGTGTCAAGTGCATGAAAGGTGCTTGGGTTTCGCCAGCTGTTTTCAGCAATGCTTACTTACAACACTGGCTTGGGTTTCGGAATCTAAGGTGAGCTGGTAGAAAGAGGAGCTGGCAGAGGTAGAAAGAAGCCCCCAGAAGCCTCCAGAATCCATTGACAGGAACCCTTCATACTGCTGGGAACACAGAGAGAGGCTGTGATATAACTCAGCTTTGGACCATCTTAAAGAACACAGCAGCTTGGCAAACAGCTCTTGCATTTTAGCCAGAAAGAGCCTCTTGTAACAAAGTATTTAAAGGGGAGAGTTTCTGCATCTTTTACTTTGAGAGCCATTATGGTAGAAAACTTGGCGTTCCCATAGATAATGATACTGGTTTTTCTTTCCAAGATGCAACATTTAAAAGAAGTATGAGCCATTCTAATCTTTAAGCAGGGTTCAGGAAGCACAGACAGGGAACAGCCCTCCCAATGCAGGTTAAGAAAGCAGCCTGAGCCTCCACCTTAGGCAGCACAGCCAGCGTGGACATATGCCATTCCTGTCCCCAGAGAGCTGGTGGCAGTGACCTCACGCAGAGAAAAAGCATGGGACTGTGGGACTTGACAGAATGAGGTGTGCTGAGGAGGCCACTAGCTGGGACCTGGCCTTTCCTGACTGCCCCTTTGTCACACGGGCAGCCCCAGACCACTGAGCCAACAATGGCCGAGAAGGGCGACTGCATTGCCAGCGTCTACGGATATGACCTCGGTGGGCGCTTTGTTGACTTCCAGCCCCTGGGCTTTGGTGTCAACGGGCTGGTGCTGTCCGCTGTGGACAGCCGGGCTTGCCGGAAGGTGGCCGTCAAGAAGATCGCCCTAAGCGACGCCCGCAGCATGAAGCACGCGCTCCGGGAGATCAAGATCATCCGTCGCCTGGACCATGACAACATCGTCAAGGTGTACGAGGTGCTGGGGCCCAAGGGCACCGACCTGCAGGGCGAGCTGTTCAAGTTCAGCGTGGCTTACATCGTCCAGGAGTACATGGAGACCGACCTGGCACGCCTGCTGGAGCAGGGCACGCTCACGGAGGAGCATGCCAAGCTCTTCATGTACCAGCTGCTCCGCGGGCTCAAATACATCCACTCTGCCAATGTGCTGCACAGGGACCTGAAGCCCGCCAACATCTTCATCAGCACGGAGGACCTCGTGCTCAAGATCGGGGATTTCGGGTTGGCAAGGATTGTCGATCAGCATTACTCGCACAAGGTATGTCTGGCTGGAATGACGGGTGCTGGTGGTCCACGGAATCCCCAGGAATGCTCAGTGTTCCAGAGGGCATTCCTAGCTCCGTATAATCAGGGGACTGGGATCAATACTGGGGGGCGGACAGAGGGTGCTAAAAAGATCACTGGCCTGAAAAGTTGTTTTGGGGGACATGGGGGAGATCTGGTTCTTGGTCTTGGCTCTGCCACATTGCCACGACGAGTAACTCTGGGATGTACAAGTGAAGGTTGGATGATCTCTAGAATTTCTTCTAGCTCTAGATTCTATGGCTTTAAAACCATGTGGTTGGTGAGTTGCCTCTAGCATTCTCTCATCCCAGCTTCCTGCCAGTGAGCCTCATGGTCTGGCTCATCTCACCGCCTCCTCCCATCCACGCTGACCCACTCTGTGTCCCTTTCTCTCAGTGGACAGTGGGCACAAAAGGTTAATTGGATAAACTAATCCTCCAGCTAATGACTCAGCTCTCCTGGGTCCCCTGATACCCTCGCCCCTCGGTGTGGTAGGAAAGTCATGGGTGTCAGGATGGTGCCATAAAGACCCCCCCATGGTGGGTGCTAAATGTTCCACCAACTGCAGGTGTCAGAGCTGACCGGGCCACACTGGGGGAGACAAAAGTCACACTGACCTGTTCTCAAGGGCCCAGATCTCTCGCCTGCTCCACTGCTCTCTTCAGAAGCTGGGAGTCCTCCGACATTCTGTTCCTCCCCAACTCAGGTTCCTGCCACTTTAGGGGTGCCTCTGAGCCCCTCAGCATAAGCCCGTCCCCAGGCAGCCCTCAACAGAGCCCTCAACAGAGTGGGTGTGGTTTCCAGCCTCCGGGCAAAACCTTTGTACTACAAGATTATTTGTTAGAATAAAACGTCTCCTAGGAAGTGGGTATGAAGTGAGCTATTATCAGCCAAGGGCCTGGGGTGGGTCATGCGGTGGGGCTGGCCCTGGCCTTGAGCGTGCTTGGGCTTCTCCCTGAGCTTGACCCTCTCTCCCGCACCACCCTGCGCAGAAACGCACTGCTCTGCCTGGTGCAGCTGCGGGGCGTGGGTGTTGAGGGGAGAGAGAGGCAGGGCTCCCTGTCCTACCCTCACCGGCTGCACCTGGGGCTCCGGCTCAGGTTTCAGACCCCAAATCAGCCTAGCTGGCTCCGGCTCCTTGGTGCCACACATTATTTATCCACCTTAACCATGACCTTGCCCTCTGTCCCTCCTGCAGCCAGGCCATCTGTCAAAACTGTCAGCTGACTCTGTAGGCAGGAATGTCCATGGTTAAAATCAAACAAACAAAAAAAGCAGCACCCGTCTGTCTTCCTGATACCCTGAGCTGTTTCTTCTTTCTCTTTTTTCTAAGGAGCAATGACTCCAAACAACCGAACCAAAGGTTTTCACCCAAATCAGTCTTTATGTGGTAAAAAGACGCAGGAAATTCACAACTCCCTTACGTCTGGGATCCACAAAAACCACCTTCTGCAGTGGAAGAAGCCAGTACATTTGGGAATCATAATATTATATGATGAAAGGGTCTGATTCAGTGAAGGGTGACAGGGAAAGAACTTAGACCAGCACCTAGTAGGCCCTCACTAAAGTCAGGGAAGACGGTTTGTTGCAGCAAAGATTGACTGCAGTAATAATTCTTTGGGGGTGGTGTCAGGGATCTGGGCTTCCTTCCGACAGTGCTAGCTTGGATGTGGATGGTCACTCACCCCCTGGGAGCCTCAGTTTCCCATCTTTAACAGGGATAATAATCATGCCTCGTCTGCCTCTCTGGCTTGTGGTTAAGAATCAAAATGGACCATGGATGTAAAATTCCTGGGAAAGCAGTAAGGACGACATCCATTCATCTCATGGGTGCTGCTGAGCACACACCAAGCCCAGGCCCGGTGTTGGCAACCGGACAGACACAGGTTTACAGGACCCCCGGGCCATCATGAGGGCTGGGCTGGGGGTCGTTATCCAGTCACTCAGGGCTGGGAAGCCACCTCCCTGGTTGGGACTTTCATTTTCCTCATGCAGAGGCATTTAGATGTTCTGGCTCTCTGCAATAAAATGAGCTGTGGGAGGTTAAAGAAACCATCGGAGGCTGTTAGGAGCCCAGTAGGTGCTCACATCACCCTGCGCCCCGGTATTTGGCAGGCGCCAGGCGCCACCCACCCCAACCCTGCTTCCTCCCTCGCACGCTTTCTGCTTTTAGCTTTCTGCCCTCTCTTCCCCCAGTGATGACGAAAAGCCTTTATATTTGGTGCTTTTATTTATCCAATGTGCATTTAAATCATTTCTCATTTAATCCTTGTAATGCTCTGAGGCACGCAGGGCAAATGGTCCGTTTGACAACAGAGAGAACTGGCTTTCTCGAGCTTACCCGGGGGGCCGTGGCAGGAGGGGCTCTGGCACTGGAACCTTCCCGTGTCCTGGGGGGCAGGTCTTTCTGGGTTCTGGGTTGGAATTAATCTTTCCTTCCTCTCAGTTCCCATGGCACTTTTCCCCCATCCCATAACCTGTGTCTTCTAATACTGATTATTCTCCACTCTGCCCTGGGGGAATCTGTACCTGTGACCTTGTGCTTTCCTGGGCTGAGAGTCCCTTGGTGCCTTGAGGCCATCCCTTGTTTATCTTGGTGTCCCTCTCGGAGTCCGAGATGTGGCACCACTGTGCCTGAGACGTGGCCTTCAGCTGACTTGTTGACGGTGTTGGAACAGATGGAAGAGTCATCTACCAGCACATTGTAGATAGGACGCTGTTGGGCTCATTGATTCCCTGCGGTTAGAAGGGTTGACTCTCAGAGCACATAATTCTCCCAGACAGTGGAGGGGCCGGGGTCAGACGTGTGCATCTGCCACGTGCATCTGCTCTCTCCAGTGTGCTTGGAGGATGATGTCTACGAGCAAAGCGCTCCAAGCTTAACCCCTCCTAAAGGTTTACGGATCCTGACTCCCACCGAGCACCAAGCAGCAGCCTGGTTCTCACTCTCCCCGTCTCCCTCATGAGCGGACAGTCTGTCTCCTTTGCGTCCACATGTCCTCACCTGGCACAGGGCCTGACATGGGCAGGCTCCCGTTATGTTGTTTAGGGAAGGGGATGCCAAAGGAAATGGCCTCCTCTTCTCTAATGAGCAGGTGGCAGCACTGGGGCTCCAAGTCACAGACAGGAAGCATGCAGGCGTGTGTGTCCCTCTGCACAGCACCGCTAGGGGTCTTGGTCTTGGCGGGGTCCAAAGGGCAATTAGAGGCCCATGCAGCCCACATTTGGGGAGCTGGCAGTGGGGGCTGCTCTGATGGTTTCTTTCAACGGCGGCAGTCTGGAAACACCAGTCTCTGTTACTGTTACTCACCTCACTAATTGCATGACCTCGGGCAAGTCTTTTTCCTTATTCAGTTTATTCCTAGAATAGGACATCTGTAAGAAGATCTCACAATCTTCTTGTCTATCCTCTTCATTTCACAGGGGACAAAACTGAAAGGGGCAGAGCCCCGCTCACCAAGGCCACCCGACGGGCGGCTGAGCATGAGTTTTGACTCCACAGCTACCTTTTTCTGAGCCCCATTTCTCAGTTTTCTTATCTGCTGAATGGGGATAGTCATTCCCATTCTGCTTATTTCAGAGGATTCTTGTTAGAGTCAAATGAAAAAGTGTAAATGTCCAAGTGCTTTCAGATGTAGAAAGGGCTAAGTCACTGACAGAACTTCGCCCCAGGAGATGGCATGGCCGTGCCAGGCAGACACCCAGACGTCAGTTTCCCTCCACTGAGATGTGGACTCAACTCCTGACACTCTGGCCAAGGGGGGAGTCATGAGGCCCTACTCGAGGGGGCTTTCCAGCCTGATGAACCCCTTTCTTCCCACCTACCTGGCAGGCTAATTAGTTCCTTGTTTGTGTTGAGAAGAGGCAGCTGAAGGATCAGAGCGTGTTTTCCTCTGAATTTATTGGGAAGTAGATGATCTCAAAAGAGGAAAAAAAATGTCATTAAGACTTCACTGAGTGCTGTGCAAAGTCTAAGAAATGTCAGGAATGCCCGCGAGAGCGTGCAGAGGGCCTGAGTAGCACGTTGGCAGCCTGATTAGCTGTGTGACTGCTTCCCCCAGGAAGGGCCACCTGTGGCCTGGAGGAAAAACCACCTCTCCTCCTGCCACGGAGTCCTTGCTGGGCTGCCAAGATCCTGCCTGCAGACCTGCCTTTTGTGGGGGTGGGAGGCAGAAAATGCCCAGGAAAGAAAGGAAGAGGAAGGGGGCCCAACAGAATTGGGGCAAAGGCTCTTGTGTTTTGGTGGATCATTCGAGCACGTTTGAGTGTTCTGCTGGGCTGGCCTGCTTTTGAGCCTTCACCCCTTTCTACTTCATAGCTCTCTGTCTTCCTTCGTCATTCCTGAGCAGAATGCTTCCATGCTTTGCCTCCATATCTCATTAGGAGTCCTTAAAAACTAGCACAGTGGTTCTCAATGTGAGGTCCCAGAGCAGCAGCCAGCAGCTTCACCTGGGGACTCTTTTGAGATGCAGATTCTCAGGTCCCAGCTCTGACCTACTGAATCAGCAACTCTGAGGGTGGGCCTGGCAATCTGTGTTTTCACAAGCCTGCAAGTGACCCTGACGCTCCTGAACTTCTAGGAACAATTGATTTAAAGAAGTGGGATAGCTCAGTCTGTGGACAGAGAGCTGATGTCCTGATGTGTTTGCTGATGCTTGGAGCTGCAGTTCTCAAACTTCAGCACAAGGAGAATGACTAAGTCCTCCCAGATAACGTAGGTGTATGGGAAGCAGGTGCCTTAGCTAGAAGGGACAGTTAATGGTGGGGGTCTCAGGCACTGTGGCAGGCATTTGTAAGGATTGCTTTAGGCAGGATGACTTTGTACGGCCTCAATCACATCACCTTGGAAACTGCCTGCTCCACCGTGGCACAAATTTAGTGGCAAGCTACACAAACCAGGGACCTAACCCATATTGTTTCTGTTTAGCTTTGATTTTTAACAATTAGGCAGGTGATATGAAGACTAATTTTGGAAAACACATACTTTTTATTCTGGTATAAACTACTTTACTAGATGTTATTATATTTAAAAGCAAAAACACTGGTTTCACAGTTCAGTAAGATTGAGTGCTTGATTGAGGGCTCAGCAAATTACTGTAGTTTGCTAAGGCTTGTGGTTCAATTGGAGGCCCCAGAGGAGGCAGAGGTACATGGTGTTGAACACATACAGCCAGCTTCCAAAGGCTTTGCTTGGGAGCTCTGGTTGGCTGGGGGGTTTGCTGGTTTAATCATGTCACTCCCTCCCTCTCCTAGCCACTCTGCCTTCCTTTGATGGCTTCTTAGGCCAAGATAACCGCCCCCTGTCTGCCTGAGAAAACACACAGAAAGCTCCCCTAAAGCACAAATTCCTTTGAAGCTAAACCTAGCTGGAGGAATGCTCACTTCTGAGGCTGATCAAGAGAGTGCGCTTTCGGTATCTCTGTGAGTCTACTCCAGGTGGTCTCCACGTTGCAGATGGCAAACCCCAGGGTGCAGGGAGTGGGGAGGGACTCGCCCAGGACCCTGGACGGGACTGAGGTCTCCAGGGCTGGTGCTGGGAGGTTCTCAGCCATCTGCCATCCTCGGAGGCTGGGATTTCATGGGAAAGTGGGCTTGGGGAAGGACACTTTGCTGAGGGCTCAGCTAGCAGGAAAGGTCACTTTCCTCGTAAGCCACTAAGCATGTTATTCCAAATCAGTGGAGCACAAAAGATTTATTTAAAAGACTATGAAATATCCCTTTTTAAAGGGGAAAAATATGACCTAGGGGATTAGAACAGAGGCTGTACTAGAGAGTCAGGTGTCCCTGAACACCCAGGCAGGCTTGGAAAGTTCGTTGTGTTGGTGTTCAGGGCCTCCCTGCCCGCTGCAGAAGAGCAGGCTCTCCACTCCTGGCCTCCTGGGGGGCCTCCCCTTCCCACGCTAACAAGAGCGCCACACCCAGGCCTCCCTTCCCGGGGAAGCAACCCCGCTGAGCTCCTGGAGTGGCAGTATAAACCTCTAACCACTGGCATGGCCCGGCAGTGACCAGTCGGAAAGGAAGCCAGCCAGAGCCCTGAGACAGGGTCCTGGAGCCACCTGCTTGCCAAGAACTGGCCCTTTCTTGCCAGATCAAGGGGATGAGTAAAGGAGTCAGGGCTTGGGGCTTGGTGGTGGCTATTTACCAACCAGAATCATTACTCTAGCAACCGGCCTGGCTGTAGCAGCGCAGAGCAGCCATCCCTCCTCAGCTCGGAGCTCACCCTTTCCACTGTGCCTGTGGGTCTGGTTCTCTACGAAGGGTGCGCCGTTGATGAAATGGCTCAGAGAGATCGGTAGTTCCCGCCTCAGAACCCCAGCCCACTCACCATTAGAGCTGTCGCCTCCCAAGGCAAGTGCCAAAGCTCCAGAAGAATTCGAGAAGCAGGAAGCGTGCAGCCACCAGGGATGCTGGACAGGGGCTGGCATTTCATGGAGCGCGGGCTCACCGGTGACAAACTTTGTTTATCTGGAAAGTATATTTTAGTCTCATTTTTTAAAGTTTATTTTCTCTGGCGATAGAAATCTGAATTTACAATTTTTTTTTTCTCTTTGAGTATTTAAAGAATGTCACTGCTTTGTTTCCTGTCCCTGTTGTTTTTGAAGAGTATTTGGTCTTCTCTCATCTCATTGTTCTTTCCCCTATTTGGAAGGTGTCTTTTTCTTCTGGCTGTTTAATGAATATTATCGAATGGAATTAAGTGGGAGAGCCTGGCGGATAAGTGTTGAATAATGAGCCCCTCTTTGCTTGTATGCCTGGGATTTGCCGTGAGCATCTGACTACCTCTCAGAGAGCATCTTCGGTCTTGGTGGGGAGGATCCCAAGTCCCGGTGCCTGCTCCAGTCTCTCCACTTGAGGACTCTCAAGTTGTAAATGTCGCAGGAGCAGGACCCAGTCTTATTCTATAGGCAGGTATTCTTTTGTTTATACTGAGGAAGATGATTAGAAAATTGAATCAAATCCTTTTCCCTTTTCTCCTGAAATGTGGTTTCCTTATTCAGCCTTTGCCTTGGTAGCCTGTTGAGAAGACAGTAGTATAGAAATATAATAGAAAGTTCAAGCCGGGCATGGTGGCTCACACCTGTAATCCCAGCAATTTGGGAGGCTGAGGCAGGAGGATTATTTGAGGCCAGGAGTTCAAGACCAGCCTGGGCAACATAGTGAGACCCCGTCTCTAAAAAAAAAAAAAACAACTCATATCAGCCAGATGTGTAGTCCCAACTACTCGGGAGGCTGAGGCAGGAGGATCACTTGAGCCCAGGAGTTCAAGGTTGGGCAACAAAACAGCAAGGAAGGAAGAAAGGAAGGATTTCCTTTGTGATTTCCCCAGAAAAAAAAAAGAAAGAAATAGAAGGCTCAAGGGTGAGGTATCACATTGCCATGATTATCCTGCTCTTGTGGCTACCTTCTACTTCAGTGTCACACATCTGTGAGCTGGGAGAGACCAGCCCTTCCCACCTCATCTGCTGCCACTTCATTCCCTTGTGTCGTAACATCACTGACTTGTCACCATTCCCTGGAAAATACCACACTGGTGACAGCTCTGGTCCCACACATTGTTCCTTCTGCTCCCACATAAACTCCTACTTATCCCTGCAGACCCTGCTCAAATGCCCCAACTCTGAAGCTTCACCCAGCTCCCCCAAGAGGAGTTTATCGTACCTTCCTCTGGCTGCCCAGAGCAGTTATCCCCACACTAGTATGATGGTCTGTTTACATTCCTCTGCCCAGAGAGACCCAGAGAGCCCGTAGGGAGGAGCATGTATCTCATTCATCGCTACATACCTGGCACCTAGCACAGTATCTGGACCATAATACGTGCTCATTAAATGCTTATTGACTAGTGAACCAGCCAAGCCTCTGCCTTTCTATTGAATCCAGCATGGTCCTCAGGATAAAGCGTGACTTCTCTCCCTTGGGGCAGCTTTCAAATATTTGAAGTCATCTACCATGTCCCTCTAAATCTCTGCAGGCTGGAATCCTTTCATCTCTCCCTGGTAATATTCAGACAGTGTTCTGAGTGCTTGACAGTTATTAACCTACTTAATCCTCATAACAACCTAATGTAATAGGTGCTATTGTTGCCCCCATTTTACAGATGAAGACACTGAGGCACAGAGAGTAACTCACCCAAGGTCACCCAGCTAGTCAATGGCAGCATGGGATTTAAAAGCCCAGCGGTGGCTCAGAGACCATGCTCTCGCCCACTGAACTCTGCTGCTTTGGTGGCTTTAGATGACTGCGTTTTCAGAGCTCATGATATCTTGCTGCTCTCTCACTGACCTCCTCCTCCTTGTCAGACCCTTTCTTAAAAATATGTCTTCCAGAACGGGTACTGTGTGATTTAACCAGCACAGAGTCAGCGGGGCACCACATCTCTGCTCTGTAAATGGCGCACCATCCATGCTGCTGATGGTTTTGTTGGTAGCCACGTGACAGTGCTGGCTGAGCTTGTAGCCAACTAGCTTCTGTTAGCTCTGTATTCTCTATTTCATACGTATGTGGTTAATTTTTTAGCCCAAGTACAGGACTTCTTTACCCTTATCCCTGGTAGGGTTCATCTTCTTAGTTTCCGGCAAATATTGCAACCTGCTGAGATCCTTTTGGATCTTCGTTCTATCACATAATCTTGTCCCTTGTAGCTTCATAATTTATAAGCCTGTCTTCTATGACTTCACCCATATCACTGATTAAAATATGTATAAAGGCCTCATGGTCACTTAACACCTCCCTTCAGGGTGAAGCTGACATTCTTCGGGTTTAGTTATCCAACCAGTTATTAATTTACATAATATAATAATAAAATTGCCTGACCCATGTTTTCTCATTGTCTGTAAAGATGTCCTCAGAGATTTAGCTAAATGCCTTTTGAGACTCAGGGATGCTGAGAACATCACTCTTATTCTATTCCAATACAATTTTAAAGTTATCCTTAAGTAGAAAAGCCAAATTCAAACTACACAATCAGCTGTAACACTTCTAATTCCTAGATACATGGAACACAGATGTTGGCAAACATCACCCCTTTACTTAGAGAAAACCTGATAGCTGAAAATCTAATCTTAGAAAATTGTGGTGGAGGTTAAGGCATACTTAAGTAAACCATGGCTCATCCACTAAATACAATGTTATACAACTATTTCGATGTCATTTTTGAAGAGTTTGCAATAACATGGAAAATTTTTATGTAATCATGATAAGCTTGAAAAGCAAGATACAGAATTATGTAGATGGTGTGAACATAGCAGTTTAAAACAAGGAGAAAAGAACTGCGTATTAAAAAAAGGAGTAAAAACTCCAAAATGTTAACAATGGTTGGACAGTGCATGGCTTTCTTTCTCTTTCTTATTTTTCTATAATTCCCCAAAAGGTGTGACATGAACGCGCATGGTTTTATCACAGTAACCTTTCCAGGTGGGAGGTCAGGGAAGTTTGCTGCAAGAGTAAGTTTACCAAGAATTTGGTTCATTGCAAAAAGAGTGGTAAACTTGGATTATTTAGTTGCTGAGAGAGAAGAGTCAAGCATACCAGCATGTGGCCCAGGGGTACACGGACAGAGACCCCCAACTGCCTTCTGCTCTGAGGTGCCCACTGTGTCCTGTGTATCCGTCTTACCTCCTTCTGAGGGGACTGTGGACAGGCTCGCAGGGGGTGCCATACCGCTGGGAAGGAGGACAACCTCCTCCCAGGTGGAGTGAGCAGGTGCCGGCTGGTACCACGTGACCCTGAGGAAGTTCCTTAACCTGCCACAGGCTGGCTCCGTCCCCTCATAATTATAGATTCCACTTCACGGGGCTGGGTGAGGAGGGAATGAAATGAGGTATAAAATGCTCACTCCTGTGTCAGGCATCTGGGAAGCACTGGGGAAATAGTAGCTGTTTTTCACTATGATTATTAGTCACTATTGGAAGGGCTTTCTGTGTTCTGAGATAACCCGGAATTCCACCACCGACAGTAAATTTTACTGGAGTGGTTGACCATGCTCTCGTTTCTCTTCTAAGATACAAATAAAAGGAGGGAAGCAGGGTGGTAGGAATAAGTCAGAAAACCTTCGCTGGAACACACTTGTCAAAATGGATTGATAACGAAGCCCTGGGCTTGGCGGAGGGCGTTTAACTCAAACTGAGTCTGGAATGGGGAGCCCCCTTATATTTTGACACGTTTGCAATTTGGCCAAAGGCTGGTTCTAGTACTGAGGGTATACACTACGCGTATTATTGAAAATATTAACAATTGATAAGCTTTGGGGCCACCCAATTTGCATAGACATCGGCAGTGACCCGTCAGAATGGATCCGGCTTTGAGCACCCTTCCACCCTCGGCAGACCAGAGAGCCGGGCGTGGCCTTCCCAGAGGCCTCATGCAGAGGTACACCAGCAATGTCCCTAACCAGACACGCAGAGCAGCAGTGAGAGGCCTGCCCCGGTGCAACCAGCGTGAGAAGAGTCAGGCCCCAGGCCCGCAAGCTGCCCCAACACTTCAACTCCTGCCTCCTCTTCCAGGACCTGTGCTTGTCCTCTGCAGCCCCGCACACTGACACGGTCCCGCTGTTTGCTGGGTCAAGGCTACAAGAAAGGAGAACCATCCCTTGCTCTCCCTGTCCCACCAGGCCGGCCTCACCTCTGGTCCCCAGATGGCATGGCCAGCAGGTTTTCTGGGCTGTGGGAGACTTTAGGGTGTGATCATGAAAATTTGTTTTTTTTTTATTGGCGGCATCTTCTATGCAGAACTACTGCCGGCTGTAGACACCGTGAGTGCTCCAGCAGTGAGCTTAATAAAGGATTTGTGACGTGCAGGACTCACCTAAGGTCTTCTTGAGGATGACTGTTTCCCATTTTCAGTACGGATGCCTTTTATTATGCAATTAGAGTCCGAGTTCCCCGTGGAGGGGAGCCAGCCCGGAGCGCAGAGTGCCCTGCCTAGCCCAGTTTCTCAGGCCCGAGGAGTCACTATGTGTGAAGTGGCTTTCAGTAGCCCACAAGCTGAGCTCGGAGGAGCCCCAGGCCAGAAGGGCTGCATTGTGGGTCTGCTTCTGTGCAGGCCTTTCGTCTTAATTCTGTCCTCTGGTACCCAGTGGCCCTCCCAACTGACCCCAACCAATTTGCAAACGCCATGTGGGTCCAAAGCCAGTGAGAGAGCATAGACAGCCAATGGCTTCTGCAGCTTGGTGATCGAAATCCTCATAGCTGCTCTGAAATATTTCCCGCAATTCACAATGATGCGCCCTGAAGAGTTCTTTCCCACCCATGGTGACTCTGGATCCTCGTTCCAACCCTGCAAGGGAGGCAGGTCAGGTTAATCATTGTCCTCACTTGATAGATGAGGACGAGGGAGCCCCTGGGGTCCAGAAGCACATCCAAGGCCCCACCGCTAATGAGAGGCAGAGCCGATACCAGACCTGCCTCCTGGGACCCGGAACAGCAGCTGATGCAACCGGGCACGAGTCCGGAACTTGAGAACTCTCCTGGTACCCTCTGTGATGAGAGGAAGGAAGAGTCGTGACACGGGGGGCACTGGCTTCTGCTTCTCCCATGAGGAAATGGAGCAGAGGACAGCTCTGTGACCTTCCCTGGGCCCCGCAGGGAGCGGAGATGGAGCCAGGACAGGAAGGCATCATGCCTGTGTCCTGGGCCCTCTTCTCCGGCAGTGCCCGTCTCCCACATTCCCAGGCTCCTCCCGCAGGCCTCTCCTAGCGCTCCCACGCCGCTCCCCGCTGGGGACTTACTGAGGCCCGGGGCCTGCTTCTTAGGAGCATAGATTCCCACCGAGGCACCCAGGGCTCGCTGCTCCAGCACAAAGCTGTTGGGAAAAGACCACCACCAAGAGCGTTCCTTTCAGTAGAACAATGCTTTAGATTTGCCTCTAAACTCTAAACAACTTTATTGACATATAATTAACCTTCCATACAATTCACCCACTTAAAGTGTACAATTCAATGGCTTTTAGTATATTCAGAGTTGTGTGTCCATCACCAGAATTCATTTTGGAACATTTTCATCACCCCAAAAAGAAAGACAGCTCCCCTTAGTCGTACCTGCCCTCCTGAGCCTCTCATCCCCCCAGCCCTGGGCAGCCAATTCATCTGCTTTCTCCATCTGTAGACTTGCCTGTTCTGGACATTTCGTGTAAGTGGAATCACACGATGTATAGTCCTTTGTGACTAACTTCTTTTACTCAGCATGCTGTTTTCGAGGTTTAGCCATGTGGTAGAAGCAGGTGTGAGTACTTCATTTCTTTTTAGTGCCAAATAATATGCTATTGTGTGGGTATATCACCTTTTGTTTATTCATTCAGCAGTTGATGGACATTTGGGTTGTTTCTACTTTTTGCCTGTTATGAATAATGCTGCTGCAAACATTCATGTACAAGTTTTTATGGACATACATTTTGGGTTTCTCTTGGGTATGTACCTAGGAGTGGAATCACTGGGTCGTATGGTACTGTTTGAGAAGCTGCCAGACTGTTTTCCAAAGTGCCTGCACTATTTTACGTCCCACTAGCAATGTATGAGGATTCAACTTCTCCACATCCTCAACAACACTTGTTATTATTTTCTGGGTTTGTTTTTTTCTTCTAGCCATCCTAGTGGTGTGAAGTGGTATTTCATTTTGGTTTTGATTTGCATTTTCCTGATGGCTAATTTTGTTGAGCATCTTTTCCTGTGCTATTTGGCCATATCTTCTTTGGAGAACTGTCTGTTTAGATTCTTTGCCTTTTTGTTTTTTTAAGAGACAGGGTCTTGCTCTGTTGCCCAGGGTGGAGTGTGATGGTACAATCATAGCTCACGATCATAGCTCAAGTGATCCTCCCACCTCAGCCTCCCAAGTGGCTAGGTCTATAGGTGCACACCACCACATCCAGCTAATTCTTAAAACTTTTTGTAGAGATGGGGTCTCATTATGTTGCCCAGGCTGGGCTTGAACTCCTGGCCTCAAGTGATCCTCTGTCCTCGGCCTCCCAAAGTGCTAGGATTATAAGAGTGAGCCACTGTGCCTGACCCTCAGCCCATTTTTAATTGGGTTATTTGTTTTTTATTTTTGAATCGCAAAAGTGTTTTAAATATCCTAAATATAAGTCCCTTATCAGATAAATGATTTGCAAAAAATTTTCAACCCAAATTCTTTGGATTGTCTTTTCATTTGCTTGACCTTGCCCTTTGAGGTACAAAAGTTTTTCATTACAATGCTACCTAGTTCATATATTTTTTCTTTTGTTGTTTCTGTTTGCCATGTCATATTTAAGAAACCATTGCCCAACCCAAGGTCATGAAGATTTATTCCTATGACTTCTTAAAGATTTATAGTTTTAGCTCTTACAGTTAGGTCTTTGATCCATTTTTAGCTGATTTTTGTATATGGTGTGAGATAGGGGTCTAGCTTCATTCTTTTCCATGTCTAATTGTCCCAGCACTATTTGTTGAAAACACTAGTTTTTTCCCATTGATTGTCTTGAACCCTATCAATTAACTGTAAATGTGAGGGTTATTTCTCGACTCTCAGTTTGAGTCCATTGATCTATATGTCTCTCTTATTCCAATACTATACCATCTTGACTACTGTAGTGTTATGGTAAGTTTTGAAATCAGAAAGTGTGAATCCTCCAACTTTTTTTTCAAGATTTTTTTGGCTATTCAGGCCATAAAAAGGAATGAAATGCTGATACATGCTATAGCATGGATGAATCCTGAAACCATTATGCTAAGTAAAAGAAGCTAGACACCAAAAAGATCATATATAATTCCATTTATATGAAATGTACAGAATAGGCAAAATCTATCTCTCTGGTGCCTGGGGCTGGGGAATGGGAGAAAATGGGGCATGACTGCTAATAGATGTGATGTTTCTTATTGGGGTAATGAAATGTTCTGGAATTAGAGAGAAGCGATGGTTGAACCACCTTGCAAATATACCAAAAACTACTAAATGGTACACTTTAAAATGATGACTTTTATGGCATGTGAATTATATCTCAGGAAAACTTTTTTAAGAAATACATCATCTGAATATCCTTACATCTATTAAAGAAATCGTAGGCCGGGCGTGGTGGCTCACGCCTGTAATCCTAGCACTCTGGGAGGACGAGGCGGGAGGATCATTTGAGCTCAGGAATTCGAGACCAGCCTGAGCAAGAGCGAGACCCCATCTCTACTAAAAATAGAAAGAAATTAGATGGACAACTAAAAATATATAGAAAAAATTAGTCGGACATGGTGGCGCATGCCTGTAGTCCCAGCTACTCGGGAGGCTGAGGCAGGAGGATCACTTGAGCCCAGAAGTTTGAGGTTGCTGTGAGCTAGGCTGACGCCACGGCACTCTACTCAGGGCAGTAGAGTGAGACTCTGTCTCAAAAAAAAAAAAAAAGAGAAATTGTATATGTAGTTACAAATCTTCCCACAAAGAAAAAAAATTCCAGGCCTAAATATTTGCTTCACAGGTGAATTCTACCAAATATTCCAAAAAGAAACAATACCAGTTCTACAAACTCTTCCAAAAAAAATTGAAGAAAAAGGAATACTTCTCAACTCATTCTATGATAGGAAAACCTGACAAAAACCAGTATAAGAAAAGCAACAGATTAATATCTCCCATTTAACATAGATGCAAAAATTCTAAATAAAATTTTAACAAATTGAATTCAACCATATGTAAAAGGGATAATACATATTAACCAAGTGTGCTTTCTCCCAGGAATGCAAGTGTGGTTTAGTATTTGAAAATCAGTCTTATAACCATTTTGGAAAATGGTTTGGCAGTTTTTTTTAAGGTTAAATTTACATCTACGGTATGATCCAGACATTTTACTTCTATGTATTTACCTAAGAGAAATGAAAGCATATGTTCATATAAAGACTTGTATACAAATGTTCATAGCAGCTTTCTTTTTCATAACCCAAAACTAGAAGCTACCCAAATGTCCATCAACGTTGAAATGAACAAACTGGCATATCCTTACAATGGGATTACTACTCAGCAATAACAGGGAATACACCACTCACAACAATATGGGTGAATCTCAAGATAGTTATGCTGAGTGAAAAGACAGACATAAATAACTGGAGTCAATGCTATAAAGTTCCATTTATATAAAATTCTAGAAAATGCAAACTATTTACAATGACAAAACAAATTAGTGGTTGCCTAGGGATAGGGAGGAATTACAAAGGGACATGAGGAAATTTTGGGGGCGATGGATATGTTCTTTATTTCCATTGATGATGGTTTCACAGATGTGTGTGTATATATGTGTCAAAATTTACCAAAATAGTACACTTTAAATATGTACAATTGTTGTAGTTCAGTTAGACCTCAATAAAGCTGTTTTAAAATAAAGATATTTATTTGATCAAGAAATATTTGAGTGCCAACTATGATCTAGGTGCTGGAGATACGAGACTGAAACACTAGACTCTAGACAAGGTCTCTGCCTTCACGGAGTTTATATTTAAGTGGGAAGCTTATGTAGCCTGGATTTTGTTTTTTTTAACAGATCCAGAATCTACCCACACAACTCTTGCAGCCCCAGGTGGGGAAGTTTCATCCCTCCCAGAAGTGCAGGAGAACTGGCGACACAGCTGGGTGCAGGGTTGCATGTGGCTGGAGCCCAGCCGCGGAATAACATTGGTTAGATTTTCTCACTTCTCTCTGGTTATCCCCTGATAGGCATCCAATCACCATCCCCGACCAGCAGGAAGTGGGTCAGGCTTGGTGGTCCCTTCTGTCGGAGAACAGAGCAGATGGCACCACAGAGACCTGCTGCACCAAAGAGGGCCACATTGCACAGATGGAGGGTGCTGATTGAGACGGGAAGTCAGGGAGTAGGGAGGCCATGGAGAGAGAGGGTGCCCTGCTTCTGGCGGGGTTTCTGATCAATGTTTTCAGTCCCTTGGGGGCTTGACTCTACCTTGCCCCTAATTTCCTTAAATGCCCCTGGTGGAGCACCTTATGAGTGGCTTCTGTTATTGCAGTTAAGAAGAGCTTTCACTCCCCTTCGTTCCCTAGGGTGGGCTCTGCCTTTGGGAGGCAGGGAGGAGGCACCCTGTAACCTGAGCACCACCCTTAGGTGTGGACTGGATCAGTTCATCAGAGCAGCTGCCGCTGTCCTCAGAGAGCAAGCTGTTCAGGAGGGGAGGAGGATCAGGTGGTTCCAACACCAAGGAAGACAGGCGAAGGCAGGTCTGGGGAACACTCCCCTCCCCCCCATGGGAACTCTCCAGAAGCCCAAAAGCCATCAGTGGGAAGACATTGGGATGAACCTAAAAGGGATGAAGGCTATTGCAGGGTTGTAGACTTTGGAGGGACCAGAGGGCGGGAGCAGTATGTACGGTGACCTGAAGACATCTCCACAGTCCACAGTGGGGGCGCTCAGGGGTGGCACCAGGTCCTGGCTTTGCTCACCTGCCTGTCCTCCATCTCCTCCTCTTCTCCTCTGTCCCACTCATGTCTTCCTGTTTGCTCTTTTGAACCTCCGTGCTCACAGCATTGACGGTGAACATTACAGGCCCACTGGAAACAAACAGTACTAAAGAAGTTGCTCATTTTGGAACAAAACCTTGGCCTGAGATTCAGACAATCTGATTTCTAGTCTCCATTCTGCTCCCAACTCACCAAGGGACCAGGAGCAAATATCACAGCCTGTGCCCTTATTTCCCCATCTGGAAGCTTTCCTCTCTTCTACGGGCACAGAAGCAACGTGAGAACTTAAAGCAATGGGAAAGAAAGACAAGCTGGCTGGCGCCAGGGGCCTGGGTTCCAGCCCTGCCTCCCATGTATCACCCGTGCAACCTGGAGCCAGTTGCCAACCCCACGAGACTCAGCTGCCCCACTCGCTGTCAGATGAGAGAGGATGCGGGGAAGACACGAGTTAAAAGACCAGGACACGCTTGGAGAAATGAACTTGCAGTGTATGTGTGGGAGGCCGGGGGCTGTGAGACTGCTCATGCAGCCAGGCAAGCACTGAGACCCAGCGTCTTCCCCTGGAGGCCAAGACCCCAAATTCCAGATGTGCAGCTCTGTGGGATGCAAACAGCCTTCATCCCGGAACCTCTGGCCTTTGGCTGCCTCCTCCGCCTTCTCAGTGGAGGCCAGTTCTGTTAACTCACGCCCTCAGACTGAGTTTGGGAAGAGAACCCAGGTATAAAATCCGCCGTCTTCTCGAGTGGTGCCAGCTAAGGACACTTGGTGCCCGATAATGACACTTGTTGTGCCCGGCTCTCAGGAGTGTGCCGTCGTCTCGGTGGCGGAAGTCCACTGCCTTCACAGGAGTCCGGATAAGGTAGCGGCATGCAGCAAATAGCAAATATCAGTTAACCAGGGCAGCTTGGTTCTCGGAGACAGAATGCAAGAACCAGGTAGGAACTTAGAAATCAGCTAACTCCCAGAGAAGCCCCCAGAAAGGTATCGCCTGAGATGACAGTAGAGACTGGGTTTGGCTTTGAGGAGTAAGCAAAGGATAACAAAACAAAAACAAGTCTCGGCAGCAGTATTGTTGCTCTCTGGTTTTTAACTTCAGGTTGGTTTCTCATCTGAACCTTCCAAGCTGCCATGGGACTCCAGCTTTCTACATTTCTACCTATGGCCTGGCACCATAATGAACTAAAGTTCAGAAAGACCTGGAAGCTAAGGAAGTTACTCAGTCCTCAAAAATTGAATTCTGTGCCCTAGGTGCTATGTACCAAGGCAGGAAATTAACGGGGACACTGTAGAGAGATTTCTAGCAACAGGGCTGAAACAAAAAGTCTTTTCTGCTTAGCCCTCTTTTAGCCAGAGCCCCAACCACTTCCTAAATAGCACTGGAACTTGGTCCGCGTTATGTTCTTCACAACAGTCTGCTTCCTGTTTGGACAGTGGAGTTTCTTCTCCGATGTGGCTCCTGATTTAAGCAAACCAAATCTACCTACTTTGTATTGAGCTAATTAAGGGATGTTTGTTCACGAGACGCCACTTGTCTTGCCTGTAGACTTCCTGCAGTTCCCTTTAAGCTCGTGCCTTTTAAACAGATGGAGATCTTCTTCCATCCAATGTGAGCTCAGTTGACACGTTTGCCATGTGAAGTGAGGCTTTTCTGAAATCTCTGTCAGTTATGTCCCTGCATGGGTACTCGGGACCGTCCGGGAAACGTGTATGGCTTCCTTGGACTTGACTTTGGCAGCTGGAGGCGAGGAAAGCAGAGTTTGGACACAGGTCACAGATTCTGAGCAGGGAGACGAAGGAGGCAAGATCAGGTGGATCTGAGGTCACTGGCAAACTCTCTGCCTTAGACTCTGCCACGAGTCTTTGCCACAAAGCCTGGATGGGCACAGCCGAGGGGTATGCGTGCGTTTTATATATGTATATGTATAATACATATATACACCTATATAACAGCTTTATTGAGATATATAATTCACACATATACACACCCTATATAAAACAGTCTTATTGAAATATAATTCACATACCTTAACAACTCTTAAATTGTACAATTCAATGGCTTTTAGTATATTCACAGAGTTGTGCATTACTACCCCAATCAATTTCAGAACATTTTCATCACCCCACAAAGAGACTCCATACCCATTGGCAGCCACTCCCTGTCTGCCCCTGTCCCACCCCCAGCCTTAAGCAACCACTCATCTATTTTATCTATAGATGTGCCTATTTTGGACATTTCATATAAGTGGACTCATAATATTTGCTCTCTGAGGACTGTCGTCTTTCACGCAGCATAAGCGTTTTAAGGTTCATCCCTGTTGTAGCTTGTGTCCATATTTCAGTGCTTTTTATGGCCAGATATTCCACTGTATGGATATAGTACATTTTGTTTATTCTTTCATCCGTTCATGGATATTTGGATGGTTTCCACTTTTTGGCTGTTACAAATAGTGCTGCTATGAGCATTCATAGGCAAGTTTTTGTGTGAACACGTGTTTTTATTTATGACACATGTATACCTAGGAGTGGACTGCTCCATTTTCTTTTAATCAACAAAGCTGTTTTGTAGAATGCCTTGCTGAGATATCCTGAATTTCCCTGATCTACCCCTCTAATAACCCTGTTAGTAAAATAGAAGCACCTGAAGGATATTCAACAAATATCAATTGATGAGCTAAGGGAATGAGGGATTTAAAAGAGAGAGAGACATAACATTAATCTAACTTTTTCTTCCTGAATTCTTAAAATAGCTCATTATAGTCTCTGCTTTCTCTTCTACGTGCTCACAAGTGGTCCTTTTCTTTCATTCATTTTACATGTGTATGTAAAATGGGAATCCAGTGGGAGCAAAAGCAGACCTGGTCCCCACCCTCCTGGAGCTCCTTCCCCCTTCCCTTGAGCTGGAACCCCAGAAGGCTCACCTCCCGCAGCCGGCTCTCCTGCTGGTAGCAGGGCTCCCGTCGCCTGCCTTGGGTGTGTGAGATCGTTGAAGGGACCTCCCTGGCCAGCAGCTCTGACATTGCTCCTTTCCGGGGCTTTTGCTTTAGAAACAGCAGAACAGGAAAATGGTAGCTATCCCACCTATTTTAAAGTGATCCTTCTAGGTCGAGCTTTATATTTCTAACCCACTCTCATGCCTATTATTTCAGATCCAGGTGTGAGTTTATATGCATACTATACTATTGATAATTTCCTTCTCAGAAGAGCACCTTGCTACTCACGGCTCGACACAGCGAGTTAGCATAGGCTGAAATATTTTAGAGAACCCAAACTCATATAGAGCACAAGCCATTTAGAACAAAAGCTAAAAGAGCTTTGAACAGAGATTTAAATGACAAAGGGATTCTGTGCAGTGCAACCATTTAAAAGGCCCTTTTTATACTAATATGAGAAGTCATCTGTAATAGATGAAGTGAGAAAAGGTCAAGGTGATGTACAATAGAATCATTTCATTTTTGGCAAAAGAAAGTATATGTGTGTGTACATGGAAAGAGGGGAGGAAAATGGGAATTACGCTCAGTTGTGAGATTCCCCTTAAGGAATGGGGTTGGCAGTATCTTAAACTGCCATTGAATGACATTCACTCTAAAGTTTGCTTCTTTAATCATTAAATTCATATAAAAATGAACTTACACCACTTTTGCAATTAAAAAACACAACCGTAAATACCAATCTGCCCTGCGAGACAGCAAAATGAAAGCTCCAGAAGCGACAGCCAAGCGTGTAGCGAGTCCCGAGAGGGGCAGGGTACGGTGGAGGTGAGAAGGAACAAGAGTCTGACTTAACTGGGTGTATCAAGAAAGGATTCACGGGCTGGGCGCGGTGGCTCACGCCTGTAATCCTAACTCTCTGGGAGGCCGAGGCGGGCGGATTGTTTGAGCTCAGGAGTTCGAAACCAGCCTGAGCAAGAGCGAGACTCCGTCTCTACTAAAATTAGAAAGAAATTAATTGGACAACTAAATATATATAGAAAAAATTAGCCAGGCATGGTGGCGCATGCCTGTAGTCCCAGCTACTCGGGAGGCTGAGGCAGGAGGATCGCTTGAGCCCAGGAGTTTGAGGTTGCTGTGAGCTAGGATGACGCCACGGCACTCTAGCCCGGGCAACACAGTGAGACTCTGTCTCAAAAAAAAAAAAAAAAAAAAAAAGATTCACGGTCAGTTGAAATGTAACCTTTTCTGCTTTTTGATGGGGAAAATATAAAGATCACGGAGGCCTGTGCCGTTCGACTTAACAAGTCCTGGGGCACATTGTGTGGAAGAGTCTATGTAGTGGCTACACTCATACACATTGCCATTTGAATGCCTGTGTGACATTCAAGTAGAGGCAGCTTTCCAGAGCCAATCGTTCTGAAGTCAGGGCGTATAGAAAAGAGACATTTAGTCTGGAGAATTCCTTTTCAAAGTAGTTTTTTATCATTCTCGGGTTTTACCTAAAGGTTTTCAGCAGGCTGTGGCCCACGGCACCTTTGTGAAGAGAGCAGCTCTGAGGGTTTATGAAGACGGTGAGAGTGTTTTCAGCCAGGTCTGGTTTTAGACAAAACTGCAGAGTTGGCAGAGTCTTTCTTTGTCATCTCCCAGTCTCACCTCTCTGTGCACCTTCCCCACGTTGGCACTCAAATCCACACTTTGCTCTCACCGTCTCCTTTCCCATGCCCCCTTACACTCACTTTCTCTCAAAACCCTATATAGGTCTTAAAAAGTGAGCTGGTGTCAGCCATTTACACTTTAGTATGAATTTAACCCAGGGCCACACAGCACAGAGATATTTACAGTTTAAGTTTTATTTTGATTGTGAAAGGGAAGGTTGAATCTCAGGGACAGGAGTCTTCAGGCATCCACCAGCAGTATTTTTCGAGCAATGCTTCTGTTGTTGCTCCAGAAATCACACCCCCACAATTGTCTGCCTATAGCCTAGGTCTTAGGCATTCTTACCCAGAGGCCCCGTGCAGGGCCCCACCCAGTCGTGGTGGCCCCCACCCCGACCCCTGCTCCTCCAGAGGGAATCTGCCTTGTTCAACATGGACCAAACGATGCGTGTGAGATCTCTGGTGCAGGCCACTGAACTCTTTGTAGAAGAGAATTTCAACGTTCAGGGTTGAGCAGGGCCTTGGATTCACTGTTGAGAGCCCAGAGGAAATACGGCTGGAGAGTAGCAGACAGGGGACAAGCCCTGGTTCTGTTCCTTAAGCACTGTGTGACCTTGGGCAAGTTATGTATCCTCTCTAAGCTCAGTTTCCTGACCTGTAAAAAGGAAATAATAGGTCAGTTTTACGGGGTGGTTCTAAGGACTAAATGAGATACAGAATACAAAGTGCTTAGCAGAGCGCCCAACAGAGAGCGAGCCCTCCGTAAACATGAGCTCTTATTACTTGGTGGCCCAGAGCCAGGGCCATGTGGGAGGAAAGAAAACAAAAGGACCAAAGCAGGCTAGAAGCTGGGACCAGGACACCTGTTTCTATGAGCTCCAGCTTTGATCTGGTGTCCTCCTTCACTCGAATTGCATACAGGAACAGGGCACCCTAGCAGTGCCAGTCCTGCATGCCTCATAAGAGCTGCTTCTGGTCCAAGGGTGCACGGAGCTGAGCAATCTGGGGAATACGGTGGAGGAGTCTCGACCTTCAGGTGGGTTGAGGCTCCTACCCCTGAGGCACTAGAGAACAGTGTGAAATGAAACTGCCTTGACCTTGAATCCTGTGGTCCAAATCGTGGGAGTTGCTCGAGGAGCAAATAGCGTGGGCTTCCTTGGCAAGGTGCAAATGAAAAATGCAGCAGAACCTGCGGATCTGAGACGGGGAGACTCAGCAGCTCTCGCCCTGAAGCAAACGCAGAGCCTCTGCCAGCTGAGAGCCAGAGCATCGGCCAGTGCGGTCTGCGTGTGTTGCCCATAACACAGCCTGAGAAATCAGGGGCAGGAACAGCCCTTTTTAGCAGCATAACTTGTTTACGTGGATTGTAAGTAAGAACCTGTTTAACTAAGGTAATTATATACATAGGCGGATGGTGACAGCTGTGCACACCAATGCTAGCTGGCGGCAGTGGGGTTGAGGTCCCAGGGACATGCAGGGAGTCTGCTTGGTGTGGGGCCCCTTGCACACTCACGGAGGAGAGACGTGGCACGTGAGCCCCTGAAGAGAGAAGGCAGTGGGGTCTGAGAGAAGCAAGAAGGAAGGCTCAGAGACTTGGTTCTGTGGTGCAGAGCAGCGGTTCTCAAAGCGAGGTGCCCAGGCCAGCAGCAGCAGCAACACCTGGGAACCTATTAGACATGCAAATTCTCTGGCTGCATCTGAGACCTGCTGACTCAGAAACTCTGAGGGTGGGGCCAGCAATGAATTTTAACACGTTCTCCAGGTGCTTCTGATACATGCTTAAGTTTGAGAATTGCTGATGACGAGCATAGCATAGCTGTTCAAAACAAGACCTGGGTTTACCCACAGCTTTAACACGTAAGTAGCTGCTGTCACCTTACCTTTTGTAAGCCCTACTTTACTCACCTGTAAAGTAGGAATAAGAACACCAAATCTGCTGGGGTAGCATGTGGGTGCCACAGGGTGGGAGCTTATCCACTTGGCCACTGCTCTGTCCCAGCACCCAGAAAAGTACCTGGAGCAGAGTAGAAGCTTGATAGATATTTGCTATATTAATAATGTAATGGAAGTGTTCATTGAGATTCTTTATGCAAAGTATTAACACAGCGCATGGCAGGCATGTCGTGTTAAGTAATTTTTGTTGTTATTGGTGATGGTGATGATCGGTTCCTCTTCTGCCAGATAAGAGACTTGACCGAAATGACCTATAACGTCTCTTTAGAGAAACAGACAGAAGGTCAGAGCCACCGCCTCTGAGGTTTCTAACCACACACCAAAATACCTAAATGGGCAGGGGAGAGGGGATAGGCTGTCAACTGGGCCACAGAGGGGAAGAGAAGGAAGGAAGATGACAGCAGTCACCCCTGAGCCTTGGGCCCAGCAAGTTCAAAGCTGTGCTCAGCCATCTAGGGACGTCAGGGTCCCCTGTGTAGACTGGATGTTTCACCAGCATGAGTCACTCATACCAGCTGGGTCTGAGCCTAAACCCTCAACACTGAGGCTCCTCGGGGCCTGCGGTTTTCCAGACTGACTTGTGGAACGGGCTTGTCAAGACCTTCTGAACTCACTTCAGTTAGAGGAGATCACCCTAATCCCTCCCTTACTCTAGGAAATATTGAACTATAGTACGTACAGCTACAAGAATCAGCTCCTTAAGCAACAATAATAGTCTTTACCCCTGGGAATCAAAGTGACAGGTGATCATGGCTTCCATTCTCCTGAAGGAATAAATCAAGAAACCGAGTCATGGACTAGACTGCATTTCTTGGCCCTGCCCCCAAACACTCCTATTTATGGTATATCTCTGAGCAACATGAAATAAAATCGAATCAGGCT
>NW_012149396.1:397683-398718 GCF_000956105.1 Propithecus coquereli
CAACCAGATAATATTTGGTAATTTGGCAGTGCTGTTCTGGCCCAGAGTTAGGGTGAACTTCGCAGGGTAGGAGCAGTCCCCCACAGGAATGCTCTCACTTCGGTCAGTAGCCACAAGCCCAGGGGTCCCCAGGTCACCTGCACATCTGACCAAATGGCTACAAATGTGGGGCGTTCCCACCTCCCTCAGATTTCATCATTCTGTGAACCAGGTTGATTCACAGAACTCAGGAAATCCCTCTAGTTATGATTTTAGTTGTATTATAAGGATACAAATCAGGACGAGCCAAAAGAAGAGACCTCCAGGGTGAGGTCTGGGAAGCTCCCAAATGCGAAGCTCCTGTGTTCTCAGGATATGTCACCCTCTCAGCACGTTGTGTCACCAACCGGGAAGGCTCACTTGAGCTTTGGTGTCCAGAGGTGTTTTTTTTCGGGGGGGGGGAGTGTCATTACTTCTGCATGATTGATCGCATCATTGGCCACTTGGTTGAACTCAATCTCCAGCCCTGCTCCACTCCCTGGCTCAAAGCCCTGACTCTCTAACCAATGGTGGCCTTTCCAGCATGGCCATCCCCATCCGGGGAGCAACCATGAGTTGCCTCAGCATCACCTCAGATGTGGTGCCAGGAGCCCACCATGAATACCAGACACTCTAGTCACTCAGGAAATTCCAAGGGTTTAGAAGCTTCCTCCAGGAATTGGAAAGAAAGACCAGCCAAATTCTTTACTATACACGAGGCAGCTAGAAGTAAATCTAACAAAAAATTACCTGGTCCCTCTTTACAAACTCTCTGTGTAAATACGCTGGAATACTACACAGCTGTGAAAATGAATAAGCCGCGGGTTCACATATAAACTGTCGCGTGTGTTACAGTTTTGCAAACCAGAGTCCCTGGCAGTGCTGTGTGATTAATGGTGAAGCAAACATCCCCATCCTGCTGAGGGTGGGCAGGACCCACCAAGCAGGGTTGTGGAAAATCGTGACAAAGGCAGACTTCTTCGGAACCCACACCCACCCCGGTGCCTCTCCTCCTCC
>NW_012149396.1:399168-431561 GCF_000956105.1 Propithecus coquereli
TCCTCCTCCCCTCCCCACCTCCCTCCACACATCCCTGGTGTTTGCAATCTCCTGCCCACCTTAGTGCTCCAAAAGCTTTCAGATGCCTTGCTGAGTGTGGAGAACAAAATCCCGGCATATTCTCTTGGGGGAGGCAGGGAATTTGCTTTTCTAGCTGTTCCTCTAAAAGTCGAAACCAAGGGTTTTGGCCCTTGGTACAGTTTAAGGGAGTAAGGTGGCAGGGGAGGAAATCAGAGAGACCTTTTCTGGAGGCAAAAAATCTCAGCAGCTTGTTTGAGGAGGGAAAGAAACCTTTCATAACCACGCCAGCTTCCTTGGCAGCCGTCCCCAACACATTCCCTCTCCTGAGGGACACCTAGAGCCTCTTCACAAACTCTCCCGGGCAACCAGCTCTCTAGATAATTTGCCTCGGTCTATGAGAGCATCAGCCCTACCATGGATTACTTCAAAGACGGTTCCTAGGATGTGCTCCTGCTTTCCATCCAAGCTTCAACATTCCAGCAAGATGCCTCCCTGGGGCCTCCTTGGCCGCTGTTGTCTTCTTTTGCCCTTTTTGCTCCTGGTCAGGGCCCAATTTACCATGAAGTTCATGAAACTTAACCCCAAGGCCTCTCACTTGCACGACCCTGACCAATGCCCTGGGAGGGACCCTACCGCTGTGTTCACATGGTCTTGTATTTTTGTGATATTCAAAGTTATTTTAAGAGCAGTTTGTTAGAAAATGGGCTACTGCCATCCTGACTTTCCCTCTACCCCTCTTTCCCTCCTGCTGGGTGGCACTAGTGTGGCCACGCATTCGGGGGCCGGGGGGTGGGGGGGGCCTGACTAAGGGGAGGTTGAGCTAGAAATGTGTTCGGTTTGGGATTAGTAGGATCTATTTTTGTGGTTTGCAGTTACTTCCATAAAGATAGGTTATTGCCAGCCATCTTAGGGTAGGAATAACTTCTAGAAACCCTCCTGTGGCCCACTAAATCAACTTGTGGGGTCAGGACACAAAGAAACGGGGCCCACCCTACAACTCATACCACGTGACTACAGCTAGGACATCATCAACATCCTGGTTAATGAGTGTCATTAATTCAAAGAGAACAGAAGTTGAGTCACCACATAAGAAAATTAGAAATGCCCCCCAAATCTTATAGCTCATGTACAAAAAATTCTTAATAGGATTTTCCTCAAATTTGATAATAATCGTGAAAATTTATAAGGCATGACCCATAACTACTTTCGAAGCTGAGAGAAACTTCTAAAACATCAACCATACTGAAGTATCAACCATCCTAGAAAAAAGACTGAGTTATCTTGCAGTTACCTTTGAAAGACTGAGTTATCTTTAAATTCTCTCTGTGAAGAATTATATTACAAAATTGTCACAGAAGAGATGATCAGAGAGTATGCAGCATGTTTACGTTTGCTACCTGCCGTGTGCCAAGCAGCTAATTAGTAAAAATGCTATTTTTATGAATCGTCGTATGTTTGTGCTATTTGCCAGCTTTTTAGACTTTTTAATTTGCTGCAGTTACTTTTCCAATTCAAAACAAATATTCACTTTCATACCTAATTTTGTGTTCCTAATTTTGTATTTTTTAAGAGGCCTCCCAGACTTCCATCCACCCTGGCTCCCTTGCTATTTCCTTCTTCATACAATGACCGCCCCATCCTCCTGCCTCACCTAGCGTTGACTGTCCCCTGATTTAATGATGGTCTTTGCAGTTGAACCAGCATGCTCGCTGCCCACAGCTGGAGTGTAAGCTCCCTGAAGACAGGCCCCCGACTCCAAGCACTACGGACAGGGCCAGACCCACTGGAAACACTTCATGAAATGAGACCATAATTCCCTGGAGCAGGTGACTTGGGCAGCCTCCCAGCACATGAGCGCTTCAAACGTGGTACACGTGCTGGGGACCTGCAAGTGCTTCCACAAAGAGGAATGGTCCCCTATTGATAGTATGACCCGGGCCAGCTGCCTGGGTCACCAAGGAGAGACATTGGGTTACCAAGGCAAAATAACCCTTCCTGAGTTCGGGGTTGGACAGGGTTACTTGGCCAAGAGTTGGGTTTGGACCCTGACAGAGGTGACGCTGGTGATTCCTCCAGCCCTTTCTGCTGCCCTCCTTCATCCCCACTGCCCTGCTTCTTCCCTGCCTGGAGGGCAAAGGGGTAGGGGCTCTCAGAGGCCCAGCAGGCCCCCCCTCTAGGAACCTGCACCCCCCACCTTGCCCAGCCTCCCTGTCCTAACCAAAGCATCCCTGCTTCTCTCCTGAGGGGCCAGAGCCTCTGTGCAGTGAGAATAGCCAGCATGTCTAATGGCTTTCGTGACATGCAGCCACCTGCCTTCAGCATCTTCTGTCTGCAGGTGCCAGGCACACCAAGTTCAAGAGTTCTCTTGGGAGGAGTTGGGGGGCATGTGCACCTCCATTGACGCAGAGCTACACCCAGCAGGCCCCATCACTACAGTCTGGCTAACATGACAGTGGGCTTGACAGGCCAGTATGTTTCCTCTCCCAGCTATCCTATTGATATGTTAACAGGGACCTTACCCAGCATGTCCCACAGCCTGTCCTGAGAAAGATTAGTCCCCAAGATGCACCTATAAAAAAATGGATATGTGGTCAAAGAGGTTTAACAAGTACCACATACTAAGTCCCCATCTAGGAGATTCTGACACTTTACAAATAACCTTGGTTGGTTGTTGCCAGCCTGTCCCAAGGGTGTTCGAGCACATACCCTTATCTCCCCTAGCAGCTATTAACATCTTTGGGATATGAAACCATTTCAGGAAACACCATCTTAACTGAAAGCAGTGACTCTGTAGTTGAGACTGTTCTGTGCCAGGACAGGCAGGTATTCAAGGTCAGGGTGAGCAGAGCATTTCTGGCTCCTTCTACCATGTTCTGCAGGCAGCTACTCCCCACCTACGCACAGGCCCGGCCCTGGTCAGGGACCTCCCTGCGGCAAGAGTCTCCATCCCAGGTAACCCCCATGAGAGAGAGAGACTTATAACACCTCAGGTCAGCCCTCGGGGCCCACGCCAGTTCCTTCCACAGCCATCTGTAGAATGAAGCCACCTGGGAGCTCTAAAATCTGCCACGCCCTCCCCACCCAGCTAAGTTCCACCTGAGCTTGCATCAGTAGAAAAAAGCAAGACAGTGACGTGTTTCTCTTACTTCTCTTAGTCTACTGAGTCCACCTGGGTTATCCTCAACAAAGGTTGGGGTTCACACCCCAGAGTCTTCTGAGAAGGGGGGAGTCCAAGGGAGATCCTTCAGTGCTCCCGAGTGTGCTCCGAAAGCTGAACTGGGGAGGAGTCCAGTCCTCCGGGTTGAGAGCAGCTACGAGAGGCTGAGTAGACAGCGGGAGGCTGGAGTCAGTGGGGAACTCTGGGGCCTGAGCCATCTGATGGACCCTGTGATGTTGGACTGTGCTATGTCATTAACCTTTGTGCCCAGCATCCTCCTCTGGGGAGCAGGGACAGTGGCGGTGCCCACCTTGGGAGACCGTCGTGATGACCGAATGAAAGGAGGCAGAGCAGACAAGGAGGGCACCGAGCACACGGCCAGCAGCTGGCAGATGTCGTTACTAGTGCACACACAACTCAAACGTGCTTTTGGATTAATGTTTTCTTCCCTTTTGCAGGTAGAAGTGGGGGGTGCAATAAAGTGCTGAGTCTGACCCCAAGGTGGGCCCCGGGCAAGATGAGTAGCCAAAGGGTCCAGTCATCACACTGTAGCATCAAGATCCTGCTGAGGTAAAAGCCACAGCCGTACCCACACGCCAGGGCTAGACCTGAACACAGAGGCTACCTCGGCCCTGGGATTTATAACATGGCAATTCAACTTCCGAATCATTTCCTCTTGGTGGGTGGTCAGTTCTTGAAATCCCACGGGTGTATCAGTCATTCCTTCAGCTTGGGTGTATCATGGCCAAGCATGTCACGGGCGTATCAATCTCCTTGAGCTCACGGTTTTTATTCCATTCATTGCACGTATTTTAAGTGAGCACCTACCCTGTGCAGGGTGCACTGAGGATATATGGAGACAAAATAGCTGGTCCCTGCCTTCAGGGGCCCCTCGCCGCCTGCCCTACTACAGAGTTAGGGATTTAGAGACAAAGGGTCCGGGAGGCCGTGTGAACACACAGGCTCGCCCGCTCCATCAGTCAAGGGCAGGGACCTGCGACAATTTCCCCAAATACAAAATGTAAACTAAATACTTATCCTAAACAGTGTTCTCATGAAGTGAGCCGAGCTCCTGCTGGCGAAATCCCTTGTACAGAATGTGCGCTCAGCAAATATTACTTCCCTCCCCGCTCTGAGACGTTCTCAGATGTTTACACCTGGATGTTACCGAGGGCGCTGAGAGCAAGGGCTGCCAGGTGGGAGGAGAAGATGAGGGGGCTGCCTCCTCTGGGGGCGGGGGTGGAGAACAGAAAGAGGGGACTTAGGGCTCAGAGGTCAGCCTCTCTCGTGTTCTTCCCCCACATGGCTCAGTCCCTGATTCCCTCTGGTCTCTGCTCCAATGTCCCCTTAGAGAGCCCCTCCTGGACCACCCACCCCATCACTCTCTATCTCCCTCCTCTGCTTTATTTTTATTCTTTGCACTCATCTCCACCAGACACGCCATACGTGTGTTTGTTCAGCTGTCTTTCCTACTAAAATGGACACTCTGTGATTACAGGGCCTTTTTTTGCTCACTGTGGGGATCAAATCTCAGCTCTGCCAATTATTAGCTAATTTGACCTTGGCCAAGTTACTCACCTCTCTATACCTTTTTCATATGGTCATTCTGATAATTAAATGCACTACTAATTAATAAAGCAGCACATGGCACTGTGCTTGGCACATCGTAAGTTCTCAAAAAACGATAGCTATTGTTATGATCGGTTATTCTGCAGTAAATTTTTATGTCAGCTGTCTGGGGAAGGCCTCTGTGGCTACTCAAGGGTTCATCTCATCTTGAGGGGCACGAGAAATAGAAACCTGCATTTGTTGGGGAACCGTCGGAATACTGCTTACCTTTCCAAAGCAGGTGAACCAAAGATCTCTAGGATGCTGGTTCTCAAATGTGGCTACATATTGGAATTACCTGGGGAGTTTTAAAAATTACTGATGCCCGTGTCCTGTCCCCAGAGATTCTGATGTAATTGGTGCCAGTGGCCTGAACATTGGGATCGTTTTTAAATTCTCCAGGCGCTTCTAACCTGTAGCAGGTTTGAGAACCACCACTCCAGCGTGCCACCAGATTTGCTCTTGAAAGTCAGCGCGACACATGCCTATTTATGGCTCGGCAGTTGATGCATCTTCCTAAAAGGAGACATTTGCTCACAGACCAGCCCATTAAAAATTAATCACGCTGGCCCGGCAGGGCTTCTCACTTAAAGATTGCTGTCGACTGTGAGCCAGCATCCTAGGATGCCAGTGACTCACAGAGGAGAACTTGTAGATCCTCCAGCAGCACAAGCAGATGGGGAAACTGAGGCTGGGAGCAGCCAAACCAAGCCTTCCCTCCACCCACCTCTCCAACCAGCACAGCCACTGGGCCTGGCGAGCACGGTGGCAGCACAGCTGCCAATCCTGGTACCGTGTGTCCTGTCTCTGCACTGTAATAGGATTCAGAATTCACGATTGGGACCCCGTGAGGATAATGTCCAACGCTTTTATCTGACGGTGAGCTCTAGTTGAATTAGAAGACAACCACATGTCAACAAAGTGCTTTTTGAAAAGAAGCCCAACTCCATTGCTCCCGCTGTCCCGCTGTTTAAAAGTAAGGGGGAGTGCATTATGCTAAGTGAAATAAGCCAGACACAAAAGGATAAATCCTGTAGGATTCCACTTCTGTAAGGTCCCTAGAGCAGGTGAACTCATGGAGACAGAAAGAGTGGTGGTTGCCAAGGGCACGGGGGAAAGGAGAATGGGGAGTTGTTGTTAAATAGGGACAGAGTTTCCGTTTTGCAAGATGAAAAGAGTTCTAGAGATGCATGGGGTACACCATTGTGAATGTACTTCATACCACTGAACTGTACACTTGGTTAAAATGGAGAAGTTTATGGTATGTGTATTTTATTAATACCGCAATTAAAAATAATTTTTTTAAAAAGGCAATTTTATCATAATTTTCTTTAAAAGAAGTGACCACATGGTGTCTGGAGGATTCCAAGGGTCTGCAGGCCTCTAGGGATTTAACTGGGCTTTTGGTTGATTTCCATGGAAACCTGGGAAGAGATGGTGAGTTTCAGGATCTGGCCAGGATCCCCGACAACATGGAGTGGGGCGGGGGCGGCCCCGACAGAGCAGGTCAGCAGAGCGGCATTTACGGCATCTTAGAAGTTCATGAGAGCTCAGTGCGGCTCATTTAACCGCACTATTTCTTCACCCGCGTTATTTTAACTGCATGATGGAATGTGCCAGATGATTTACCAATGATGGCGCTATGAGATGGGCTTTAAGAGCGTGTGTTCCCTCCTTCGGTGGGAGAGATTCCCTGCTGCGTGTTTTCCTGGAAATGAGTTTGGAGTCAGCAGTAAGAAGGGCTGTTTGGCTGTGGTGTTATTCCTTTTTCAAAATGTTTCTCACATGCCTCATATGTATGTTGGCACGAATAAGAATTGTGCCTTCAGAGGGATGAGACTGCGGAAAGCTGTATGTGTCTGCTTAGACCGGGCCTCTGGGAGAATGTTGCTTTTCTAAACGATCTTTTGATGAGTGTCTATAACTCGAAGAATTAACCCCTATCATAGGTCAGTCAGCTGCTCATTTGAGAAATCTGCCCCTGACCTGTAGCGAAGGCAAGTCGTAAATTCACAGGGCAGGCCAGCATAGCAAAGATGTCCTGGGGACTTGCTGGGCCAAGTGTGGTCCTCTGCGCTGCCATGTCAGCATCACCTTGTCACGCTGAGAAATGGAATCTGCGTTTAACCAATCAAGGTCCTCCAGGGATTCGAGCACCCCCCCAAAGTTTGAGAAGCCATGCTTTGGGACATCCACCAGGAGGGTGGTATTGGCACGTCTCTGCTCGAGGCTGTCTGTTCTCTGCTTGGACCGTCTGCTTGTCCAAGTCCTGGCAGCTTTAGAGGCCTCTCTCGTGTGACAAGTAGCAGAGCCCCATATGCACAGCAAAGGGGCTACATCTACTCAACCTGGGGCTGAATCCCTGCCATGCCTCTTACAGCCTGTGTGACCAACGACAGGCTGCTTACCCTCTCTGTGCCTCAGTTTCCTCCCTGTAAAAGGAGTATAATGAGAGTCCCCACCTCATGGGATTGTTGGGAGGATGAAGTAAGTTAATTCACTGAAAGCAGATAAAACAGTTTGAGGAGCTCGATAGCTGTTAGCTAGTATTACCATGGTGGGTAGATTTCTGTCTCACACATCGGCTTTCTTCTGTCCCCAGAGCCTCAGAGAACAAGCTTAGCTCCTCTTGCAGCTGACAGCCTCGCGAATGTCTGCAGGCAGCTCTCGTGCCCGCCCCCTCCATGTCTCTAGGCTAAAAGTGCCCGTCTCTCCATTCCTATGCGACAGCCCTTTGGTTTCCACTGCACGCCCACCAGGAAGGCTCCAGGGAGCCCAGACCCCACAAGAATCACAGTATCCTTGTAACAGCGCTGCTTCCCCCTGCGGCTAAGTTTTGCTTCTCCACAACCTGGTTTCTTTTGGCTTGACCTTGTTTCCCCTAGATCTAGTTTCCCCTAGATCAGACAGGGGGGCCTGTGTGTATTCGTACCCCTTCCGAGGAAGCGCGGTGCTGGGGGCCTTCCCCAGGCCTTCCTGAGCTGCTTAATCCTCTGCTGTCCAGACAGCAGCTGCCGGCCTGGCCTGCGGGCCTCTCCAGCCTGAGCGAGGCACCCACTCCAAGAGCGCCACACCCACTAGTAAGGACCGCAGGGACCCTACTGCAGGGCCCAGGCCTGCCCCGGTGGCCCTTCTGCAGCCCACGCTGGAACTCCTTCCCCACTCGGCAGCCCTGGGCCTGGGAGGGACGTTAGGCTTCCCTGGGGAGCCCCTCAAGCCAGAGATCGGAGGACTCCAAGTCGCGGCTCTGGGCAAGCTGCACATTCATGAGCACGTCCCTGGTTCTGGTGCAGGGGTCCATGGGGACCACTGACTTTCAGGGCAAAGGTCATTCTCACATTTCCCATGTGTCCACAAGTCCAGCTATAGGACCTTGGGCAAGTCGGTTTGCTATAACATGAGGAGCCCGCATCAAATGCATGTAAAATGGTAAGTCCCACATAAATGTTGACTGTGATACTTCCTGGTCCTCGCCATCATTTCTGCACATTCGCATTCCATCTCTCTAACCCCATGATGTGCTCTTTGAAGAGAGAGATGATCCTAATCATCTCTGTATCTGCCACACAGGGGCCGGCATGTGGTGGGTTCCCAGGACACATCCCAGAAACTTCTGGTCAGGAAGGTGAGGCTGTCAGAGACCTCCACCGTCTGGCCTGAAAGCAGGGGTGGCCCTTAACATGCATTCAGTGTGAGGGGAAAACAACCCTCCCCGTCCTGTCCCCCACCCACTCGCACACACACAGAGCTGCAGGTGACCGGGTTCTGTTCTTGGAGGAAGTTGTCCCATTTAAATTCATCATACCTGTGAGGGGTGAGTGGGCAAATTATCATCAAAGGGTGAAGCGGAAGGTTCATTGGATCGTGCCTTCTCCCCCCCTTCCAACGCCCAGACACAAGAGATCAGGCTCAGGGCGGTGGGGGCCCAGAGGGGTCAGACAGAGGAGACTTGGTTCCAGAACAGAGCTGGTGCCCACCCTTCTGGAGTGACTTTGATCCAGGCTGTTCTGAATTCCCCGGCAGGCAGCTGGGACCAAGTGCTGTTTCCCTGCTCCCTCTGCAAAGAAAATGCTCAGAGCTTTAATTATACCTTCTCTCCAGATCCATTGGGGGCCCCTAATTACACTCTTGACAGGGCAGCTGCTGCTAGATTATTTCCCAAACACCTTTGAAGCTTTCAGCTTCAAAGCCTCCTATGGGCTCTATGTGACCCTAAAGGGACAGCAAAATGGGCTGGTGGGAACAATGGCTGAAGAAGGCTCCAAGGCACTTATGAAAGTGTCTAGAAAGGAAACCGTGTCCATCTGGTTCCTAGTGGGATCAGAGTGGCGGGAGGACAGAGACATTAGGAAGGAGCACCTCTGTCTTGCCTCTTGCGTGCCGAGAGGTGCTCACGGAGAACAGTGTGAGCTTGGGCTTCGTGTCTTCCCAGAGCAGCGATGAGCCTGGCCCCAGCTGGCCACGACACCTGCATCAGGCAGCACCCGCTTGTGCACCATGTGTGTCTGCTGTCCACCCACTGCCTCCCTGGTCATCCTGGAGATGGGCGCATGCTGCCCAAAAAGGCCAGGTCTGACCACTGAGGACAAATTGGGCGGAAACCATCCTCACCCTGCAGGCTCGGGCAGAAAGGCCATTTGAGGATTTCTTTTGAGCCAATATACTCATTGATTTATGAGCTCTTCTAATAAAATTGAGTCTCCGCTCCTGAGTAGTCTTTAAAGATTTTTTTTTTTGTCCCTAGAATATTCTGACTTTCACTCCATCCACTCAGCTGAAACTCCTCTCTTGAATTCAGATCACCAGTGTCATGCTGTGGGCCCCAGCACCTCTCCCACTCAGACACCCAGGGCGCCTCTCAGCTGAGGGCACGACCCCGGCCCCTGTGTCTGCCCCCAGACCCAGGAACGGAGCCTCTCTCTTATTTTCTTCTCTTGCACTAGGCTGGGCAGAAGACGCTACAACTTCATAAATTCTTCTCAGCCCTGTGGCTTCCGAGACATATCAACAAATCCTCTTTATGTTTTTTAAAGAGCTTGAAGAACGAGTAACTATAGGGAAACAGCTAGTAGTTAACAAAAATTCAGCAGATTCTTGGTTTTCATTCAAAGGTAACGAAGAGCCATGGAGGAACTTTCTCAGCTCCTGGTCATGACCTGGTCCATAATTCTGGCCCAAGGGCAGCCTTGCCTGTGTGAACATCCTTCTTTTACTTTCAGGGAAGGTATTTCAGAAGGAAGCCCTCCTGTGTTCCCACTTCCCTCCAGCCCTAGACTCTGAAGCAAGACATATTCATTCCAGAACATTCCATCCCATAGAAGACTGTTCTTTTACCTACCAGAGAAAACTCCCCTCTGGGTACTCTTTGTTATAGTCTTCCCCTGACAATCTCACCCTCCAACTGGAAAATAAAACCAGACTATTCTTTATTTATAAGCTACCCACCCAGAAGTGAACTTGTACAAACAGTTGGGCTTGTCTCTGTAATTTTTAGAATAAAATTTAAATTCCTAACAAACTACTGTACACACAACATGGATGAGTCTCAGATGCACTGTGCTAAGTGAAGGAATTCAGACTCAAAGGGCTACGTACTGTGATTCCATTTGTATGACATCTATTCAAGGTGAAACCAGAGAGACAGAAAACAGTGGGTGCTAGAGGCCGGGCCTGGGGGTGACCAGAGCGGGGGCATGAGGGAATGGTTTGAGATGATGGGATTTATATGTTAATATCTTGATTGTGATGGTGGGGACACAATTCTATGCTTTTGTCAAAATACGTAGAACTGCACACCAAAATGGGCAAAATTTTACTCTGCGTAAATTATACCTCAATAAACCTGACTTTAAAAAAAAATCCTATAATAACTACATTGGCCAATCCTTTTTGGAACAAGAGGAGGCCTAAGTGGCTGTCAACTTACGTAAATTCCTCACCCACCCTTGAAAGTGGAAACTGGACCTCTCTGTGAAGTCAGGTGTGTCAGAGGATCACTGGTCCCTGCAGAAGGTGCTTAATTTTGAAAGAGGTTCAGAAGGTACAAGACGTTCCTTTCTCATTCCATCTTTCATTCATTCATTCATTCATTCATTCATTCATTCAGCAGTCCAGCGGTGTTTATTGAACACTTCCCAGCAGGCAGACATGGGCTGGGCAATGCAGAAGTAGCTGCAGAACAAAATGCGCCTGCTGCCCATGAGCGGTGCATAGGCTTGTGGTCGGGGTGAGGGGTGCAGAGAAGTAAAGAGACAGCAATGAAACAAGGAAGCTTCTAGAAGGAAGCCAGCCGGAGCGTGTTAGCCAGGTAGGGCAATGAGCATGAGGACATCGCCGTGGAATGTACACATGTGGAAGCCCAAGGGAGAGAGGAAAAGGGACACATTCTACAAGTTGTAAGGAGTTCGTTTTGGCAGGAGCTTTGACACCAGGGCATGGGCACGTGCTAATTGTTTTCAGCTAAAGGCATCTTCCCCTTTTCCTCCTTCCTTCCAGTTTGAGGCTCTACTCTGAGGAGATATGTGCCACAGAGGGGAGGAAAGTGCTGTCATAATTCCGGGCTTTCAAAGAGGTTTTAGACACTTAATAAATCTTTATTCAACAAATAAAGAGATTCCGAATTAATGGATCAGAAGTTCCTAGGTACTTGGGCTTCTACACTTTTCATCTGCTTTGACCTGGGACGGTTACTGGTACTTTCCACATCAGTATAAAGGAAAATTCCGATGCTAAAGTGGGACCCACAACAGCAGACAACATCCCTGCAGTCTCCCATTGGATCCCCTCAGTCTCAACTGTCTCACCTTAACCCCCAGGACTATTCCAGGGAATCCAAATGGATGTTTCTCAGACTTCATCGTTGGGCCAGCTCTCCGAATGATACAGAAAACCATTTCTCACTTGCCCGAGTATATTTTCCTATGTCATATATGGGTGTATGTCATCACTATATGCCATAAGGAGGGATTCCATCCCAGACCACGAATCACCGAGCAGCGGCCAAAATCAGCTAGAACATGTATCCCCCAAAAAGACACTGGGTAGAACCCCCGCAATCTTATGGGCCAGCAAAAGCTGTGTCCACTTGTTTAGGGCTGCTTACATAGGGCACTTACCTGCATCTGTCATGAAAATGGCCTTATCTGTTCTCAGCAAGGGCCTGGTGTCTGACTTTGTTTATCTGTTGGTTTTGTTTTTGTTTTTGTTTTTGTTTTTGTTTTGAGACAGAGTCTCACTTTGTTGCCCTGAGTAGAGTGCTGTGGCATCAGCCTAGCTCACAGCAACCTCAAACTCCTGAGCTCAAGGGATCCTCCTGCCTCAGCCTCCCGAGTAGCTGGGACTACAGGCACACACCACGACGCCCTTCTATTTTTACTAGAGATGGGGTCTCGCTCTTGCTCAGGCTGGTCTCGAACTCCTGAGCTCAAGCAATCCTCCGACTTCGGCATCCCAGAGTGCTAGGATTACAGGCATGAGCCACCGTGCCCGGCCTGGGGTCTGCCTTTGGAGCAGGATTAATTCTAATCTTCAGCACCAAAGCAACTGGCCTAATTTCAGATATATGGCTATTTCTGAGATTCAGCCACCGGATAAATAAAACTCCAGTGTCTCATCACTACTGTGTTGATGGTGGTAGTGAACTGGAGCAGGGCTCCTATTTATGCATCTTCTTCTTGCATTAAGTTAGGCTGGGAAATCATTCCTTCTATAATATTGATATCCTGGATCCCTTTCTACAAAGGAGAACCTCAGGCCTCATGAGATTCCCCCACCAAAGCCTTTGAGCCCCACAAACCAGGCCCAGCCCCTCCACCCAGACCTCTGTTCACTCATGTTCCTTCGAGATCAATGGGAAAGAAGCAAGAACAAAAGGGACCCCGAAAGGGGCCTGATTCACGGCGGGGAGATTGGAAGCAGCATAGAAGGGAGGTTGTCTGCCAATGACTGATCGGTGGAACTGGAAATTTTGTCTTTCAGGGTTATCTGTCGGAAGGGTTGGTGACAAAGTGGTACCGCTCCCCACGACTGCTTCTGTCACCCAACAACTACACCAAAGCCATCGACATGTGGGCCGCCGGCTGCATCCTGGCCGAGATGCTCACGGGGAAAATGCTCTTTGCTGGTGAGTTGTTAACCCTGCCACCTTCCTCCTTGTCTGGTGTCGCTCTATAAGTAGGGAGAGCTGAGGGTCAAACACATGCCAGTCACAAAGCATGCTATCTTTTGCTGAAATTACTTCTGTGGCTTTTCTGGCACTACCTGGAGGCACCTTATTATAATTTCAGGCGAAAGTACTGAAGAGGCTAAAAATAGACTTTTAAGCACAGAACTTTTGCAATCAAGTAACCACTTTGCTACGGCCTGAATGTTTGTGTCCCCCTAAAATTCACAGGTTGAAATCCTAACCCCCAAGGTGATGGTATTAAGGGGTGGGGCATTTGGAAGGTGATTAGATCATGAGGGTGGAGCCCTCATGAGTGGGATTAGTCCCCTTATAAGGGCAGCCCAAGGGAGCTTATTTGCCTCTTCCACTGTGCAAGGACACACCAAGAAGGCGCCATCTATGAGGAATGGGCACCAATCTGCCAGTACCTTGATCTTGGACTTCCCAGACTTCAGAGCTCTGACAAATAAATGTTGTTTAGAAGCCACCCAGTCGATGGTATTTTGTTACAGCAGCCCGAATGGACTGAGACACACTTAAATTGAAATGCCTTGAGACTGATGGCTAAAAACACCCACCCTACGTTTTCAGCCCCTTCCTCCTCTCTCCCTGCCATTGTTCCCTGTCCCGCAGCCACATCAAGTGACCCACAGCTTTCCTAATCCATCATTATTTTTTGTTGGCTTTGGCACAAAGATCCCTTCTCTGCTTAGAAAACTCCTACTGAGCCTTCAAAACCCAGTTTGTGTTCTGTCCTCCGTGATGTCGTCCCTAACTCCCCAGGGCATGAATCACTCTTCTCGGGGCTCCCGTTGCACTTCATATTCATTCTCGCCCTCTCTCTCCCTGCTTGGAAGAGCACTCGCTCTCTTCCATTCCCTCCTCACTCTTCTGCAGTGCGGCTCACACCCCCTCCGTCCTACTGGAGCTGTGCCCACCCAGACTGCCGTGTTCTTAATCCAGTGGAACCCACTTTAGCCTCATCCTGTAGCATTGGTCAGCGATGACCAGCCCTTCCTTCTTGAAGCTCTCTGCTCCCTGGGCTGGCAGCCCCCTCCTACCTCGCTGGCCAGGCCTCCTCAGTTGCTGCTCACCCCACCATGTCCCTCAGCCCTTCCCAAGTGCTGCTCTCACTCACACGTGGAATTTTAACCCACCCCTCAACCGCAGGCTAACTTTGCAGAGTCTGGAAGCCCAGAAATGCTCCAGACAGTCATTGTTGGAGGCCCACAGTGACGCCAGCTGGCCTCCATGTGCGCCGGCCCCAGCATGGCGGTCAGAGCCCTGAAAGCCACCTCCTGGCCGCCTTTCCTCTGTCTGGATTCCAAACTGCTCAGGCCCCCTGGTCCTTCTCACACCTGTCCTCCTGCCTGACCTCCTTCCTCGGTGCTCCCCTCCTTCCCTGCCTCGCCTCGGCCCCCTGCTGCGTGCACTTCCACCTCCTTAGCTCACCCCATTCTCCCCAGAAGACACCGTCTCCCCTCGGCTCTCTTCAACTGAGGGTGTCCTCTCTCCCGTTCCCCGCACAAGGAAGTGGGACAGAGCCTCAGCCTCCTTGCTCACCCTTGCTTCGTTGCCGTTATAAAAAAGCAACCCTTCTCTGTGGCACGTATCAGCCAGATGACCGCTCCTCCCCATCTTGGCCTCCCATGCCAACACCTGCTCACCTCTGTCACCCCCACCTGAGGCTGTCGCCACCGACATCACAGCTCCCCCTCCGCTCTTGGTCCCACTGCCGTTCTGTGTGGCTGGTGTGGCTCACTCGTCAACTGTCCTGGCCTCAGGAGTCCCCACCTCCTCAATTCCTGGGACCTTCACCATCCTTTTCAGCCTCTCATTCCCGCGTCCATGACCTGGACTTTGGGTCATCACCCAGAGCTGCTCCAGGGAGGAGAGATCTAAAGAGGGCATCAGAGTGCCAAATGCTGGGAAGCTGAGAAGTCACCCACCCCGTCCCCCTACTTGATCAGTGACTGTGGCACTGCCCAGCGGGAGCACCTTTTGCTCTCTGTCTATGGGCTCCCTGGAGGCATGGCCGGCTCTGAAGCCTGCAGGGCGGTCGTGCGCCCCTGGGGCTGCCTCACCCTGCACTGCTGGGAAGGGAGGGGGCGAGGGAGGGAATAGGATGAGTCACCCCAGCCCCCCGTTCATAACCCAGGACCTAATATTTTAAGATTCCCCCCACCAAAGCCTCTGAGCCCCACAACAAATAAGACAGCAGTGACCCTTCCGGTGTCCCTGAGAACAAAGATGTGTCCTTAGTATCCATCTAGGTTCCCTCCACCCTGAAATCCCGACTTTCCCTCTGTCTACCAACCTGAGCCTGCAAGTGTCAGGGCTGCTCGTGACCCCCCACAGCCCCGCGTGGAGCTGGCAGCTCTCTGTCACTGGCCTGGCTGTTCTTTCTCTTTGTCGAGTGACCATGTGTTAGGCGGCTGGTGCGGCAATCAGCTCAGCAGGCGCTGCAGAATGCTCAAGCCCACAGGGGAGAAGGAGCTTCCTACGCACCAGTCGAGGCCCCAGGCTCTGACAACTGGTCTGTGAGCACAGAACATAGTGCCCAGGATGGGAACAGTGAGCACAGCGGGAAGGGGACAGTTAGGAGGCAGTAGGAGAAAGTCAGATGAGACTCTCCACCAGGGAACTTAGGATCACAAGACGGAATTTAGATGCTATCCCCAGAAGGCGCCCTGAACTCCAACTGGGCCCAGAAGGGGTCCAGTTGGAGACACAAAGGGTTAAAAGAACAACCACCTCACCTTTGTTTAACAGGTGAATCCTCTTCAAATAACGCAGGGTGGGGAAGTGAATGCAGAGTAGAGGAAATGGCTAAGAGTGGCATTGCTAAGGGCACATTGGCAGGACTTTAACACAAAGTCATGTCTGAATAGCCAAGAAGGTCTTTATATCGGGTACAGGCAAATGTTAGGAGCTGCAGGAACAAATTTATCCAATGAGGAGTGACAAGGGACCCAGAAAACTTCGTGTCCAACCCCAGCAATGAGAGTGTATTCTATGCTATGCTATTCTTTCTTTCATTCATGCTGCCAACGTTTTCCAGTAAGTATTTAAGATACATACAATATATTATTTAATGTACAATTAAGTAAAAAAAAAAAAAAAAAAAGATACATACAATATATTATTTAATGTACAATTAAGTAAAAAAAAAAAAAAAACAGGTCAAGAGAAACAATGACAAGAAAGTGACATGAAGCAGAAATCAGGGCTCATGCCCCCAAAACCTAGGCCCCACATGCAAACATCTTCATTTACCCGCCAGACTCCAAGGAGCCCTTAGTGTCCTCCTTCTGGTGGATTTTGTGCTTTGGTGGATCCTTGACCAGGTGCCAGGGACACAATGAGTAAGACATAGTCCCTGTTCTCAAAGGTCTGATGGTCCAGTTGGAGACACAAAGGGCTAAAAGAACAACAACAACAAAAGCTAACAATGCACCCTGAGCCAATCTGTGCCCAGGGTGAACCATCCTGCTACCTTATTTTTCCAAGTGAAATTGCAAAGACCTCCCAGCTCCATGTTTTCCAGCCAATTTCAGGCAGGAGGCCAATTTCAGGAGACGAGAACAGGTGGGAGGGAGGTCTAGCCCTGGACACTGACTCAGAACTCTCCAAGAGAAAAAATTAGTGGCTGCGGTTGGAGGGGAAAGAGTTTCCTCTTTAGAGTTTTCTGGGTGGACTGTCCTAATTGGAAGCTAAAGGGTAAGGCTCATTTCTAGACTTAAAGCCATTTCCCTCCCCAGCCTGGTAAAGGCTGTGGGAAGGAGCACTCGGGGGCACTGGGCCAGGCAGTCCCCATCACCTTAGCGCTGGCTGCCTGGGTCCGTGCAGACTGTCGGCGCCAGAGGCACAGAACACGACGGGATGGACAGGGCCTCGGACACTACCATGTTCAACCCCTTCTTGCTACGTTGGCAAAGCCAAGCCCCAGAGACGGCAGCAACCTGCCCACAGTCACGCAGCAAGCTAGCGACAGAAGACCAGAACCCAGGTCCCCTGTGTCCCAGCCCAGTGCCACCCCACTGTCCCCTGTTGCTCCTCCCCAGCTACCTGGAGCCGCTCTGGGGCTTCTGCACACCGCAGCCCCTTGGGCACACGCTCACCTACCTGGCGTTTGCCTCCACAGGGGCTCACGAGCTGGAGCAGATGCAGCTTATCCTGGAGACCATCCCTGTGATCCGGGAGGAGGACAAGGACGAGCTGCTCAGGGTGATGCCCTCCTTCGTCAGCAGCACCTGGGAGGTGAAGCGGCCGCTGCGCAAGCTGCTCCCCGAAGTCAACAGTGAAGGTACCTGAGCCTGGCAGCCGGGCCAAGCGCCCTGCGGGGGAGGGGCAGGCAGGGCTCCGTCCCAAAAGGCAAAGCACCGTCCTCGGATACAGGAGTCGAGGCTCTTCCTCTGCCGGGGGCAGGGAGGGGTCTGCCCCAGCCACTTCCAGGTGGAGGATCCTGGGCCTCTGGAGTCTGGCCATCAGGCAGCCCTGGGGTCGTCATTAGTGGTCCTCCATATGCTACCCCCAGTTTTGCTTCATTTTTCCCTCTCGTCTTTCTCACTTGCCTTCCTTCCTCTCTTCCTTCACCCCCTTTACTTTTTTGCCCATGGAAGGCATGGTGGGGGGCAGAGGACGGGAGCTTTCTCAGCTCACGGGCCAGACCCACGTTCCATTCCCAGTTCCACCAGCCACTAGCTGTGTGGCCTTGGACAAGTTACTTAACTTCTCTGAATCCCCGTTTCCTTAACTGTAAATGAGTATAACCATACGTAACACATAGGGTGGTTGTGACAATTAAGTAAAATAGAACGTGTAAAGCCTTTGGCACAGGGTCATTGCTCCATAAATCTCATAATATCACTGGGTCTCGTACCAGCCAGAGGCGTCCTTTGGAAATCCCTACAGGAGCTGGGTATAGGTTTTAAGAGAGACTCAAATTCTCAATGGCTTAAATAATATGTTTCTTATTTCTTTTGAATAATAATGATAAAAGAAATAGTAATATTTGTTTTTTATTTATTAGAAAGAAGCATTTCTGTCTCCCATAATAATCCAAGGTCAGATAGTCCAGGGCGAATATGGTGAACTTGCTCCGCAAGGTCACGTGGGGGCCCAAGCCCCTTCTGTCTTGTGCAGCCAGCTCAGGGTGTTGCCCTTGTCCCCCTGGAGGAGGTTGAGGGGAGGCAGGTCTCCTGCCCTCAAGGTCATGAGCTAGATTTGCACACCTCACTTCCGTTCACGTCCTGTTGGCCAGAACTTAGTCACGTCGCCCCCCGCCACCTGCAGAGGAGGCTGTGACGTGGGTGTCTGTGCCACGCCTCCTGTGTTCATTCCCACGAAGAGGAAAACAGACCTTGGGGTGCAAACTGCCAGCCTCTGCCACGCTCCTCCCCCATCAAGAGACCGAGAACCTGGACTAACACTGTCTTTGGCCACGATCCCCATTGCATCGGTGAACTGCCTCAGTTTCCCACCACTAAAGAGAGTGGGCTGTGGTTTTTGACTCGCCATAAATTAAGACTCAGCTCGTCCATATTTACATTGATTCCCAAGCCTCTGTAAAAACCCGCCACGTGGCCGGGCGCAGTGGCTCACGCCTGTAATCCTAGCTCTCTGGGAGGCCCAAGCGGGCGGATTGTTTGAGCTGAGGAGTTCAAGACCAGCCTGAGCAAGAGCGAGACCCCATCTCTACTAAAAAAAAATAGAAAGAAATTATCTGGACAATTAAAAATATATATAATAAAATTAGCCGGGCATGGTGGCACATGCCTGTAGTCCCAGCTACTCGGGAGGCTGAGGCAGAAGGATCGCTTGAGCCCAGGAGTTTGAGGTTGCTGTGAGCTAGGCTGACGCCACGGCACTCACTAGCCAGGGCAACAAAGCGAGACTCTGTCTCAAAAAAAAAAAAAAAAACCCCAGCCATGTGCCAAGAGCCGTGTTCACGTCTCGTAAGTTCTGGATCAGGGCTGTGCCAGCCATGTCCTGCCGCCTCCCCCTACAACCGTCAGCCACACACACAGCGGCATGTTGGTTACGTGGTGCTAAGAATGGTGGCCATTTTCCGGAAGAAACCAGAATTGGAGCCTGATAGAAAATAAAGCTCCTCACTGTTGTCCCCGTCATCAGCCAACATTTATTAACCCACTGTGGCGACAGATCTGCGCTAGGGACACTAGGTGGTGTGGCGGGAGGACGGGGGACAGGCACTGAGATGAGTGTGCACGTTCAGGAGCTCGTCCTACGGGGCCGTGGAGCGCTCTGGGTCCTTGGGGACAGGAAGAGAGCCACCAAGCACTGAGAGGGACAGAGAAGCTGGCCTGGAGGAGGTGGCCAGGCCCGTGAGCGAGACACGTCACAAACCTGATTGTAGGAGGTGAAGCGGGACAGTGGGAAGGCCCAGAGGCTGGAGGGCCCCGAATGCCCAGCTGATGAGTTTGGACTTGGCCCTGCAGCCGAGCAGACGCTCGCTAGCGCCCAGCCTGCTTCACCCGCCCAACGCACCTGCTTCCGCCAACATCCTCTTGTCTGCCTCTGGCCTTGAAAAGCGACCCCAGTCGGCCTCTGGCCTCGGGGTAATGGGGCATCAGTGAAATGAAATGTCAGTGGGAGAAAGAGCTTCCAGCCCACTGCCCAGAGGAGCCATCAGTGGCCCTCAGCTCCACTCCCTCTGCTGTAGGTTCGAGTCCCCGCAGGCCTGGGAAGAAGCCAGATCTATCTGGCTGTAGCCCTCAGAGGCTCAAGGGACTCAGTCTAGGGGACAGCATCCCTCTGCAGCTGAAATGCCCATATGGGACAGGTGCAGGACGAGAGAGGGAGGCCCGAGGACTGTAGTGGGGCGTTCAGTTCTGAGCTCCATTATCACAGGATATGAATACACCGAAAGTGACGACTCTGATGAAGAAACCCAACACACAGCCAGGGAAAAGGCGTGCTGGGGGTGACGCAGGGTCAAGGGACTCAGGGTCCTGCCCACTGCCCCTCACTCTTGAGAGATGCTCCTGAGAATCCTTCCAGAACCCTGGGGCTCTGAGAAGCTGAGCTTGGCATCCACTGGGCCAGAGGAAGGTGACAAAATTGTACAGAAGCCTCATTATGTAAGAAATGCCTGAACAACTTCTGGGGAGGTCGAGCCAGACAAGAGGCATTTAGGAGGGGTCTGGAGTTAAGGGAAAGCTAGTGCTGCGGCAGATAACCCCGAAATCTCTGTGGCTCAGCACACTAGCGGTTTATTCACGTCCAGACAGAGTTGGGAGCATGGGGGGCCGGGGAGGGTGAGACGCTGGGACCCAGGCCATCAGAAGGCCTGCCGTCTGCAGCATGTGGCTTTCAAGATCACCCCGGGCATCCACTTCCAGACAAAGCCAGGGGAGAGAGGGCAGAGACTCTTGCAGGTTTCTCTGGGTCAGGCCTGGAAGTAGGGTCCACACATCACTTCCACCCACATTCATCGGCCCCAGGTGCACAGCCACGTCCCGCTGCCGGAGAGGCTGGGAAGGGGAGGCCAGTGGTGTGCCAGGAGGGGCTTGCATGGGACATGCCTATTGCCTAGAAGTATGACAGGGACAGTCAATGTGGCAGAGAGGACATGCAGATGGGGGCCCACCGAGGGCAGAGCTAGGCACAGGGGTGGAAGTCGAAGGGGGCAGATTTAGGTTTGATAGAAGGAAGACTCTTCTACTGTTTGGGGCTTCCCAGAAGTGTCTGGGCACCCGCTGGGAAGAGCTTTCAGGGAGAGGGGAGCGGAGACTCTCATGCTTGCTGGAGTCCGTGGGGCAGCTTTGGGCTTGGTGCTTTCCAACTCTGGGGTTCACTGGTCTTTCTAATGATGGTGACAGTGGTGCTGCTGCCTGCCAATGGTTAGAGCTTTAATTTTCTTGTTTCTTTGTCATAAGGTCGAGCAATGAATGGGTGGGGCCGAGGGAAGGGGCTGGAAGCCCAGAGAAAGACTTGCCCAGGCCTGGAGCTGGGCCCTGCACCCAAACACCCGATTCTTACAGTCCTGGGAATTTGTGAGGCGGATCCTATTTTAGGTCTGTGACCCCAGATCCAGAAACAGGCTCACAGTGTCAGAGTGTTTGGGGTGATCAGAGTTACTGCTGCTTAACTAATCTTCTGGTCTAGGGTTACACAGCACCGCAGCCTCCAGAAGGCCAGTGACCCTCTGAATCCGTTGATTCCCTGAATCATTGATGAATTTTCCTGCAAAGAGATCCAGGGCTGGCTTGAGGGGCAGGTTAATGGTGTGGGCTAAGGCCCACCAGGAGCTCCTCGGAGGGCTCGGCAGCCTAGGCCTTGAGCTCAGCTCTGCTTCTGCCACTCCACATGACTGTAACATGAATGGCCAAGTCATGATTGAAGTGGACCCTGATTCTAGCGCTGGGAAGGAATACAAACCTCTAGGCTAGATCTTGCCCTGAGACAACCCAGGGCAGAGCTCCCGGGACAGATGGGTCCCCTAGCCCTGCTCTGGGGAAGGGACACTGGTACCCGTGAGCAGAGTTGATGTTCAACCAGCACACACCTGCAGGCTGCCGAATCTTCATACACTCTCAGGCTGGCTGGCAACGACCTCTGCACGAGGCTTTTGAGTGTCCTTCCCCAGGTCCCCGCTGCCCAGAACACCCCTTGGTCTAGCCGTTAAAGGGCTACTGCCTGGCACAGCAGGGGGTGTCAGCCTGGTTGTTCAATATTTTGAATATCTATCTAGCTATCAAACCTGACTGTCGTTGTCACACTTCCAGGGGCAGCACATGGTAGAAAGAGCTCTGGACTGAGACCAGGAGCTCTGGGTTGTGGAGGCCCTGTCCTACCTCTCCTGTGTGTCACCTTGCTCACTGCCGGCGCCTGGGACTCCTGCCTGAGGGCTCAGAAGCAGGGCCCTCTGCCCTGCCCCACAAGTGGAACCACCTCTGAGGTGTGTCCCACGCTTTCTCCCGGAAGACCCCAGGTGTCCAGAGGAGCCACCTGCCCATTAACACACCTCGTATTGGTTCTCCCCTACTTCCCTACCTGTGCTTCCTGGGGTCCCCTGCCACATAAGCCAGCTGCACCGCAACCCTTGTCTCTGGAGGAACCAGCCTAAGGCAGGCCCCAGCCCTCCACCTCCTCTAACCCATGTGGCCTTGAGCAGATCACTCTACCCCTTGGGGTCTCTACTGGATTCGTTTGCAGAGTCAAGAAGGCAGCATGGGCTCTGCCTTTGTCCCTGGGTCGTGGTGACCACCTCGAGAAAGAAAATGGCTAAAAACCTTTTTATAAAGGCAAAAAAGTACAAACTCCAGGGAGTGTCAGCATACCCTTCTCAGCTTGGCAGGGGCAACAGATGACCTTCATGTCCCATTTTGCCCCCCACAGCCATAGACTTTCTGGAGAAGATCCTGACCTTTAACCCCATGGATCGCCTAACAGCCGAGATGGGGCTGCAGCACCCCTACATGAGCCCGTACTCGTGCCCTGAGGACGAGCCCACCTCGCAACACCCCTTCCGCATCGAGGATGAGATTGACGACATCGTGCTGATGGCCGCCAACCAGAGCCAGCTTTCCAACTGGGACAGGTGCGGGTCCAGGCGCTTCCAGCCCTGGTGTCTAGAGGCCACGTTCCCCCGTTTCTTGTTAACCTGGGCTTGGCTTCAGAATCCTCAGCAAGCGTCCCTGGAAGCCACTACCAATGAATCAGCGTTGGGTAGAAGATACATTTTTGAACAATTTCTTCCTAGCCACGTAATGATCTCTTAAATCGTTTCCTGCTCTGACGTTCTTAGATCAGGCAGCTAAATGTTTGGGCATCGCCATCTGCTAATTCTGGGCGGGAGTCTAGAAATAGTAGTCGAGGGCTCAGCGGCGAGGACTCCGGGGGAACCTCACTGGGAGTCCCACTGCTGTGGGAATGTGACAGCTAGTTACATAAGTGACAGATGAGCAATTTCTCCTTTTCAGTCATTTGACAGATGACAGGTTTCAGATTAAGGAAGCACCGAGGGAGGGCCAGGGCAACGTTGCTATTTTGGGGCAGGTTTGCTCATTTGTTGTTGTCAATTGTTTTCAAGTGTTGCCAGCAAATAGAGATTAATGAAGCCTCTCTCTTCTGCCACCACCATGCTAGGCCTGCCCTTGACCGTGGCCCCCGCAACCCCTCCCCTTCCTCCACAGAATGTGGAGATTAGCTCAGCGAGGTTCATCCTATACTTACCGTGGCTGTGGCCTAGGGTAGGTGCCAGGAAAACTGTAGCAGGGTTTCTTTGGTCAACTCCGACCAACCCTCAACCTGGTGCACCTGTGCTGGGACCTTTCCCATCACACCTGCACGAGGAGGGAGGATGACCAAGGCCCTGCTGCTGTGGGCAAACTACTTAATCTCTTTGAATGCTGATGTCCTCGTCCGTGAAGCAGAGGTGAAAACACGAAGCCTGCGGGGTTGCTAGGAAGACTACAGATAATGTATGTTTGGCACTTGGAGTAGAGCCGCAAAGGGCTAGGTCCTCACAAGCTCTTCCTCCTAGAAATTGCTGGAATTTCGAGGCCATTCAAGGGAGGAGGGGAGTGTTCAGCTCCAGTGATGTCACCAGGAGGTGGACAGTACTGAGGCCTTCCCGTGCCTCTCAAACCACATGCCGTGGACTGCAGCTGCCTGGTCTGCCGCACACAGCCAAACCTGGCTGTCCTTGGCTTGTCTGTTGGTCCCATGTGAGCACCAGGCCTCTTGCTCAGGGAGCAGCTGGCTGTGGGCTGATGCCTCCGCTGTGGCCCCACCATGGATGTGCCAGGAGCACCTGGCACAAGGAGGGTGGGCTCAGCCAGTCCATCTGCCCACCCTTTGCTCTCAGCCAGCTCGGGGGTATCAACATAAGACAGAATTCCAAGGATCTGTGGTCTTTCCTGAGTCTGTCTATAATCTCTCTGTAAGCCCCACCTGGTCTGCATCAGTGCTGTGCTGCGGGGCACCAACCAGGTCCACTAGGGCGGGGCTCCTCAGCCCTGGCTGGGCCTTCGAATCACCTGGGGAGGTTTTTTTATAAACACACTGATGCAGGGGCCCACTCTAGACCTACTGAATCAGAATTGGGGTAGGGGGCAGCGAGGCCGGCATGGCATTTTATTTTTAATTCCCCTGTGTGAGTCTAATCTGAGCCTGGGTGAGAAAAACTCGTGGGGCTTTGCTACCCAAAATGTGGTCCCAGGACCTGCGACATCAGCATCTACTAGGAGCTTGTTGGAAACACAGAATCTCAGGCCCCACCCCAGGTCTACTGAATCAAAACCTGCATTTTAACAAGATTCCCAGGTGATGTGTGGGTACATCAGCGTTTGAGGAGCATTACATAGGTAGGTCCGCTAGAAAGTTCCATAAGGACAAGGACTTTTTTTGTTGAGTTCATTGCTGTGTCCAGGAATGTCTAGATGTGAGTGCTTGGCACATCGTGGGACTAAGTGTAGGGCTTCCAATGCATGCAAAAGAATACAAGGGTTAAGCAGGACAATTGGTCCCACAGCTGAGCCCTCAAGGCTCACTGTTACCCGTCCCACCAGGCCCCTCCTTGAGGGTGGAGGTCAGAGGCTGGCAGGAGCGGGAGGCAGGCCTGCCAGGGGCAGACAGGGCTTAGGGGGCTTGGCTCCTTGCCTAAAGTCGACCCCCGAGGGTCCAATCTCCGCTCTGTTTGTACCCTTGCAGGTACCCTGTGAGCCTGTCGTCAGACCTGGAGTGGCGGCCGGACCGGTGCCAGGACGCCAGTGAGGTGCAGCGTGACCCGCGCGCGGGCTCGGCGCCGCTGGTGGAGGACGTGCAGGTGGACCCGCGCAAGGACTCGCAGAGCAGCTCGGGGCGCTTCCTGGAGCAGTCGCACTCGTCCATGGAGCGCGCCTTCGAGGCCGACTACGGGCGCTCATGCGACTACAAGGTGGGCTCGCCGTCCTACCTGGACAAGCTGCTGTGGCGCGACAACAAGTCGCACCACTACTCCGAGCCCAAGCTCATCCTGGACCTGTCGCATTGGAAGCAGGCGGCAGGGCCGCCCCCCACGGCCGCGGTGGGGGCGGACGCAGTGGCGCGTGAGGACGAGCCGGCCAGCCTCTTCCTGGAGATCGCGCAGTGGGTCAAGAGCACGCAGGGCGGCCCCGAGCGCGCCAGCCCGCCCCCCGACGGGCCCGAGTCCCGCTTGTCCGCCTCTCCCCGCGGCCGCCTGGCCCCGGTCGACGGGGGCGCCAGCCCCCAGTTCGACCTGGACATGTTCATCTCCCGCGCGCTGAAGCTCTGCACCAAGCCCGAGGACCTGCCGGACAATAAACTGGGCGACCTCAACGGCGCATGCATCTCCGAGCACCCTGGCGACCTGGTGCAGACAGAGGCCTTCTCCAAAGAAAGGTGGTGAGGGCGGAGGGGGTGCTCCAGGCTCCCCCCGCCGCCCCAGCAGGAGGCCACTCGGAAAAGCTGGGCCTGGCTGGAGGAGGCTCCCGCCCTGGCACCTCCACCACCCTTTCCGCCCCTCTCTGCTGCCTTGGGGTTAGCAGAACACGCCAAGGATCCGAGGAGCGAGAGGAATGTCCATTTCTTAAACTGCCTTAATAACTAGCCTTTAACCTCTGGGAGCAGGTTGGACGGGAGCCTGGCTTGGGGGTCGATCACTTTCCCAGCAAAGGGGGCGGCCTACGTTCTGTAAGTGGTGGTGTGCAGGGAAGAAACAGCCTTAGACAGCAGCGTGCAGGCCCTGCCTCGGTGGCGGGATGTCGAGGAATCTTGCAGACAGCTCTGCAGCCCTCTGGCCCAACCAGCCTCAACTGACAGCTGAGGAAGGCCAGGCCCAGAGAAGCAGAGGGACTTGCCGAAGATCATGGCCTCCTCAGTGTCCAGGGCCTTGAATCCCAGTCTCCTGGCCCACAGGCCAGTGTCTGTCCACTATATAATGTCTTCCTTTGCTGGGGTCGTTCTGGCTTTTTGGCTAGAAAACTGGGTCTAAGATGTTTCTTCCCTGCCCATGACTATCTGACCCACTAGATGCTTTTCTGTTCAGAGCAATGTTTCTTGTATTCTGAAACAGAACACTGAACCAATTTCTTTCTCCCAGTCACCGAGCGTATTTTTCTGGCTCCCCAAGTACTTAAATGTTCTCACGTGCCACACCCCTGTATCTGCCTCACCCCTGCGTGGTCTGAAATCTTTGTTTCCGATCAGAGCAGTTTGGGGTCCGTGGGTAAAATCGATGCTTCTCCCAGGCCTGTGTGCACACCTCCTCCCTCGCTCCCTATGCACTTTCCTGACACGCAAAGACACAGCCCTCGTTCCCCAGTGGACGTCCTACACGGGCGAGGTTGAAGACAGAGATTCCAAGAACCCCTTCAACCTCCCCCTCCCAATCCCCCACTCACCCCCACACAGCTCCTCTCCAAGCCTACCTCGGGACCTGATGTTCTCCGCACCATTTGTTCACTGGGAGGACAGCAATGAGATGCCCGCCATAGCGCAAATGTGTTAGGAGAGAAGGTTTCACATGGGACCCATCATCCTTCATTAATACCGCCCTTGATTTTGATCATCATTTAGCCTTTGCAAAGAGCAGACCCTAAAGAAATGCACTGGAGAGCAAGAGACCTTGGAGACAAGGAATCCAGAAAGGTAGGGAGGTGTGAAAGGAGGGTCGTCAACATCGAGGGCTCTCGGGGGTCAGGCACCAGCATGGAGACCTCACCACGACAACAGAGAGGACTCAGAGCAGCGTAGGCCAAGATGAGTTTGGAGCACACAGACCCAGAGGCGCACTTGCGCAGAGTGTGGTGTGTAGACTCGGCAGGCCCTCTGCAGACGTGTGGGGTGGGGACACTGGCAGCCCCCAGTCCGGTCCTCTGGAATGCTCTGCTGTTTCTGGCACTGGCGTTCAGCTCCTCCCCTCCCCAGAACCCACAAAGATACCCACAGGAAGTCCAGCCAGTCTGTAGGTAGAGGATTACCTCGGTGTTGGTCTTGGGCCGTGTTCAGCCTCACATCACAGCACCTTAAACCTAATCAGCAAACTGCAGTTTGTACATTGAAACCTGCAACATGTTAGAAACTTATATTTAAAAACAGAATTAATCACACTGACCAATTTTTAAATGGCAAATATGTAAATATGAAGTGTTTGAGTTTTGGGGGTTGTTTTGTTTTGTTTCTTAAAGAAAAGGAAATATACACCACTCCTCGTGTGCCATTTTGTCCTCAGAGGGCGGCTTTACTTTTTTGGTAAAAGAACAAGCCATTGACCTCAACCAGGAGTTCATATATAACTGTTATTACAGAGGAATTGTTATAACTACTCATGTTTTAAAAAAAAATCTATTAAACATTATTAAACTTGATCAGGACAGGCCAAATAAAGTTTTATTGGAACATAGATTCATTTATGTATTATCTCATTCATTCATGTATTATCTGATCCTGTCTTTGCCAGTGGTTGATCCATCAGAGCCTAGTTGGCCTCTCCCTGCACCCTTGAAGGCCAAGGTGGTTTTGGGGGGAGGGGGAAATCTACAGAGTTTGAAAACCAGGAAGTGACCCCACAATCATCTGGTGAGGCCTCATGTCCATAGTGTGGATTTCCGAGCAGGGCCAGTCCTCCCCTCTGACCACAAAAAGTGACAACATCATGAGATGGGGGGAACTGACCACCTAAGCCACACCTCACAGATGCCTGAGATTTCACCCACCTGAAGCTGACCATTTGGTAACACCTGCCTCAAAGAATTCACCCTAACCCCATTCGTTAAGCAACAAACACAGCTGACCTTTGAACAACAGGGGTCTTTTAGTTAAAAGAACTTTCTGTTGTTGAAATGCACCAGGGCCAACAGGCCTGTGAAGCTAATTATCCGATTCTCTGCAAAATGTCAGCTGAGAGGAACTGTCCGCCTGCAGAGTGGATGCGAGTGACGGGAGGCCCAGAGCCAGGGCAGAGACCTGGTTGAAATTTTATATCGGAAAAGGCTTGAGGCCCAATGTGAGGCCTGGGCTGCTAGAGTGGAGGAAACCAGGCGTGGGGCGGAGCGAACTGAGAAGCCCAGACAGCACCAAAGAGGAAGAGGACCGAGAGAGGAGGAAAGCAGGCAGCCCGAAGGAAATATTTCACAGCCACACCTAGTCACCTGATGCTAAGAGTGAAACTTCTCTTGACAGGGTCCAAGGGATACGCTCTGTGTGTAACATACACACCAGCAACTACGGCCTCCAAGCCGAATGGTTTTATTGGAACATAGCGATGCTCTTTCATTTTCATATTGTCTGGTCCTGTCTTTATTTAAAATCGTGATATTTTATTTATCATGGACTTTTTTTGCAATAATTAAAAAAAATTTTAGGCTGGGCGTGGTGACTCACGCCTGTAATCCTAGCACTCTGGGAGGGCAAGGCAGGTGGATCGTTTGAGCTCAGGAGTTCGAGACCAGCCTGAGCAAGAGCGAGACCCCATCTCTACTAAAAAAATAGAAAGAAATTAGCTGGACAACTAAAAATATATAGAAAAAATTAGCCAGGCATGGTGGCGCATGCCTGTAGTCCCAGCTACTCGGGAGGCTGAGGCAGGAGAATCGCTTGAGCCCAGGAGTTTGAGGTTGCTGTGAGCTAGGCTGATGCCACGGCACTCTAGCTCGGACAAGAGAGTGAGACTCTGTCTCAAAAAAAAAAAAAAATTTAAATATTGAAATAAACTATTTACCTTAGTTACTGAGATTTTTGGCACCCTTAAATTTTGTGCCCAAGGTGAGGGCCTCACTCGCCCCCACCCTGGTCTGTGGCTACTTCCCTCCTACAGCAGCAGAGATGAGTAGTTGCAACAGCGATCTTATGGCCCCCAAAACCTGAGATATTTATGACCTGGCCTTTTACAGAAAAAGTTTGCTGACCCCTGGTGTAAGATGCCATGGGGTCTTCTCATCTTTGTGAGTAAGTACATGGCTTGGCTTGGCTTTTCTAGCCACTGACGTTCCAATTCAGAAATGATATTTTCATGTGGGATTTTCTTATTACGCATCCTATTTTACTTTCCATCCTTTAGGAAAATATCTTCGTTTGCCAGTAAGAAGTTACCTTGAGAGTGTGGGAACCCTCCTATTTGGGCTGAGGGGACATTGTGCCATTTTAACTACTGCCATGGTTAAAAACCAGGCTTTTAGCTGGGGTGGTTAGAACAGGCAAATGGAAGCCCAACTTGAAAGTAGCAGTTCTCAGTTCAACTAGGAAGCTCTCTATGGAGAGGGGAAATATCTAATGTCCCCAACTACGTGGTTATGAGTCAAACTGTAGCAAGGATATGTCAAACAGCATCTTCTGTCACTGAGACTAAATGACTGGGAGGAACTTAGCCCAGGTAATACCTGCCCTGGTAGTAGCCCAGGTATAGTCCTGCCTTCATTATTCTACAAATATAAATAGGGACAGTAGCAGATCATCTCATCCAACCCCTTCATTTGGCAGATGAGTAAACTGAAACCCAGAGCAGGACAGTAATGTGCCCTAATCCACACAGTTAGTGGCAGAGCTAGAAATAGAACCCACATAATCTTTCCGGGATCAAACTCATCTCATTCCGCCTAACCAGGGTGCAGACACTGGGACTGAGACTAGGAGGAATGGGGTCAGCCCTGGGATGAGCACAGAAAAGTCACGAAGGCCCTGTGCTCTGCTCACCTCTTTGCCTGGGTGTTGGAGCCCTGGGCCTCTGGCTGCCTGGAGCCCCAGGCCTGTTGGGGTAGAGCACCAGCAGCACCTACAGGTGTCAACAGTGGGATTTAATAGGAAGTGGGGGCAGGACCCAGGCGGAGAACAGCTGCTTAGTGCCAGCAACACACTCCCTGCCCAGGCTTGGGTTTTCCCAACCCTCCACAGCCCTCCTTTCCTCCCTGCAAGAATAAAAACTGGCTTTCAGCAGCCCATGGCTTTTCTTTTCAGATCTTCTACAAATCCGAAGTCTACCATCTGTGTCCTTGCAGTAGTCCCACCATTCCAACTTTGGGATGAGCAATCCAGCCACTGTTGAGAAGTGTTAGTGTCAAACCAGTGAGGTTTTTGTGTCAGATGCTGCTAGCAGGCCTGTGGCTTAAATGAAAGGGCTGTGTTGTCTTGCCTGACTTTAGGGCCATTTGGGTCATTGATATTTGAGTTTTGTCCCATTAAACTCCATTAAGAACTTCACTAAGACCACTAAAAAGCCTTCCGGATGTTGACACTGGAGATCTCAGAGTTCAAGTTAGTCTCCACTGACGTCTCGCTCTTGTTTGCACATCCTCAGCTGACCAGTGTGTGAACTCTCCTGTGTCTTGATGTCTCTTAGCATCTGGTGACACACATGAGAACGACAATATGCTAGGTTCTGAGGCCAATCTGTCATCAGGAAACCAAACACAATCCACCAGGGGGCCGAACCTGTGTCTTAAGTCTCCTTGACACAATGTTCTCACACAAGTATATGGCTTAGAGCAAGACCTCGTCTTCAACAACTGCTTCATCTTCTATCTCCAAGAACTGCTAACACGTACACGAAAAGGATTTACATCTTCTCCATTTTAATTCACAAGCTCAACACTATAAGATAGAGTTTTATATGACTGAGAAATTCAGAAACAAGGATGCTGTGAGCCAGTGCTCTCCCTTCTCCAGCATGATACCTTATCCTGGGATTTGGGATATTCACTGTGGTTGCCTATTCAAACGCTAATTTTAATACTCTTTTCTCTTATTCGCTCCCTTCCTAGAGGCTGAAAAATTTTCTTCCCCAGCCTTCCTAAGAGTACTGCACAGCCTAGCTCAATGAGATATAAAGGGTTGTTTCCTGAGAAGTTTCTCAATACTCAAGTTAAAAGGACCTCATGAGAAGAAAACGTTTACCCTCTGCTTCCTACTTTTAAATATGGATGCAATGCTGGAACTGCAGCAGCCATCTTGAGATCATGAGGCAATAAGCCAAAGACGCAAGGCCAGACGAGTGAAAAAGAGGCATAGAAAGAGTCCATGATGACATCATTAAGCTGCTGAACCAGCCCTAGAACTGCCTACAGTCAGACTTTTGTTAAGAAAGCAATAAATATCCTTATGATTAAACCAGATGGTCTTCAGCAACAAGTTTTACCCACAGCTAAAGGCAGCCCAGCAAACACAGGGCTTATTTGAACATCCTTGAATCCTCTGCAATCTTGTTCTGCTTCATTGCTGCAACCATTGCAGTTTGGGCTCCCTGCAGCTTGGTAGACTCTTGGTGCAGACTTGCTGTTCTGTTCTCTAACAGCCACAGCTGGTGAACTTTGTTACATGCATGTGACCACCTGGCTGTCCCTAGGGGCTCATTTCTGCCCAATATTATGCCTTTTATTGCATAGAACCTGGCTTATCCTAGAACCAAATGAGCAAAAGTTTCAAACTACGGTAGACTCTCTATATGGCCATATATTGCCTCTCACCTCCGGCCAGGAAAACCTTCTTGTGCTATTTATTGTAACCATCTCTCCAGTCTATTTTTTGAAATGTATACTGGACACTTGGCCACCCTCAGAAACAATGTCATTTTTCCTTTTACAAGTCCCCCTCCTGGCTTTAATATCTGCCCTTGTCTCCTGCCTTTGCGTGCTTGGAGAAGATAGACATCTTATCCAGAGATGGTCCCAGCTGCAAGCCCCGTTTCCCTATTTCTCCCGCAGCATGAGGGGTGAGGAGCGGCTTTGGTGAAAGAGAGAACAGGAGCTCATGTTGCAAGCCCACCCCAGAGGCCTGCAAAGCCACACGCTCTCCATTCTCACCCCCTGTCCTAAGCCACCCGCCTTGAGGCTTATGGCTTAGGACATAAATCATGGCTTACAACTAAGAACTGCTCAAGGTAAAGAACCCAAGAACTTCCTCTTACCTGTGTCTCTTCTCATTGAAATCAACTTGCCCTCCCCCTTTGAAATCCTGCTTGGTGGAAGTTCCCTATGCAATCCACACGTGGCTACTGAGCACCTGAAATGTGGCTCGTCTGTACTAAGATGTAGGAAGGGAAGAAAACTTTTTCTGTATCCTCCTATATACTCTCTGGCCAGGGCTTTTAGAAACAAAATTGACAAAAGATAAACAAGAGAAAAACGAAGTTTATTAACATATGTGGTTAGAATTTGGGCTTATAAGCATCTTAAAGAACAATAAAATTGTAAAGAAGTGACAAGACAAAGGAAAAGGAGGTTAGGGTTTAGGGTGGCAAACCATAGTAAGGTAAATTCATAAGGGAAACTGACAGAAGATAAGGTTATTTTAGTAAAGTTTGCTATGTAGATTTCAATCGGAGCTCTCTCTGGGCTGATAAGAGTCTAAAGATGTCTCTGCCTGCTTTTAGGCAAACAGAGGGGAGGGCAGAGAATTGTTTTTGGTTTTTTTTTTGTTTTTTTTTTGAGACAGAGTCTCACTCTGTTGCCCGGGCTAGAGTGAGTGCCGTGGCGTCAGCCTAGC
>NW_012149396.1:431611-435750 GCF_000956105.1 Propithecus coquereli
TATATAGAAAAAATTAGCCGGGCATGGTGGCGCATGCCTGTAGTCCCAGCTACTCGGGAGGCTGAGGCAGGAGAATCGCTTGAGCCCAGGAGTTTGAGGTTGCTGTGAGCTAGGCTGATGCCACGGCACTCTAGCTCGGACAAGAGAGTGAGACTCTGTCTCAAAAAAAAAAAAAAATTTAAATATTGAAATAAACTATTTACCTTAGTTACTGAGATTTTTGGCACCCTTAAATTTTGTGCCCAAGGTGAGGGCCTCACTCGCCCCCACCCTGGTCTGTGGCTACTTCCCTCCTACAGCAGCAGAGATGAGTAGTTGCAACAGCGATCTTATGGCCCCCAAAACCTGAGATATTTATGACCTGGCCTTTTACAGAAAAAGTTTGCTGACCCCTGGTGTAAGATGCCATGGGGTCTTCTCATCTTTGTGAGTAAGTACATGGCTTGGCTTGGCTTTTCTAGCCACTGACGTTCCAATTCAGAAATGATATTTTCATGTGGGATTTTCTTATTACGCATCCTATTTTACTTTCCATCCTTTAGGAAAATATCTTCGTTTGCCAGTAAGAAGTTACCTTGAGAGTGTGGGAACCCTCCTATTTGGGCTGAGGGGACATTGTGCCATTTTAACTACTGCCATGGTTAAAAACCAGGCTTTTAGCTGGGGTGGTTAGAACAGGCAAATGGAAGCCCAACTTGAAAGTAGCAGTTCTCAGTTCAACTAGGAAGCTCTCTATGGAGAGGGGAAATATCTAATGTCCCCAACTACGTGGTTATGAGTCAAACTGTAGCAAGGATATGTCAAACAGCATCTTCTGTCACTGAGACTAAATGACTGGGAGGAACTTAGCCCAGGTAATACCTGCCCTGGTAGTAGCCCAGGTATAGTCCTGCCTTCATTATTCTACAAATATAAATAGGGACAGTAGCAGATCATCTCATCCAACCCCTTCATTTGGCAGATGAGTAAACTGAAACCCAGAGCAGGACAGTAATGTGCCCTAATCCACACAGTTAGTGGCAGAGCTAGAAATAGAACCCACATAATCTTTCCGGGATCAAACTCATCTCATTCCGCCTAACCAGGGTGCAGACACTGGGACTGAGACTAGGAGGAATGGGGTCAGCCCTGGGATGAGCACAGAAAAGTCACGAAGGCCCTGTGCTCTGCTCACCTCTTTGCCTCGGTGTTGGAGCCCTGGGCCTCTGGCTGCCTGGAGCCCCAGGCCTGTTGGGGTAGAGCACCAGCAGCACCTACAGGTGTCAACAGTGGGATTTAATAGGAAGTGGGGGCAGGACCCAGGCGGAGAACAGCTGCTTAGTGCCAGCAACACACTCCCTGCCCAGGCTTGGGTTTTCCCAACCCTCCACAGCCCTCCTTTCCTCCCTGCAAGAATAAAAACTGGCTTTCAGCAGCCCATGGCTTTTCTTTTCAGATCTTCTACACATCCGAAGTCTACCATCTGTGTCCTTGCAGTAGTCCCACCATTCCAACTTTGGGATCAGCAATCCCAGCCACTGTTGAGAAGTGTTAGTGTCAAACCAGTGAGGTTTTTGTGTCAGATGCTGCTAGCAGGCCTGTGGCTTAAATGAAAGGGCTGTGTTGTCTTGCCTGACTTTAGGGCCATTTGGGTCATTGATATTTGAGTTTTGTCCCATTAAACTCCATTAAGAACTTCACTAAGACCACTAAAAAGCCTTCCGGATATTGACACTGGAGATCTCAGAGTTCAAGTTAGTCTCCACTGACGTCTCGCTCTTGTTTGCACATCCTCAGCTGACCAGTGTGTGAACTCTCCTGTGTCTTGATGTCTCTTAGCATCTGGTGACACACATGAGAACGACAATATGCTAGGTTCTGAGGCCAATCTGTCATCAGGAAACCAAACACAATCCACCAGGGGGCCGAACCTGTGTCTTAAGTCTCCTTGACACAATGTTCTCACACAAGTATATGGCTTAGAGCAAGACCTCGTCTTCAACAACTGCTTCATCTTCTATCTCCAAGAACTGCTAACACGTACACGAAAAGGATTTACATCTTCTCCATTTTAATTCACAAGCTCAACACTATAAGATAGAGTTTTATATGACTGAGAAATTCAAAAACAAGGATGCTGTGAGCCAGTGCTCTCCCTTCTCCAGCATGATACCTTATCCTGGGATTTGGGATATTCACTGTGGTTGCCTATTCAAACGCTAATTTTAATACTCTTTTCTCTTATTCGCTCCCTTCCTAGAGGCTGAAAAATTTTCTTCCCCAGCCTTCCTAAGAGTACTGCACAGCCTAGCTCAATGAGATATAAAGGGTTGTTTCCTGAGAAGTTTCTCAATACTCAAGTTAAAAGGACCTCATGAGAAGAAAACGTTTACCCTCTGCTTCCTACCTTTAAATATGGATGCAATGCTGGAACTGCAGCAGCCATCTTGAGATCATGAGGCAATAAGCCAAAGACGCAAGGCCAGACGAGTGAAAAAGAGGCATAGAAAGAGCCCATGATGACATCATTAAGCTGCTGAACCAGCCCTAGAACTGCCTACAGTCAGACTTTTGTTAAGAAAGCAATAAATATCCTTATGATTAAACCAGCTGGTCTTCAGCAACAAGTTTTACCCACAGCTAAAGGCAGCCCAGCAAACACAGGGCTTATTTGAACATCCCTGAATCCTCTGCAATCTTGTTCTGCTTCATTGCTGCAACCATTGCAGTTTGGGCTCCCTGCAGCTTGGTAGACTCTTGGTGCAGACTTGCTGTTCTGTTCTCTAACGGCCACAGCTGGTGAACTTTGTTACATGCATGTGACCACCTGGCTGCCCCCATTTCTGCCCAATATTATGCCTTTTATTGCATAGAACCTGGCTTATCCTAGAGCCAAATAAGCAAAAGTTTCGAACCACAGTAGACTCTACATTGCCATACATTGCCTCTCACCTCCGGCCAGGAAAACCTTCTTGTGCTATTTATTGTGTCTGTAACCTAGAGCTCTCTAGCCATCCATCTCTTCAGTCTATTTTTTGAAATGTATACTGGACACTTGACCACCCTCAGAAACAACGTTATTTTTCCTTTTACAAGTCCCCCTCCTGGCTTTAATATCTGCCCTTGTCTCCTGCCTTTGCCTGCTGGGAGAAGATAAACATCTTATCCAGAGATGGTCCCAGCTGCAAGCCCCGTTTTCCTATTTCTCCCGCAGCATGAGGGGTAAGGAGCGGCTTTGGTGAAAGAGAGAACAGGAGCTCATGTTGCAAGCCCACCCCAGAGGCCTGCAGAGCCACACACTCTCCATTCCCTCCCCCTGTCCTAAGCCACCTGCCTTGAGGCTTATGGCTTAGGACATAAATCATGGCTTACAACTAAGAACTGCTCAAGATAAAGAACCCAAGACCTTCCTCTTACCTGCTTCTCTTCTCATTGAAATCAACTTGCCCTCCCTCTTTGAAATCCTGCTTGGTGGAAGTTCCCTACGCAATCCACACGTGGCTACTGAGCACCTGAAATGTGGCTCGTCTGTACTAAGATGTAGGAAGGGAAGAAAACTTTTTCTGTACCTTCCTATATACTCTCTGGCCAGGGCTTTTAGGAGTAAAATTGACAAAAGATAAACAAGAGAAAAACGGAGTTTATTAACATATGTGGTTAGAACTTGGGCTTATAAGCGTCTTAAAGAACAATAAAATTGTAAAGAAGTGACAAGACAAAGGAAAAGGAGTTTAGGCTTTAGGGGTGGCAAACCATAGTAAGGTAAATTCATGAGGGAAACTGACAGAAGATAAGGGTTATTTTAGTAAGCTTTGCTATGTAGATTTCAATCGGAGCTCTCTCTGGGCTGATAAGAGTCTAAAGATGTCTCTGCCTACTTTTAGGCAAACAGAGGGGAGGGCAGAGAATTGTTTTTGGGTTTTATTCCCCCTAGCATCTGCTATTTCTCAATTGTCTTCAGCTCAAAATAATCCTTATGCCAAAGTGGCATGTTTTAGGGTGGCGTATTTTGATCCCCGTTAGCTGTAAGTATAAAACACACACCAGATTTTAAAGACTTAGGCGCCCCAAAAGTAAAATATCTCATTTGTAATTTTTATATTGATTACATATTGAAATGATAATATTTTGATATTCTGTATTAAATAAAATATATCAAA
>NW_012149396.1:435862-437755 GCF_000956105.1 Propithecus coquereli
GATTAATTTCTTTCTATCTCTAGTAGAGACGGGGTCTCGCTCTTGCTCAGGCTGGTTTCCAACTCCTGAGCTCAAACAATCCGCCCGCCTTGGCCTCCCAGAGAGCTAGGGAAACAGGAGTGAGCCACCGTGCCCGGCCTGTTTTTGGGTTTTATTCCCCCTAGCATGTGCTATTTCTCAATTGTCTTCAGCTCAAAATAATCCTTATGCCAAAGTGGCATGTTTTAGGGTGGCATATTTTGATCCCCGTTAACTGTAAGTATAAAACACACACCAGATTTTAAAGACTTAGGCACCCCAAAAGTAAAATATCTCATTTGTAATTTTTATATTGATTACATATTGAAATGATAATATTTTGATATTCTGTATTAAATAAAATATATCAAAACTAACTTCTCCTGTCTCTTTTTAATGTGACAGGTTAATTTAAAAATTTCAAATCACCCATGTGGCCGAATTATACTGCTATTGGACAGAACAGTTCTAGAATGCTGTGGGCTGACTGTAGCCTTAATCCTTTTACCATAATATTTCATTTCAGTGGGGTCTTTATCTTCTGGAACTAAAGGAGTGGCTCTTATAACTGAACTCCAGGTCCCATCTAGTCTTTGTGGGCAGGTCTCATTCAAATCAGTCATAAAAGTGTTGGTTTCTTATCTTAAAGATTGTTTGCAAAGTCATGAAAATAGCCCTAAACAAAATAAAAGTGATGTTTATTAGACAGATACAATAGTGTCTCTTGAAATTAGAGGGCAAGAAGCAGAAATGAGGCCTCATGAGGAACTGCCCTTAAACCCCTGGGAAGCTAAGGTCAAGGTTCTTCTGTCCACCTCCCTCTGCAAAGAGGGTTTATTATCTTATCTCTTAGTCCAAACGCTTTCATTTCACTTGAAGCCCCGAACCTAAACGTCCTTCTGCTTCATCTGAGTTTAGCAGAATCAATCACTAAAGTCACCAAAACAGAATGGGAGCATCAAGCTTACCAGATTACAGGTAATTTATTTTATCTCCACTGGTGCCAGACATTGCATTTTACATTTGAGTCACATGGCTCTAAGCCGTGATTTATTTATTAGACTTGACAATGAGATCAGTCTGTCTTGTGCATGCAGAGGAAATTTTAGTCTGATTCTGAAAGTCGAAGGGGCCGCCGCCAAGACGTTAACTGATTTAATGTGGTGGTGGGGTGGGGGAGGCTTTTCACTCTCCTGGAGCTCGGCTCTCTGCTTGAAAAATTGGGTCAAAAAGGGTGGGGCACCCCTATGATAACTCATAATTATGAAGATCTGCATATACAGAGGATTGTGGAAATCAGACTTCATTTCTTAAAAATCAAATGGCCCTTGGTCAGACAACCAGGGCTAGACCTCTTGTGAGAGTGGCAGATGTCCCCCCACATGGAGTGATTGGAAACTCCTGACCCTCCCTCCCACTCCAGTCTGTCCCAGGGTGGCACCTCTCACCCACCACACCACTCCATTGAGATCACGCACAACCGCCTTACCTGGAAGTGTTAGGTAGATAGTTAGGATCTCTGGCTTTTCTTGGGACAAGGGTTCCCTGCTTTGGTGCTGTTTCCAGCAATTGCTCCACCTGGGAAGGATAAGGACGGGCACCCCATTGCGGTGCTGTCCCACCCTTAATCCTATCCTGAGCAACTCCTACACCTGGGGAAGGAGGGACTGCTTTAGCAATCTGGGAATTCCCCAACTCAGGCATACTAGGATTTAGAAAGTGACCTAGAGTGACCTAATGGTAATTAATATGCCATTAGCCTGAATCTACATTGTGGTTCAGCCCCCCCCACCCAGGTGAGCTTTCTTTGAGGCAGCTCGTATATATGTGTGTATATAAACATATATACACATACAGATGGAATTTTGAGGACAC
>NW_012149396.1:439301-455592 GCF_000956105.1 Propithecus coquereli
GGATCGCTTGAGCCCAGGAGTTTGAGGTTGCTGTGAGCTAGGCTGAAGCCACAGCATTCTAGCCCAGGCAACAGAATGAGACTCTGTCTCAAAAAAAAAAAAAAAAAAACCATATTGCCATGTCTCCTGGGCCTAATAACCCAAGAGCTAAGCCAGCCTTGTGGTATCAAGAACCATGTGGTTAGCATGTCTTTGGCTCTTCTCTAGCCTGTGTTTAAAAATAAGTTTTTAATCTGGAGGCCATTGGGCTGAGGCAGCTGCAGTGCCTGGGATTCCTACCTAAGCAGTGTTGCTAGTAAAATGAAAGTTAAGCTTAATCAGAAACTGCCAACTAACTTGTAAGTAGAAACATTCCACGGATCATACCCAAACAAGGCAAGCTCCTGGCTGTTGCGGTTGCCAATCGAGTAATTTCTTTCCTTTGCTTCTGCTTTCAGGCCTATAAAAGCCTCTGTTCGTGCTGCTGAAGTAAATTGCTCTGAACCTCTCGGTTCCGAGTGATGCCCAATTCATGAATTGTCCTTTGCTCAAGTAAACTCTAAGTTTAATTTGTTTAAAATTTTTCTTTTAGCATCTGATGGTACAGTACTTGCAGCCCTAGCTAGTTCCTTCTTCCATAATTCCTGAAGTCACTAAGGGGGACCTCACCTGCACACCCAAGAAGCCAGCCTGGCCACCCATGTCTGCAGTCAGCTCAGGCTCTGAGACCACTGGGGCCTGATGTCCGTGTGGCAGCTGCCACAACTGCAGGAACTGCACGGAAGTAACCGTGAAACCGCACTCAGAGCCCCTTGCCCGACTGCCAGAGGCTCTCCCGAGTTATAAAAAGACTGCCATTGTCCCTTCCCCTGCCTCTCCCTGCTGCTTCAGGGCTCTCTTCCCATAGACAAAGAGGGAGGGAGGGCTGTGTCCCCTCAGGCAAATGGACTAGCAGGACCCTCCCCACCAGGCCCCCTCACCCCACCCCGGCAAGCCCAGACCTGCCTCCCACTCCTGGGGCTCTTGCCAGAGTCCCTGCTGTGCAAGGGAGAAACAGGTCTCTTCTTGGCTTTTCTCTTCTAGAAAGAAAGTCTATTGCCTTAAAAGAGAAGGAGGCGGGGAGCCTGCCGGGGTCATAGGATTAGGTCTGTGAAGCCGCAGTTAAAGTTTTATGAGCCCGGCCTGGCTGGGAGGGCGGTTATCCCGCAGCCGCCAGCTGCTCCCCGGCCCCACACACGCCGCTCTCCGCAGAAGGCCGCAGGAGTCCAGCCAAGGCGGCCAGAGCAGATCCCAGCAGAGAACTGCTAACACCTCTGGCTGCTTGCTGGAGGACCTCCAAGTTGCTTTGTGGGATCTTTTTTTCTCTTCTCTTTTCACACCCCTCTGTGGTGCCTCTGGCCCAAATCCATCACCTCCGTGTCTTTCCATCCCTTGTTCTCCAGCCAGCCTCAGCCCTGCCTGGGGGAGACATTGCATTTGCACAAACTGGCAGGATGACAGATCAGTCTTCAGTATTCATGACCTGGAATCCCAGGAATGGAGTTGAGGCGGTGGAGGGGGCGCAGGTAGGCTGGGCTGATGCGTCAGCATCAAGCTCTGAATTCTCTGCTCTTGGGTGCCAGCCTCGGCCCCACCTGCCCATGACGGCTGTGCCCAGGTGCTGCCGATCTGCCCATGGGTGCCAGGCCTTCACCATCTGATTTAGCAACAGGTTACTGATGAGATGAAGGACTGAGGAGGATCACCATGGAGCATTTGTGCTGAGATCAAGATCAGAATCCAGGGCCCCGCGGGATTTCCACCTGAAGGAATTTGTTTACTAGGTAACTGGCAGCCCCCTCCAGTGCCCCAGGTCACCACACTGCCAGGCGCCAGGCTGGAAGCCTCCAGGATCCTTGATTCGCATTCGGGCCGTCACCCCTTGAACCAAAGTCAAGAGTGATGGCAAGAAAGATTTGGGAGGAAGAAATGGTCCATTGTCCCTTCACCTCACCCCCCACCCAAGGCCACCACCTGCTCCACTACTGGCGAGGCAGCATGTGACCTCACCTGGAAAGTCTGATGCTGGTTTTTAACTGTCTGTTTGCATGGCCTGCAGCTCTAGAGGTTAAATGGAAATCAAGTGACAGGTTAATAACAATCAGGCTGGGGTTTGGTGATGACAGACCCTCACTTGTCGGAGGCTGTGCTTCCAGTCCAGGGAGGCTCCGAGAATAACGTCGCTGAGTATGGATTGTTGTGTGTGAAGATCATAAAGCAGAAAGGTTTTTTACATGATCTATAAATCCACCTCTGTAAACCGCCTAAGACAGAGGCTAAATACAGTCACTTTGGGGGCTGAGTAGGTGCAGAGGAAAATTGGGCTCTTCTAAGTGAAAACCACCTGCGGAAGTCCAGGGACGTGAGTGGGGTGTCCCTCCAGGAAGGTGAGGAGAGAAGAAAGGACGCTTGCAGGCTGCAGCTGTCACCCTCCACATCCCGACATACAAAGGAGACGAAGCAGCCTCAGAGAGCGGTCACTCTGTCCGCCCTGGAAACACCTGTCCTGAGGCTGCATCACCTGTCCAGAGAGCAGCCTTGACCTTTCTGTAACCCGCTCCCCCACCTCCTTCCTGCTAGAGGGGTGGGAAGGAGGTGGGGGGGTGGGTGGAAGAAACAAATAACCACACCGTAGTCTCTACCTTTGCTGTTTTGTTCCTAACCAGCCTTGGGGAGGGGAGGGAAGAATGTCAACTATGAAGGAAAGTTAAACAATTTTAATTAGGGCTTTTAAATGCAAACCTCCACACACTGAGCAGAGGGGGAAATGGTTGGAAATTGTAGGAGGAGGTGTGCTGTTTTTGGAGGCCTCAAGAAGCTAAGAGGGTGCTGGAAAGGACCCATGGAGCCCAGTCAAGGGGAGGAGGTGGGGGAGACTGGAGGAGAGGGCCAGTCCTCAGGACAGGCCAGAAAGTGTCCTCTGCTCTGCTGAGAGGGGTGTGAGGACAGAGCTGGAGGCTCTGGGACTGTCTGCCTGCAGGGATGGCACCCGGAGGGGCTCTGGCCAGCACTTGTGAAGTCCAGGGAGGCCAGAGTATGGGAAGTGGGGCTTGATCTCTGGGCCAGGAGATGCGAGACTAGACGAGGAGCCCAGGTTGACACTTGGCTTGGAGCAGAGCAAAGGGGAGTGGCCGCACTCTCCTGGTGAGGTGGGTTTGGGGAACCAGACAATGGTGAAGAAGGGTGCTATCAGCTGGATGTATCCCCCAAAATTCATAAATTAAAATCCCACCCCCCAAAGTGATGGTATTAGGAGGTGAGGTCTTTGAGAGGTGATTAGGTCACAAAAGTGGAGCCCTCATACATGAAATTAGTGCCCTTAAAAAGGAGGTCTGAGAGAGACCCCCGGCCCCTTCTACCATGTGAGTGCCTTCTTGCTGTGTCCTATGTATGAGCCAGAAAGTGGGCCCTTGCCAGATACCAAATCTGCCTTGACCTTGGACTTCCCAGCCTCCAGCACTGTGAGGAATCAGTTTCTGTTGTTTACAAGCTACCCAGTCTGTAGTATTGTATTACAGCAGCCTAAACAGACTAAGACAAAGGTTTTGGATACGTGAGTGCAGTGGTGAGAAGACCACTGGTCCAGGAGACAGAGAGCTGGGCCTTAGTTCCTGACTGTGGACCAGTCCTTCACCCACCCACACGCATCGGGGGAGTGTGGACACAGCCTTGTCTACGTCTCATAATTGAGCTGCTCCGGCGGGATGATGGTCCAGAATGCAACATGTTACAAAGTCCTACACAGGTGCACAGTGTGACAGATTACTTACAAAGGCGTTAAGGTGGACACACACCTGGGTGGGTGGCTCCAGACAAGTGGCAAGTCTCCGTGGCAACAAGATCCATAGGCAGGACCAGACACAAGGTAATGCAACAGCCTGCTGATGAATTCCCCCTGTGGGCTGGCTTATCTGTAGAGCTGGGAGGCAGCCGTGGACAAAACTGCCCTCTCCTGCCCTAAAGGAACTCACAGCCAGGCGAAGGGCGTCGGAAACTACCCGCCACGGCTGCTGCGGTGCTGCAAGCATCACTAGTCTGACACAGGCCTAGCACCAAGCCAACTCCTCACCTGGGGACTCTGATGTCTTCCATCTGCCACTTCTGGGAAGCCATGAACCCAAAATTGGATCAAATGCCTGGTGATGGAATTACCAGGAAGTGCAAGGAGTACGAGGTCGGGGGAAGAGTGGGGGCAGGGAGGGGGCCAAGAGCGGACGAGAAAGCAGCAGCTGCAGAGGCCTGGAGGAGAGGATAATGAGATCAGGCCCTGCCCAGCGAGGGCAGGAGAAGCATCCTGTCTCGAGTCGGCTGACCACCTGGTCCGGGCTGGAAGGGGCGGGCATTGGTCCCCACAGCCCTGCAACACAGCTGAGACCTGCTTCTGGGCCAAGTTGATCTCATCCCATCCTTCGCCACCTCCCCAAATGCTCCTCCCCAGCTGAATTTTGAACCGGTCAGCTTCGTAGGTCGGATCTGTGGGATATGACTTGAGGGCGCAAATATAAAAATGACGAGTGAGAAGGAAGGAAGAGTGGAGAAGGAAGTTCCACCATTAGAGATCATTTCCCCTTTGAGATGCTTGTCACCTGTCAAAAGGTGCCCTTGGAGACCTGGGTGTAGATGAGCTCATCCTAAGGAAGGAGAGAAACTCTAAGGGCACAGGTCTGGTTGGAGGGCCCTGGAGAAGGAGGGAAGATGCCCCGAGAGTGACGGAGAGAGAACTCACCCTGAGGTTAAAGGAGCGGGGACAGCGAGGCAGGCAATCAGGTGAAAGAGGAGAAGCAGGGAAGGGGGAACAGTGACATCCTGCTCTTCTCTTACCTCATCTGGCACAAGCTACCCAGGGGCTTGTTTTCCTCTGAATTAGGATGTTACTCGATTAATTTTTTGTGTACTTACCCAGGAGCCATTTGTCCCAACGACTGTCTCTAACAGCCACTCCCCACCTGCGCCCTAACTGACCATCTGCCCTTCCGGAGGCCAAAACAGACACGTGCAGAACACACCCACTGGGTGGTGAAGCTGGAGGTTCTGGAAAGGGGAAGAGAGAACCTCGGAGTTAGGTGCCTGCAGGGAGAAGTCTGTGCTAGTCCCCTCTCACTCCAGCACTGTCTCCAGCAGCTGGGTCTCGGCTCTTCCCGGCACTGTTAGTCCAGAAATGTGCACTCGTGCCTCCAAGACCCTGACCTACAGGCTTGACCCGTGCAGCCAAACTTCCATCAGAGTCAGGGAAGGAACTAACTGAGCGGGAATAGTTTGAGTTTGGGGGAAAGAGATGCTGAGTTTATAAAGGTTGCACTCCGTTGCAGCCATGGTTTGAATTTGATCCTCAGCCCTTGTTCCAGCCGACATGGACAGTACGAAATGAGGACAGGTGGAGTCCAGAAGACAACTGGCGATTCAGCAAGTGTCGGCTGAAACTCTTCCTGTCACTCCAAGCTCAGGTCAAGCTGCTCAACTCCTGCGCATCCATTTTCGGAGCTGCAAAACCAGGACTATTAGAAATCACTTCAGTTATTTCCCCAGTGAACAAATATGGAGGGAAGGTCTACTTTACCCCAGGGACTGGCTGGGGAGACAGAAATAAATATGGCAGCCCTAGAGCAAATAAAGGCAACCACACCCCTGCCTTGTTGAGGGGATTTCAGAGCCTGCAGGGCGGCCAGCACTTGTGACCTCAACACAGTCCCAAGAGGGAGGCAGGAAAATCTCAGGTGAGGACTCCGAGAGCGGGAGGTTTTGGGTTCTCTCCATGACCTCACAGTGGGTCCAGGGCTGGGCTGGGCTATCACGCCAGACCCCAAGGTTGGAGCCCACACAGCCCAGAGGTCTGGGCGAAGCCTGTGCCTGGGTGGGGGGAGGCGGGGCACACCCTTTCTGCCGCTGTGCTTCCGCTTTGTCTTGTGCCTGCCCAAAATCACTTTTTTTCTGCTTTCTAGGCGGGTCAGAGCCTAAAGAGGCACCAATCGGCTAGTGGGACCCCAAGCGATGAAGACAATGCTGACCCCTTGGATAAAGGGATAAAAGGGACTTGCTCCCTGGAGCCAAGAGGTTGGGGTTGGGGGAGTAGCCCCACTACTCCAGGACATTCCTGGTAACTCCCAAGAATGGTCCTTCCCCAACAGACAAAGTCGGGCAGAGCCACAGCGCTGCTTCCACCTCATGAGTGTTGGGACAAATTCATTCATTCATTCAACAACTATTTCTTGAGCACCTGCTATGTGGTGAGCAGTGCACACCAACTTTTTTCACCTCATGGTACACCTAGAAAATGATAAAATGTGCATCACATATCAGAGTTGTTGATGGGACATTCTGGCTAAAAGGCACCAGCCCAGATCCTGCAGCTAACCCAGGACCCCGCATGCCCACCAGTCCCAAGAGCTGAGAAGATCAATGTCATGGTGTGCCATTTGCAGTGGCACACTAGCTAGGGACGTCCAGCTGCAGGTTACAGATTGGTTTCCGATTTATAGCTATAGGGGCGGTTGAGACTAATGGAGGACCAGAACACTATAACCTGTGAGTGTTAGATCTCAGAAGAATGAGACGGTGGTGATTTTAAACTATGGCTGCAAATTCTGGACACTCCTCCAATGAAGAGATGGGGTCTGTGTCCCCTCCCCTTGAATCTGAGTGGGCTTGTGACAGCTTTGATTAATAGAGTACAGCAGAAGTGACGCTGTGTGGCTTCTGAGGCTGGCTCATAAAAGACCAGGCAGCTCCACTTTGTTCACTGGAACCTGCGCTTGGATAACTGAGCCCCCACGTGAGAAGCTGCACTACCCTCAGACCCCCATCAAGGACAGGGCATATGGACGCGCTGTGGTTGACAGTCCCAGCTGAGCCCGTCCTTCAGACAGGCACCAGATATGGAAGCAAAGAAGCTTCCTGTGACTCCAGCCCCAACTCGTTCAAGTCTTCCCAGACATCGGAGCCATTTCTACTGAACCCTGTCTGAATGCCTGACCCACAGAATTTGTGACGTAATTACATGGTGGTGGCTTTAGGGCACTGGGTATTGGGGCAGCTATGATGCTGCAATAGAACAACCAGAACAAAGTCAAGGCCTGAGCTGAGGATGCTGGGCTGGCCCCAGCTGACAAGGAAGACTCTCCAGTGAACGTCAGGAGAAAGTGGCTTGAACTCTCACCGCTCTAGCACCAGGAGAGACCTATGAGAAACTGAGATGCTCTGTCCCACAAAAGGTAAAGGGGGTTGGAAGGGGGTGGGACAGCTCATAGGACAGCAGCTTCCTCCCCCTTGGACTTCCTGGCACTGACAAAGTTAGCGTGCCCCTGGCAGGTCAGTCTTCTGGTGGTGGTCTACAGCCCACCCCTGCAGCCTTTTCATGGATTTGGTAAGCCCCTGACTCCCTGTATTAAATCTTTTTCTGCTGACAAGAACCAGAGAAGTTTCTGATACCTACAACTAAACCCACCTGGTACAGAGCCCATACACCCTGCTTAGACTCCCAAAGCCAGCTCCATTCCTGTGCATTCCAGAGACTGGATCGCAGCCCTTCCACTGATTATCTGAGCTACCCAGAATCCTGCCAGTAAAATATGCCTTTTTGCCAAAATTGATTTCTGCTGTTTGCAGCCAAAGAACCCCAACTGACACAAAATATAAGCTGCAAATGAAACAGATATCTTATACAGTAGCCGCCCCGTTATTCATGGTTTCACTGTCCACAGTTTCAGTTACCCATGATCAACCACGGTCCAAAAACATTAAATGGAAAATTCCAGAAATAATTCATCAGTTTTAAATAACTTTTATTATAGTATATTGGTATAATTGTTCTATTTTATTATTATTGTTGCCAATCTCTTACAGTACCTAACTTTTATATTAAACTTTTATATTAAACTTAATTAACTTTTATATTAAACCCTATGAGGGTGTGTGTGTATAGAAAAAACATAGAGTATATAGGGTTCGGTATGTAAAGGAAAATGAAAATCTCAGGGCTGCCCCCCAGCTCCTTATGCAAAACGGAAGGCGAAGCCTGGAGGCTGAGTGGTACAACACCCGCTTCTGAATGAGTAACTTACTAGCATTATGCATTAGCGGATCCCCATGGAAAGGTAAAGGACTCAGGCATCTATGGAGATGTCTGCACAAATCTTTCATAAGGAGAGTCTTTGCTGGCCTCCTACAAACAAGGACATGCCAATCATAGCCTTAGGTCTGCAGGCTAAGTCAAGCTCCTAGAAGTAAAGTCTGTTCCATTCCACACTGCTAATGTTGATTCCAAGCTTATCTTCCAAGATTCAAAACAGAGACAAGACAAGATCAATCATTCCTCCACCCACCCAGAGACATCTGCATAACTGATTCTTCCTTTACTCCCTTTCTCTCTTCAAACATTCATCTTATCTTATGTAAAATATAGATTTCCTGGGCACTAATTAGAGCCTCACAAGAATGTAACATTTGCTTCACTGCCCACCCCTCTCCCCTTTAAATAGTGAAGTTACCAAATCCCTCTTTGGGCAAAAAAAAAACAGTCTCAGATGCATCTGTGGCTTGTGTTTTTCCCAGGCGTGTCCTCAAACTTTGGCTCAGGAAACCTCCATTGATTGGCATCTTTGCCTCAGTCGCTTATTTGGGTTGTCAGGTACTACACAGAGTTTCAGGCTTCTGCAGAACATGGTGGAACATATCGGATAAGGGGGACTTTTTCAGATACGCACTTTTCAGATACTTAAATAATTCTTATAAATCTAGTAAATTAGTCTTATAAAAATGGCGATGAAGTTCTTTTAAATGTGCCAATTCTATTTACAGACTAGGATTCTCTTGCAGTTTTCAGCTTAAAATTTACATTGATTAATCAGCATTCTAATGGGCTTAATTCTCCAAATACTTTTGGATTCTGCTCGCGTCCTACCTCGTACTCTCGGTCCATCTTTTGCTTTAAGCGCTCCTGCAGGGACCAGCTTCACACAGATGAGGCCTGCCAGCGTCTCTCATCCTGTCTCTTGCTTTATGCCTTTGTCTTGATTCTCAGACACTGTGGCAAAGGGCCCCTCGAGAACTACTCTGCATTCACACGTGCAGAGTTCCCTGCATCCCTGATCAAGATACACTACCTGCCCTCAAGCCTCCTCTCAGCTCTGCTCTCTAGGGGGAATGTTAAGACAAATACCAAGATGCACAAATTATTCCCATATTTTACACAATGGGTTTGATGCTGTAGGTTTGATTGCTTCATAGTCTCTAATCTCAGTCTCTTTGTAATCTCTTTTCTCAATTCTACGTCATCCCCAGGGTTAAAAGACCCACTAAAGCTGCCGGAACAAAGGACCACAACTGGGTGGCTTCAAACAACTGAAATGTTCTCTCTCGCAGTCCTGGAGGCTGGAGGTCTGAAATCAAGGTGTCAGCAGGCCATACTTCCTCTGGGACTCTGGCAGAATGTTTCCTTGCCTGGTCCTCGCTTTCGGTGGTGGCCAGCAATTCTTAGCGTTCCTTGGCTTGCAGCTGCATCAGGCCAATCTTTGCCTCCGTCTTCACATGGCCTTCTCTGTGTGTCTCTGTGTTCAAATTTCCCCCTTTTATAAGGATACCACTCATATTGGATTAGGGGATTATCTGCAAAGACCGTATTGTCAAACAAGATCACATACTGCGGTGCGGGGCATTAGAACATCAATTTATCTTTTTAGGGGGACAAAACTCAGCCCATAATACCCACTAAGGGAACAATTAAGTAATTCTAATCAATTAGAGGAATTTCAAGCAAACTCTCAGGGTTCCTGTCAGCTGGCCATTTTGCAAATTGACCAGAGATTCTGGCAGGATTTGAGATCAGAAACTGAGTCTCTAAGGCAAGAAGAGAGAGCCATCTTCCACGGTTACCATACTGAGGGGAATCTAAGTCTCTGCCTTCCAAATGGAATTGCGGAAACAGATTGTAAACTACAAATTCCTTTTTTTTTTTTTTGAGACAGAGTCTTGCTCTGTCATGAAGGCTAGAGTGTCATGGCATCAGTCTAGCTCACAGCAACCTCACATTCCTGGGCTCAAGTGATCCTCCTGCCTCAGCCTCCTGAGAAGCTGGGACTATGGGTGCATGCCACCATTCCCAGCTAATTTTTTCTATTTTTAGTTGCCCGGCTAATTTTTTTTTCCTATTTTTTGGTAAGAGATGGGGTCTCACTCTTGCTCAGGCTGGTCTTGAACTCTTGACCTCAAGCAATCCTCTTGCCTCAGCCTCCCAGAGTGCTAGGATTACAGGTGTGAGCCACCGCGCCTGGCCGTGTAAACTATAAATTCTTGATTCAGCCTTGTGTAGAAAATGTGGGGGGAACAGAATCCCCAAAGCCTGGTTAGCAATTGCTCAGGAAGAACCCTGAAAAAAGTGAGAGATTGTTGATACAAGTGCTTTGGAAAAACGAGTCCTGAGGTAACCAGAAAATCTTATTGGGAAGAAAAGGAAAATAACACTGAATATTTACACAACTGTGAAAAAATAATGTAAGCTACTTCTATCCACATTCTGTATCTTGTCATCAGAGTTGAAATCCTGTCTAGTTTGCTAAAAAGTACAAAGAGGTTTGCTGTAATATTGAAAGTTTTATTTTTGTGGTTCCAAAGATTTTGACGTTGACATTAATCTCAAGACTGATATGTTTGTTTTATGTAACTACATTAGACAGCATGTTTATTGTAGAAAACAGTGTTAGTTCACTTGACGTTCTAAGCTACATTTGTCACAAGAAGTTGATTTTTCCCAATAATCTTGTTGACAAATTAACTCACTATGACATCACTTGTCTGGCTCAAATTAACTCACATAAAAAGACCAAACTGATTTTCTTAACATTAGGAACTTAGATAAAAGAATATTTCTTCTTGCAACATGCAGTCATAGTAAAGTGGTTCTAACAGATTAACCTTAAACTCATTTGACAGGGTGATGTTCCTGATTAAAGTGCTTGAAGTCAAGTTACACATTACCTCATTCTTAATTATAATGACCATGTACCTGACCCTGAACCAGGCTGGCAGCCACTGGTTGGGATTGGACTATCTATTTACTTGATTCTACCATGAATGCTTTTCGTATTCTCCCCACAACCTATGAATCCATTTGGAATAACAAAAAGAAAACTGAAAAAAGAAAGAAAAAAAAAAAGGCAAACTCAAAAAAAAAAAATCGGATGGACACCTACTTTCACTGTTGCCATAAAAAATTTCCAGGTGAAAAATAAGTAATGAACTGAGAAGCCTGGTCCTTCCAACGCATAGTAAAAACCCTTCAAAGAAAATCAGAGGATCTTTGGTAAAATATTGTACATTCCGGATTTTTTTATATTAAGAGGAAAACATAAATTATATGAAAATAAATGGTAATAAATGAATGCACCAAAATGCTTCTTGCTTCTAGAACACTTTGCACCAAAGCCTCCTCTCTCTGGTCTTTGGGAAGCAATGAAGCTGCGTGTTAGATTCCGGCTGAGCAGGGCAAATGATGGCCAAGTTCATGTGAATTATCTGGACTGTCTCATCTGGCCCTCTGACCACTACTGCGGAGAAGGCCCCCAGCTTCTGTTTATGCTTCAACAGCAAAATGCAAAGTCTTCTTAGTTTCTGACATTAACCCAAACAAGTCAAAAAATCAAGCAGGGGGAAAGGGTGGGCATTTGCAAGACACAGAAAAAACACAAGAGATGCCGGTGGCCGGATGGTGCAGGCCGGGAACTGGACAATAAACTGGTCCACGAAGATGAATAATCTCCTGTGATTTCTTTAGAACAAGGCAGAGTCTGCACAAACACATCAATACACATGGAAGCACAAGGGGACTGAGGGGACCTGCCACCTCTCTCTGAGAGGTTCTGTTCTCCCTGGTTTGCCTTATCTTTTCCCCTCCTGCCTTTCCGGTGCAAGGGGGACACGGCCTCCACCTGCAAGGGCCGTCTGGAGGCCAAGAGTCTGCATTGGGAGGCCCCCATGGCTCCAGGCTTGGGTGTGGGGACCCTGTTCTTGGGTCTGGCACAGAACACCTTCCAATTTGGTTGGTTCTGGAGGCTTCTCAGAGCACCTGGGCTTCATCCCCCAAACCAACCAGAGGCCCTTAGGCCTTTTAAGTCAAATAACACTCAACTGACCTCCGAATAGGGGAGCAGAGCTCTCAGACTACCCAAGGCACCCTACTTCCACCCCTTCCCACCCCCGGTGGCCGTTCTCGACCCAACAGAAGGACCATCGCCCCTCCCTGTCACATCCAATTCTGCTATTTCCAGCACAACTAAAAATTTCTCCTGCTTTCTCTAACCTGCTGCTCTGACACCCAGACATGGGCTCGAGGCTGCTGTGGTCTGAATGCTTGTGTTGCCCCAAAATTCATATGTTAAAACCTACCCCGCAAGGTGGTATTAAGAGGTGTGGCCTTTGGGAGGTGACTAGGTCAGGAGGGCTCCACTCTCACGAGTGGGATTGGTGCCCTTATAAAAGAGGCCTGAAGGAGTTTGTTCACCCTTTCCACAGTGTGAGGACACATCTATGAGGAACAGGAAACAAGACCCTCCCAAGACACCGAATCTGCCTGCACCTTGATCTTGGGCTTCTCAGACTTCAGAACTGTGAGCAATAAATTTCTAATTTTTATAAATTCCCCAGGGATTTTGTTATAGCAGCCCGAATGGACTAAGACAAAGGCTAATGCATTACCCACTGTCAGGACTCAGTCAAGGACTTGCTAGGCACCGTGGGGTCTACAAGCTGTCACGGTCCCTGTGCTGCCGTCTGGGTTAACTCACACTCATTTCTGTGGCCCACCAATGTCAGAACGGGGCACTGTGAGATGAAATGCAGTTCGCCCCTCAGTTTCAACACATTCTTCCCAACACAAGTTATCCCTAAGGACTCTCCTTCTGTTCAAAGGCCATCTCAAGTTTTTAAAATACAGGAATAGGTTTTTCATCCCTTTTACCTTGGGAAATACCACAAAAAAATCATATCCCTGTAAGTTGGAACCTAACCACACTGAGGCATGGCCATGATGGGAAGGTGGCCTTGCCTATCTTCTTCCTGACTGTCGGAGCCCCTGGATTCTTTCTTGTGACCCACACTGAGTGGCTTAGTGGGTGGAAAAACAGCCAAAACAGCAGCAACGCCACGAGGCACCAGTCAACCACCAGGATGACCACACTGGTTGACGAGCACAGAGGAGCCCGGTGGCAATAGTGGCGTGATTGACACAGTCACAACATCCTATAACAAAGATGGCCATAAACTCACAGAACTACAAGTGATAACAATTATAGTTGACATTATTGTCTATCTAACATGTCTAATATAGTTCCAGTGCTTTCTCTTGGTGTAGCAACTTTAGACATCATCTATTGACTTATCACAGTATATAAAAATTTGAGATCGTGCACCGAATCCCTTTCTGCTCCTTCCATCCCAATGAAGTCATGATTTTGAATTAAGTCCATATTTAGAATGTATTGCTCTGACTGTGTTTATTATCGAGCTAAGAAGTATTCCATGATTATGCTTGCTTTCGTACAGTTTGTTTTTCCTGGGGTTAATTATTATCTCTTTTTTATTCTGATTATTTTCTTAAACCTCTGGTTTTAAGACCTCCCACAAACTCCAATGGCTCTGTAAAGTATCTCTCACTCAAAACGTGTAAACTGTCAGCCTGTCGGATGATCTGTCTGTTCCATTTTCCCCTTGGGTTTCCATCCCGGAGCTGCTGCATAGCCATCATCCACACCTTCACCCTCCTCCTCTCTCAGCAATCAGATCCCAGTTTTATTGGGTGACATTGGCTTTGTTTTACTGGCTAGTTTTGATGAATATATCCTCCAGCAGCGCCCTCCCCAGATTTCCTGTAGCGCTATTCACAACAGCAAAGATACAGAATCAACCCAAGTGTCTATCGAAATATGAATGTGTGTGTGTGCATGTGTGTATATTTAATGGAATGCTAATCGGCCACAAAAAGAATGAAATCCTGTCATTTGCAACAACATGGGCGGAATCAGATATCATTATATTAAGTGACATAAGCCAGGCAGAGAAAGACAAATATCACATGTTCTCACTCAAACGTGGGAACTAAAAAAGTTGACCTCACGGAGGTAGAGAGTAGAATGATGGTTACCAGAGGCCGGCAAGGAGAGGGAGGGATGAAGAGAGGTTGGTTAATGGGTACAAACACATACAGTTGGATAGAAGGAATAAGTTCTGATGTCTGATAGCACAAGGGGATGACTATAGTTGACAACAATGTGTTGTATATTTCAAAATATCTAGAAGAGAGGACTCGAAATGTTCCCAACACATAGAAATGACAAATACTCGAAGTGATGGATACCCCAATACCCTGACTTGATCACCACACATTCTAGGCATGCAGCAAATGTCACATGTACCTGTAAATATATACAAATATTATGTGTCAGTAAAAAGAATTGATAGGCTTCCAGTCTATTTCTAGTCAATCCTATGTACTAGTAACTCAAACTCAGAATTCTTGTCTAGTTTTAATCCTGTGGTCTAGCACTGAACCTGGAAACTTCCATTTTTCAGCAGTTTACCTTGGCCTTGGTGTTCTTTTCCCCTCTCTTGTCCTCAGTTTAACAGCATTTCACTTTCGAATAAGTCAGACCCGTATGCTTGGGTGACCAGGCTTGGAAATTATGATTCTTACACAGGCTGCATCTCAGCTACATGCCCATGATGAAAGAGACTTTACCTTTTGTCTAGTGGAGGCTCTTTTACAGGAATGACTTTGAGGTCTGTGTAGTAAAAGGATATAAGCCACTATTTTAGAAAGGGAAATATAAAATCAGATGTATGAGTCCCTTTAATATGGGATAAGCTTTTCATTAAAAGAGAAAATGTAATACAAATCTTCTGGACCCGACAGGATGTTGTAATTTAGTGTCACAGGTCCCTCTGGAGAACAGGGTTAAGAGATAGAGAATATTTACAACCCAGAAGAGCCCAATGACAAAACAATTTGCGCGCTAATCAGATTGACACGCTGTCTCAAGAAAGACAATTTAATTACATTCTGTTCAAAAGACATCTTTCTTTGTGTTTTCCTGCAATTCAAAGCAAAAAGATAAGAATTCTTGCTAGCAAATTGTTTCATTCCAGAACCATTGTTTATCTGAAACATAAGGTGTAATATTTGTGTCAATGTCAGGATTTGTAAAACACAGTTTAGATAATTGTGGAAAATCAAAACGGGGTTCATGCGGGGGATAGAGTATTCATTTTCTATTGCTGTGTAACAAATTATGACAAATTTAGCCACTTAAAACTTCATCTATTTATTATTTCATAATTTCTGTAGGTCAGAAATCCAGGTACCACTTAACGGGGTCCTCTGCTTAGGGTCACCAGGCTGCATCAATGTGTTAGCTGGGCTGCATTCTCATCTAGGGGCTGGAGTGGGGAAGAATCTGCTTCCAAGCTCATTGTCATTGTTGGCAGAATTCATTTCCTTGAGCTACATGACCGAAGTCCCAGGGTTTTTGCTTGCTGTCTGCTGGAGGCCACTGTCAGACCCTAGAAGCCCCCAGCAGTTCCTAGAGACAGCCCGCAGTTCCCTCACTTCTCTGACATGGCCGCTTCATCAAGCCAGCAATGACAGTCTCTCTGACACCTTTGCCATATTCTCTTGGTTAAAAGCAAGTCACATGTTCAGCCCACACTCAAGTGAAGTGCACGTTAGATTGAAAGACTGTGGAGCATCAGGAGTTAGGAAAACCAGGTTCCAATCCCAGTGATACCACTTTCTGGGTGTGTGTTCTTGAGCACGTAGCTGAACTTCTAACCTCAATTTACCTATGTATAAAATGGGCTAATTGCATTCATATATTAATATTAATTAGGATGTTTTCCACTGCGGGCAAATGAAGACCAATTAAAAGTTATAAACAATGAGAGATGTATTTTCTTACAAGAAGTCTGGAGATGGGGCCGTTTAAGGGATAGTTAATCCAACCCTTCAATATTTTTAAAGACAGAATTTTACCGTTGTTTTGTTTTGTTTTAATTCTGCTCACCTCAAAGTGTTGGATTTTGTTCTCAGCTTGGTGCCTTCACAGTTGTAAGATGGGCACAGTAGTTCTCAGCATTCTACTTTCAAGGAAATGGTATTTAAAGACAGATAAAGGGAATCACAGCACAGACAGCTGAGCTCACTCAACTCTCTCTTTTCTTTGTTTTTTGTTTGTTTTGTTTGTTTTGTTTTGTTTGAGACGGGGTCTCTGTTGCCTGGGCTGGAGTGCAGTGG
>NW_012149396.1:459714-461129 GCF_000956105.1 Propithecus coquereli
GCCCAGGTTGCAACGCAAACACCCCTGAGCAGGTCACTGCTCACCTGTGATGATCCAACAACTCTCAGTCCTTAGAGGTCAGAGGGAACAGGGTCCTTAGAAAATTAGATATGGAATTATTGATTATAGCAAAGAAAAGTCAGGGTCAGGCCAAGAAAAGCAGGTTGCTGGCACCACTGACTCTGGGCAGGGGTCACCCACACTGGCAGCTCACGCTTGACCCACAGTCTATGGCAGCAGGCTAAGGGGCTGCAAGGGGTGCACCCGGACCAAGAGTCCCTCGTGACTGGGAATTTCAGGAGGAAGTGAGAAGGGATGTCGTACAGCTGTACAGAGACCAGAGGAGGGCCTCACGCATGCCCTGTCCCCACGCAACCGAAGGCTGACATCTTTAGCCAGAAGTGCACATGGAGCACCTCTCTCCCAAGGAACATTCTGCAGCAGCCGGAGCGGAGATGTCAGTTAGCTCATGCCAGGCCGGCCACGTAAGCAGATCTTTCAGACACCCCTTCCAAATGAGGGTCCCAGGAAAAGATCAGCAGTTCTTAATATAGAACGCCTTCTCAAACAGATCAAAAGAAGGCAAAGGTCCTAATTAGTTTCCAAGGGCCTTGAATTCCTAAGAATCTAGTTATGGATGGGAGGAGGCTAAATCCCTAGAGTCCAAAATGGTAAGTGCCTCAAAAAGACAGAGAGAGAGAGAAGAATGAAAGAAATCCTGACTAGATCGGGCCATTTGTCATAGTGGGATGGAGGTGGCTTCATAGCTGCTTTGCTGAATTTTCTAATACTCGGAAATACAGGTTTCTTGATAAGTAGTGTAAATTTGGAAGAACTTCTCTCTCTGCAGAAGCACTACTCAAACATACTTTGTACACACACACATGCAAATATATACTTGCCCAGTTTTTGGAATTGTTGGTACCCAACTGTGTTTAAGAAGTCAGTCAAAGAAATATGCCTAAATTTGGTAAGAAATGACAGTCTGATGGCAGGAGGGGGGTGTTCAGCAAACCTAATCGGCCATGTTAATACAACTCACGGTGTTAAATCATTCTAGAAAGGGCAGGGCAGCATGAGGTACTTGGAGTTCTTCAGGCAGTCTCCAAACCTGCTGTAATGGGCTGTGGGCAGCGTTAATAATCCCGGCATGAGAGCATGGAGCCTGGACTGAATAATGATGGTTCACCGAACGGAGCTGACACCCCCTGAAAGGGCTGTGTTTAAAAGAACAAAGAAAAGTGCTGGATAGGCTCCTGGGGTGGCCGTATTCACGATAGGGAGGGACGGGTTATGTTTTTTTTTTTTTGAGACAGACTCTCACTGTGTTGCCTGGGCTGGAGTGCCGTGGCGTCATCCTAGCTCACAGCAACCTCAGACTCCTGGGCTCAAGCAATCCTCCTGCCTCAGCCTCC
>NW_012149396.1:461179-463170 GCF_000956105.1 Propithecus coquereli
AACAAATATCAGTGAGGATGTGGAGAAATTGGAACTCTTGTACTTTGCTGGCAGTAATATAAAATGGTGCAACCACCGTGGAAAATAGTTTGCTTCTTCAAAAAGTTAAACCTAGAATGGCCACATGACCTAACAATTCACTCCTGGGTATATTCCTCAAAAGACTTGAAAACAGGAAATCAAACAGATACTTGCACACCAATATTCATAACAGCATTATTGCAAAAGCCAAAGGTGAAAACCATCTACATTTCCACCAGCAGATGAATGGATACACAAAATGTGGTAAATCCACGTAAGGGAATATTGTCCAGCCTAAAAAGGAATGAAGTACTGATGCACGCTACAGTGTGGATGCAGCGAAAGAAGCCAGACACAAAAGGCCACATATGGTAGGATTCCATTTACATGAATATCTAGAATAGGTGGGCCTTAGAAGACAGAATGCAGATTCGTGGTTGCCGGGCACCGGGAGAAGGGGAAATAGGGAGTGACTGATGAAAGGGTATAGAATTTCCTTTCGGGGTGATGAAAAATGTTCTAGAACTAGATAGTGGGGAAAGTTGCACAGAATTATGAATGTCCTAAATGCCACTAAATCGTACACTTTAAAATGGTTAAAATGAAGAATTTCATGTTATGTGAATTTTACACCCCCCTCCCTAAACAAACAAAACAAACACACACACACACACACACACACACACATACACACACGCAAAGGGAAGGGGTCTTGGCATGGATTCTAGAAGAGTGAGGGGGAGTTAACCAGCTCAAGAAAATGAGGAGAGGTGCTTGGCTTGTGGCAGCCCAGGCCGCAGTGGGTGGGCTGGGCAGGGGCAGCTCGGCAGTCCAGAGATGCACCTTCGGCCAGAGACACAGGACGGCAGAGGTTACTTGGGCAGAGCGATCCTCAGGCGATCGGCAGCAAAGCACATCAAAAGGCTTCAACAAATACCTACATAAAGGCTAGAGACAGGAATGAAAGCAATCGCGTGCCTGTGCTGTGAAGAGTGATACCCTCTCCTCACCTCGGAGACAGAAGAACAAAGCCTTTCTTGCTGTGAGAATTCCAAGTGTGGCCTGGAAATCCTAAACCCATCTGTTTTGGGAGAATGCCTCTTGGAAGAGGAAAAGCAGGGATGCTGTCGCCCTCCTCTGGTCACTGAGGCAGCTGCTGCTACTGTGAGCGCAGGCCCAGGGACTGGATGTGTTCCCGGAGTCCAGGGACCGGGGCCTTGAAGGGAGCTGTCCCTCTGCTCGCCCCTCCACACGCGCTGGCATCCAGGTCCCAGGCTCCCCTCCTCTCCCATGTGACCCTGCAGCACCCACTACCCTCTTTGTTCACCGCTTGAAAGACAAGTTCCCGCCCCTTTCCATTGACGTGGATTATTACTAAGCCCTACAGAAACCTTCCAGAGAACCTGGAGAAATTACAAAGTGGCAATGCTCCCCACATATGGTGCCCGACTCCCTCCTTTCTGAGGCCATAAATTGGGCTTCTATAGACCCAGCTTTTTTCCTTTCCTTTTTTTCTTTCTTTTCTTTTCTTTTTTTAGAGACAGGGACTCGCTATGTTGCCCAGATTGGTCCCAAACTCCTGGCCTCAAGCAATCTTCCCATCTCAGACTCCCAAGTAGCTGGGACTGCAGGCATACACCACAACGCCTGGCTAATTTTTAAATTTTTTTGTAGAGATGGGATCTTGCTATGTTGCCCAGGCTGATATCAAACTCCTGACACCCCAGCTTTCTTTCCCGAGGAGGGAAGTCTCCAACACCCTCTGCCACAGTCTGCCCAGACCTAGTGCGGGCCAGCTGGACTCCTCACCAAGGAGGCTCCTCTTCCCGGGTCAGTGATGCAGATCAGGCTGGGCAGCAGGGGACCCCTTTGCCTCAGGTGGGCTTCCCCTTCCCACACACGCCTTTCTGTGGCTATTTGGTTTCTAGTCCCAGCTCCGCCACTGGACTTGTCCCAGTTTGCCCAGGACT
>NW_012149396.1:465755-466911 GCF_000956105.1 Propithecus coquereli
CCCCCTGAAAGGGCTGTGTTTAAAAGAACAAAGAAAAGTGCTGGATAGGCTCCTGGGGTGGCCGTATTCACGATAGGGAGGGACGGGTTATGTTTTTTTTTTTTTGAGACAGACTCTCACTGTGTTGCCTGGGCTGGAGTGCCGTGGCGTCATCCTAGCTCACAGCAACCTCAGACTCCTGGGCTCAAGCAATCCTCCTGCCTCAGCCTCCGGAGTAGCTGGGACTAATGAGGTGACAAATGATTTCCACACCTCACCACACACGCCCAGCAGGAAACCCCACCCTAGCCGAGCCCTCCCATACGACAAACCACCTGAGGTATCTTGCCCACTACCCCTTTCTGCAAAACCCCACATAGCACCCAAGCTGGATTTACTTCACCCCACAAGGCCAGGACAAGACCAGAAAGAGGAAAGCAGAGGAGTGAACTAGAGGCGACAGGTTTCTCTGTTTGTTCATCGTTTACTTTTAATGATTGTTTTATGCCCACCCATGGAAAAGTACTGACAATTGCTTTCATTAGTAAAGAGATCACCATGAACTGCTCTCTTATCTAAAGAACTTTGAAAGTAGGAGCAGCTATAAAGTTCAACCCTCTGTCACAGGCCGACTGCCATTTGTCACACCATGGGCTCCAGCTCCAGAAGCACAGAGGGTAAGATCTGGACGCCCCTTAAATAAGGGATGACCCAACCTCACCCTCTCAACCACCCCCCACCCCCGTCATCCTTCAGCCCAAGAAGTGAAGTCACACAGCCAGTTGGGGACAGTCTTGCATGAATGCTAGAGTAACCAGAAGTTATAGACTTTGATTTCTCAGGCAGACCTTACTTATTGACTTATAAATCTAAATCATATTTAATAAAAAGCCTTGTGAAACCCAAACTGCTGGGCCAACCATTACTTTTCTCGGGAGAGAGAAGAGTGAAGAAGTTAATCAATAATTAGGTCCAGGTATAAACACAGATCCAGGCAGGGCAAAGGTTTTTTAAGATTAAACAGATTTGACTGTACAAACTCCATTACCTTCATAAGAAAATCCTCTCTCTTCATGACTGATAATTAACGGGAGGAAGACAGATTTATAAATAAAAATAGTTTAAGCACTAAATAAGCATGTTTAACACAGGAAATTGTGTTTGTTTTTTTAAGTCA
>NW_012149396.1:466961-468289 GCF_000956105.1 Propithecus coquereli
GGGAGGAAGACAGATTTATAAATAAAAATAGTTTAAGCACTAAATAAGCATGTTTAACACAGGAAATTGTGTTTGTTTTTTTAAGTCATAAAATTTTTACTTAGGAAATTGAATTTGCCCCCTTAAGTTGTAAAATGAGCTCAGTAGCTTTGAATTAATTTAATTCACCATTTTGCACATTGTGTAGATTTCCTCGCTAGTCAGAAAATCGCAGATCTGTGGGTTTAATCTTCCCGGGCTTGTTAGGGGCTAGTAAATAAACCATCACTCTAGCAGACTTAAATCCAACATAGTAAAATTTTTATTTGTCCCTAATAGAGTCATAAATAGTTTTTGACTTAAACTTGATCCTGATATTAGGGTAACCCAGAGGAAGACCACCAGGTTTTCCATAATTTCTGAAGGTTACTCTTCCTGTCATACCAAAAAAGTCTGTGTGTAATTATATTGTACAAAATAGATAGGTGTTAACTTGTAACTGAATCCTATTTTACATGTAAAGAGCATCTGTTATCTGGGAAAACATCTTTATGTAAAACAAGGTATCATACCTAATTTTACTATTGTATATTTTTTAGAATTTTTTACATACTGATTATTTGTTGCTTTTCAATTGGGATCTGTGTTAACATTCTATTTCATTCTTTCCACCCTTCACCTTGTATAAAGAGGCGCCAATAATGCCTAGCGACCATATAAATAAGAACACTTCATTTTGGGGTAATATTTCACAGTTCCACAGACCGTCTCATTTGATCATTACAGTATCTTGTGTGATGGGTTTTACCCCCATTTTTCAGATGAAGAAATTGAGGCTCTGAGAGGTTATACGATTTGCTCAAGATAACCAGCCAGTGAGTGGTAAAGTCAGAGTGTAAAGCCAGGTCTTCTGATCCAAACCTAGAGTCCTTTCAGCATGCACGATGCTTGAGAATTGAGCTTCTCTCCTGTTCCGGCAGGTGGTTGTATCTGCTGATACAATCAGGCAGGCCTTGGATTTCCGATCGCATTTTTGCCGTGGCAGAGGCTATGCCTCTAGCAGTGTGGCTTAGGAAATGACATTTTAACTCTCTGATCTACATGTCTGAAAAACATTTTCTTCTTGCAGGGAGACATTTGGGCCATTACCCGGCTAACATTTGCAAGCTGCTGTAGGAAATTCATTAGCTTGAAAGGAGCATGATTACAGTGGTCACACTCAGAAACACAAGGTGGGGCATTAATTGTTAACAAGAGATTGCCTGAAAGACACAACACAGAATTACTAATAGAGTTGGTGGGGATATTAGGATGGAATGAACGGAGCCTATTGAAACCATTTTGAGAAC
>NW_012149396.1:468339-494643 GCF_000956105.1 Propithecus coquereli
GGAGGATCGCTTGAGCCCAGGAGTTTGAGGTTGCTGTGAGCTAGGCTGACACCGCAGCACTCTAGCCCGGGCAACAGAGCGAGACTCTGTCTTAAAAAAAAAAAAAAAAAAGCCATCACTCTTGCTCTGAGCATTTTCAACACCCCAACAAGGGCCCAGTGGGAAAGAACCACTTGCTGTTCTCATTCAGTTATAATTTTATTTTTATTAAAATTCCAAAACCTATCAGGTGACAGTTTGAGGTTGCTGTGAGCTAGGCTGACGCCGCAGCACTCTAGCCCGGGCCACAGAGCGAGACTCTGTCTTAAAAAAAAAAAAAGGCATCACTCCTGCTGTGAGCATTTTCAACACCCCAACAAGGGCCCAGTGGGAAAGAACCACTTGCTGTTCTCATTCAGTTATGATTTTATTTTTATTAAAATTCCAAAACCTATCAGGTGACAGATTCATGCCTGGTCAAGGCACCAGCATTTGCAATTCCATAAACTCAACCAATCTTTATGGATGCAGTGACAGCCAAGGCTCAAAGCTACACTCTTGGAGAACTGGTGAGGAATAGGACACAGTCTGCCCCTAGGACTGGAGGATCAAGGTGACACCTTACCATACGGCAAGCCAGAGTGGACCTCTCTGAAGACCTAGGCAGTTTCAAGAAGAGAAGAAATAATGTCTGGAGAGTTGGTTGGGAGTGAGGAACAAAAATAACTAACATTCCTGAGCACTTTCTATGTGCCAAGCACTGTGCCAGGTGCTCAGTGTTAATTAATTGAATCTTTGTAGCTCAGCAACTCAACAAGTTGGGTAATTATCTCCATTTCACAGATCAGCAAACTGAGGCCAGGTGTGCTGACGTGCCCACAGCCACATAGGTAAGTGATGGAGCCCCGAATATCCTGCCAGCTGCTCTGCTCTCCTTCTGAAGAAGGGGGCATTTGGAATCAACCCAGGGAATGGTCGATAGAAACAAGGAACTGGAGGACCAAGTGTTCCAGGCAGTAGGAACAGCCGCAGGAAATTACAGGTTGGTGTCTATTATTAATATGAAAGAATCTTAGAAGTCTGGTTTGGGAGTCTGTGCTTAACTTGGCGACTAATAGGTGCCTTTGCATATCAAATCATGTCTCCTTAGTAAATCGAAATGTGTTGGGTTTATCTAGAACCCAAGGTTTTTCTAAGAACATTTAACACATAAATATAGGAACAAAAGACTTACCTACCATGGTCAGACTGAAATCATCTAAGTTCAGTAACATAAATAAAGTGACAACCAAACATAAGCCATTTTATTTGTCATCAACAATTATGTCATCAACAGGTTAAAACAAAAACGCCACAGAAGGACAAAGGCAAACACATAATACTGAGAGTGAACAACAACCATCCCAGGCTTTCCAAAGCATATCGTTTACATGCACGGGCATTTTTTCATTTTAAAAGGGCATGTTTGCATGGGTTTTATTATCAGAGTAATACATGCTCATTGCAGAAAACTTGGAAAATGCAGAAAAGCACAAATATGTATCTGCCTCATTTATAACACTGACAGCTACCCTACACAGCTGTTGTTTCTCTCCTTCTAAAACACGCTCTCGTGTTTTTTATAATGTGGGAATCGTTCCCCTGATTAATTAGTCTATTTCACAGGCTTCTAGCCACCACACGGCTTAGCACAACTGGCCACACCTGTTAGATTCTCAGCCTTCTCCTTTGTCTCTTCCTCTCCTCCTCCCCTCCCTTTAAGACAGACCCATCTCAGAGCATCCTAAAGCAGGGACCACATTTTATGCACAGCTCTAGCCCCAGCACTTAGCATGGTAGCATTTGAACATTCCTTTTTCTTTCTTTCCATCCACTGTTCAGTATCTAATATTTAAAACTAAGAGATGTCAAAGCATTACCTTGAGGTTGGCATTCAAATTAACAGGCATCTTATGGGGAAGGGGAAACTTTAAATACACATGCATAAAAGTAACCTGTAGATCAGTTATAAGGAATGAAATGATAGCCCTCATTTGTCAAAATGGGCTCCTCTCAAAAAGGAGTAATAGCTTCCGGTGACTTTCTGACTTTTTTTCTCCCTCATCAACATTCCCTTACTGAGTACCCCCTGCGTACTTTTGAGGTCACATGGGAGATACAAAGACATACAAAATAGAGTCCTGCCTTCAGTGGCTCCAATCTAACAGGAAAAAAGACATATAAGTAAAAAAAACTTTCAGATGAGATAAGACATGTTAAGTGGCATAAGATTGCTAGAATGTTCTGGGAATTCAGAGATTCAAGTTCTCCCCTGGCTGAGGGGATCAGGCATTTGACCTAGGCCTTGGAGTCCAGATAAGACGTGCACGTGAAACATGTGCGCGTGTGCGTGCCAGTGCGTGTGGGTGTGGGCGTGGATGTGCATGGGTAGGTGGGTGGATCGGGGAGGGATTCAAAGCAGAAAGAACAGACTGAGCAAAGGTGAGGGAGTAGAATCCAAGGAGTGTCCAGGGAAGACAGAGGAGCAAAGAGCGTAACAGGAGGAAAGGCTGAAAAGGAAGGGTGTGACCTCGTGGGTCAGGAGCCCTGAATGGCAGGCTTGACTTTGGACTTTTTTCCCTCTACAATTTGAAATCATTTAGTCCTTAAGCAAATGATTCTTAATCATCTGATATGTGGTAGGCCCTGTGATAGGTATGGCAAGATACAAAAAGAAAAGGTATGGTCCCTTGTTCTTGTCACTAAATTTCATAATAATTTAAGTTTCTAGAATATAATTTAAACTCAAAGAGGATGTATTAAGAGCAAAACAAAATTGGCCAAAACAACAAAGTTAATGATAAGGGATCTTTTTTGGTTACTTATTGCTATGTGACAAACTATCCCAAAAGTTAATGACTTAAAACAACAATCATTTGATTCCTCGTGCATGATTCCACGATTAGGATGGTCTTGATTGGAGATGCCCATCTCTTTTCCACATGGTGTCAACTGGAGGAGCTTCAGCGACTGGGGTCTGTCTGGAAGGACCAATCTGGGTCATGCGTCTGGGCCTCTGACTTTGTTGTGGGCTAGGTTTCTCCATTCTCCCCCCCGACACACACATGGATCTCAGACATTCTCCTTTGTTTTGTTTGTTTGTTTGTTTTTTGAGACAGAGTCTCACTGTGCTGCCCCAGCTGGAGTACAGTGGTGTCACCATAGCTCACTGCAACCTCAAACTCCTGGGCTCAAGCAATCCTCCTGCCTCAGCCTCCCAAGAAGCTAAGGGCACGTGCCACCACACCCGTCCAATTTTTCTATTTTTAGTAGACGGGTCCCACTCTTGCTCAGGCTGGTCTCAAACTCCTGACCTCAAGTGAACCTCCTGCCTCTGCTTCCCGGAGTGCTAGGATTACAGGTGTGAGCCACTGCGCCCAGACTCTCCTTTGTTACTGGTATTTCACCTTCTTATGTGGCAGCTGGCATCCCCCAGAGTGCAAAAGAGGAAGCTTCCAGGGCTTCTAGAACTGGCACAGTACCACATCTGTCTCAATCTAATGGTTAAAGCAGGTCACAAGGCCAGCCTAGATTCAAAGGGAGGGAACTACACAAGGACAAGAGTATCAGGGGGCATGATTCATTAGGGCCACCAAAATAAGAGGCCACCACAGAATCTTAAAGTCGAATAATCCAACAGCATGTTCCATGATTTTAAGCCACTGAGGGACACTAACTGCACAGATTTTTCTACTCCAGAGCTGTGGTCCACAACCCCCAGGCCGCAGACCAGTACTGGTCCATGGCCTGTTAAGAACCGGCTGCACAGCAGAGGTGAGTGGCAGGCAAGTGAGCAAAGCTTCATCTGTATTCACAGCCGCTCCCATCGCTCTCATCACTGCCTGAGCTCCATCTCCCCTCCCTCCTTCCCCTGCCCCCGGTTCATGGAAAAGTTGTCTTCCATGAAACTGGTCCCTGGTGCCAAAAAGGTTGGGGACCGCTGCTCTAGAGCACGTAACCCTACCTGCCTCGCCCTATCCCTGCCTTTTTCAATGCCAGCAAAATTCATTCCTTTCTCATGCCACTCACTGATCACTTAAGGGAACTGCTCAGATTCTAAACCAACCTCACAACATAGTTTCAAACAGACCAACATCCCCGGAGGTGGGGTCTCACAGCTCAGAATCACCCATCTGCTCCTGAGCCTGTGTCCCTCCTAAGAGCTGCTGCTCCCAGACTCCCCAGCTTCAAAATAGGAAGGAAGAACCCCCATTCCTGCCTGGCGCCTGCCACGCCATCAGCCATCTCCCACATCCTTGTCTCCCCCAGGACAGTCCTCACTCCCCATCTGTGTTGCATGGCCCTGTCTCTGGGAGTTCAGCAGAAAATTGAGTTACTGGATCTCAGAATGCCGTGTGAGATCTCTCTGTGACTTCTGACCCTCTTGAGTTTTCTATCTTTGGTGATCTTTCTATTTCCAAGCCTGAACACAACGCTCTAGGCGTGGCCCGGATACCGAGTTTGGTGGTGGTATCAGCATTTCTATAGGAGCTTGGGAAGCAATCTGGTTGAAGGGAAGGTGGGAGGGACTAAGAGATTTTTCTGGAAACTTTTTATGGGTGATATGACCCCCCCCCAGATAACTAGGATTGGTCACCAAAAATATTGGCATAATAGCTAAGAAGTGATTAATAAAAAAATACACTTAGCTCACATAAGTTAAATTAATAAAAATGTATACTGAGTACACAAAAAAGCAAAAGTTAACTGGATTTAATAGACGAGCAGAAGCTGAGGAGTCATTTTTGTTTGTTTGCTTTATTTTGCTTTTTACATTTCTAACCATCCATCAATGATCCCATGAAGAGTCAGGGCTGCCTGGTTATTGAGAGTGAGCTCAAGACGTCCAACTGTAGGAATTTGAATTCTGGCTCCACCATTTACTAAGTTAGCTTGGGCAAGTTATCAACACTTAATTTCTCTGTACCTTGGTTTTCTCATCTATAAAATGAGGTTAATAAGGAGTACCTATCTCATAGGGTTGTGAGTATCAAATAATACGTTCAAAAAGCGCTTCAACAATGCCTGATAAATTGTAAACACTCTCAATAAATGTTACTCACTATTATTATTACTCCATAAATTACCTTCAGCCTCAGGATTTTCAGCACATGCTTTATAGATTTTTTTCTCTTTATTAATTTTTGTTTAGGATAACCTTGCAAGCAATGACTGTTTAAAATTACCAGAAACTAAAGATACCCCTGCAGTCACCTTCTTGGTATCTTGGCTAACTGTAAATAAGTCTTTGCAAGGGAAGGTCTCAATAGCAAATATTAATAGCAAAGTAACAATAGCAAATACATTTTAAAAAACTTAAGATAACAGTTATTTTCCTGAGCCTCAGAAATTAAATATTAAAAATAAAGGATAGGTGACAGAGATGATCTTAAAAAGGAAAAAGCTAAGACACAAGCAATGAATCTACAAACACTTGAAATGTTTTAAAGAAAATGTATACCTTCTCAGCAAATTTGTATGGGAAGAAAATGAGATAAGTGAAAGAGACTTAGAATCTTACTTTAGATATAATTATACAATTCCATGGGATTTGTTTTCCCATTGATTGCTCTCCTAACATCCCCTTTCGTAGTGCACTCACAAGAAGCAAGTGGAAGAGGTATCCAATGAGATAAAACAGGAACTCGAGGTCCCTGGCGATGTGCTCACATGGAACCACCTCCCTGCGGCTCCACGTTTACAGAATTTTATTTGCATAGAAGAACTGCAGGAGCTCTGGATGATAGTGGCTCTGAAAGAAATTAGCAGAGGTACATGTGAGGGAGGGACTCAGTGAACCCCGTTGACTATATAACCAGTAGTCCATTACCAATGCAGGTCATGAAGACAAGCAATTGGGAGAGGTGGTGGCCTTATCACCTGCCTTCCACTTATGACCAGAACTGGGCCTGCCAGTATATTTTGTGCACAATCCTCTGGGTGTTTTGCCATTTACCTTATATGATGGGCCAGTTATAATTGGCCTGACCCGTTTTATGGGGGGTAACTCCCTGGTGTGCTTGGCTGCCTTCTGTGTTAACCACCAGGAGGGCAGAGACCCTGAGAGAATTCTCTCTCCTGCCCTGGCTCACTCACCAGCTGCCGGCAGAGTTTAGGGTTCCTTTGATCATCTTCACTCTGGAAGCTGTATTCCTTCCTTAGTTTCAGATATGGAGAACAGGCTCGAAAAGTTGCTTTGCAAGCCTGAGGAAAAGAATATTATCATCTTATTGTCCAAAATATTAGAGAGTTCTAAAACCCCAAGCAAGGAAGACTGTCCCAGAGGACTGCACCCATCTGTGGTCAGGGAGCCACTAAGAGTGTGAACATAACTTCCAGGGAGTTTGAAAATTTGAATCTTAAAGGATGAGTACTTATAAAATGGCCTTATAATTTGGGGGCCGGTGGGAAGGGCATAGCTTCACAGCTGATCATAGGCCTTGCTATCCTCCCATCAAAAATAGTACTGGATTCCTAAATTTAATCTCTCTTTCTCTCTCTCTCACTTAAAGAAGACAAGTGGTTTTGGTAGAACCCTTTGCTCCCGATGGTTTTGAAACATTCACCCAGTCCCACTCCAAGGCAGGCCTGAAATTGATCCAACCCTGTTAGGACACATTTTCTCCAAGAATAAAACAGAAGTTCCATAGGGAATTAAGAAGCCGGGGTGGGAAATCTATGCCAGCACAGTGACAAAAGCTAATTGGGCATGAATCAATATCCTCATTTTGTGGGCTGCTGCGCCCTCATTAAACCTGTGCCTCTCTGGACCCCGCCCATCACCCCAAGCTTATCTAGCATTGACAGACCCTGGGCTTGGCCAGGCGGGGCAGAAGCAAATGGAAAACAACACTCTTGCCCAGAGAGAGAGTACGCGGAGGAGGCGCCTTGTCCAGGACTCACATGGATACCCTGCTAAGCATCCATAGCTGAGCATCTCAACTCAACAGGGCTGCATCCCAACTCCTTTTACGCATAGCATGGAGATTTCACACAGGAGGTCGGAGGGTCACGGTCTTACCTTAGCAACCCGGGGGTTTCTATCGTGTAAATGGATCAGGAGGGACTCTCGTGTCTGCTTAACCTGGCTGGTGAAAAATTTCTTCCATTTCTGCCCAGCAAAGGTAGCCAATTGCCCAAACAAAACAAAGGCCGAGTATCTCAGACTGTCGTTTTCCTGCAGGTCCCCATCAAAAACACAACAACAAAGCCAGGTCATTCCCCAAAGGCAACTACATCAGAACACATCACAGCTGTGGTTCTTGGTGGTATATCGCAGGGTACGCCGTCAGATCTGGTCTAAAGCACCCAGCTGGGTGGGTGGGGGACAGAGTCGAGGGGGCCAGAGTCTTCAGTGAACCTCTTCTCTGGCAGACAAGAGGATTAGCCCAGGGATCACTAGTGCTGCTCCCAGCTTCCCAGCTGTTTCATTCATTGTTTCATGTTTTGGAGATAGAATACATTTATATGATTCAAAACTCAAAAAAAAAAGTTTTATAGAAAAAAGTAAGTCTCCTTCTACTGTTCTTCATCTGCCACCAAATTTTCCTTCCCACGAGCTAACAAAGTTTTAAGTTTTATATGTAGCCCTCCAGAAAATGAAGAACAAAGAAAAACGTATTAATATATCACATAGTCCTTTCCCTCTTTTTTACATAAACAGAAGCACACCATGCCACTGTCGTTCTGCACCTTGATTTTTCCATCAATCTATCTAGGAGCTTTTCTGTGTCGATATATAAAGGAGTTTTCATTTTTCTTTCCTTTGTTTTCTTTTCTTTTCTACATCAAAATTTATGCAACCTGTTCCCTATTTATTATTCCCAGCATTTTTGCCAGGTCTCTTATCTTTACTTTTCTTCTGAGTTTCTCCCACCGGTAGTGGAAATAATAATTATGTTTCTTCCCCCGACACCCTCCCAATTCTCCCTGCTTTCAATCCGATTGGTTGGTTTGTCCCTGAGCACGTCAGTGTGCCTAGCCCTCTCTTTCTCTCCAAAGTGAGCTGTTTAGTCCAAGTATCCCCTTCCCAGGTAAGGAGACCGAGGCGCTATCAGATAGCAGAGAACCAGCAAAGTGACCCCGTCTGCTGACTCTTGGTGTACAGGTTTTTATATCAACGTTTTATGGTCCTACCCAGCTCCAAGTCCACCAAAGGGAACAGGGCTGGGCGGGCCTGCTCAGGGAGCAAGGAGCACCTAGAATTGGGGTTCACAGAAACTCAGCAAGACTGAGGACTACTAATCATTTTGTGAACTATTTTAAAATATTCTTTTAGCATATGTGACATATACAGAATTTGCCCAGGGTTGCATTTTCGTCACTGCTCTATCAGAGTGTGTGTGTGTGCGCGCGCGCGTGTGTGCGTGCGTGCGTGTGTGTGTGTGTGTGTGTATTCAATTAAACCAACATTTAGGGCTGGGTATGGTGGCTCATGCCTGCAATCCTAGCGCTTTGGGAGGCCAAGGCAGGAGGATCACTTGAGGCCAGGAGTTCGAGACCAGCCTGGGCAACTTAGCGAGCCCCCATCTCTACAAAAAATAAGAAAAATTAGCCAGGTGTGGGGGCACATGCCTGTAGTCCCAGCAACTCGGGAGGCTGAGGCAGGAGGATCACTCGAGCTTAGGAGTTTGAGGCTGCTGTGAGCTATAATTGCACCACCGCACTCCAGCTTTGGCAACAGAACAAGACCCTGTCTCTAAAAAAATAAAATTTTTTTAAAAAAACGTAACATTGATGGAAAACTTCCCCCATCCAAAGCCCTATCCTAATGTTATAAGATGTACGGAGATGTGCAAGCCAGGTTCCTGTCCCCCTAGGAGTCTGACAACCATCTAACGGGGAGCACATACACTGGTGAGCACAGCGTAGGGCACACAGTGATGAATACTATCTGTAAGAGATGCAACCTGTCGGCAAACAACTCTTCATAAGAGTTGTTGCTACATGAGCTTTCTGATCAAAAATCACAGTCAGCCTTGGTTTAAAGAACAGCTCAATGGCAAGCAAGTCCTGGACGTTCAGATGGCACCTCCAGAGAGATTTAGAGCCATCTCCCCTCAGACATTTGCTTGCATTCCAGGGTGGTGAGGTAGAGACTTTCCCCTCCCCTCCCCAGACAGGACTGCCTTACATTCAAGAGCAACAATGTCTCTGTGTCTCTATAAAGGGAGGAGCGACAATGTGCCAGCGGTTCCTATAAAAGCTCCATGCGTCATAATTTCAAGGCTTTTCTTCCTTCCCTGTGGTGCCGCCGGCACATCTGGCTGTCACCGTGTTGCTCCGTGGAGAACTAGGGTGTGGGAAGTCCCTCTGTGAGTAAAGACAGGTCTGCTCCCCGTTCTGGACGCCTTGTCTTTCAGAGAGGGAACACCGTGGCAGGCTAACTCGTTAGCTTGCAAGTCAAGTCTCTCAGGCTCCTGACGGTTTAAGACTGAACCAGGTACCAGCGCTCTTTCTGCCTAGCCCGTCTCGTCATCTGGTAGTTAAGAGCACAGGCCCCACAGTTGGGGGACCTGGTTTCGTGTCCACCTACGGGCTTTGTGAACCTTGGGCAAGTTCTAACCTCTCTGTGCTTTGATTTCCGCATCTATAAAGTGACGATAATTACAGTGCCTACTTCATGGGGTTATGATGAAGAGTGTATGAGAAAATCCATGCAAGTTGCCTACTACTGTGCCTGGCACACAGTAAGGGCTCGCTAAATGCTAAACGCTAAATGCTATTGCTACTGTTACATTTATAAGAGAGCGTTCACTACATGTTGGCATCGCCATCATCATCAGCGTACATATATTCACTTCTCTATTAAAATGAAAACTCCTTGACGGATAGTGATGGAATCCTATATATCTCTATATGTCCCCCGTAAACCCTGGCACAGTACCGGTCTCTCAGCAAGATTCATCAATAAATAAGTGAATTATTATTCTTATTGAGATCTTGTTCCCTGAACAACATGCCACCCAGGGCTCACATTTCTAACCCCACTTTGATTCCAATACCCCAGAGTGGCTCTGAGTATCTCACTTACGTCATCTAACAGTGTCCTGGTCTGAAGGGTGATGTCTATGAAGAAGGACCCGAAGCCTTTCCCCTGGGTCTTCCCCAGCATGATGGTCAGAGTCTTCACACTCTCGTGGATGACTTCAGAGCTCACAGGGTCATACAATCCACGCACCAGCAGATCTAGGACAAGTTTCTTATACTTTCTTACCTGTTGGCAAGGTTTGAAAAGCATTAGTAGCACAGGAACGGCTCCCCATGGGTTGAAAAGCAACTTCACTTTTAAACTACCGATAACCTGGGACCCGGACTAAGAGACCTTGGCTTGCTTTGGGATCCGTGCGACAGCTCTCATCCAAATACAAATGCTTCCACTAGCTCGACCCAAGCCCTCGGTCTTGGAAGGAGCCCAGGAAGAGCAGTCTGGAGTGTGGCCTTAGGGTGGGCGAGGCTGGCGAGGGCACTGCAAGGTGGATGGTGCACCTGGCTGGTCTAGGAGGCTGGGAAGTGGTAGGTGCTCTCATAGTGGGGAGGAGGAGAAACGGTCACTCAAGTTGGCAGATGCTAAAGGTGGAGGTGGAAACATCTTTTACTAAACAAACATAAATTACTAGAAAATCACTTAAAGTCACCAAGGAGTCCCACAGCTGACAACACTGAGGCACGATGACCCCGAATGAGCCACACCCTCATGCAAGGTCCTCCCTGTCAGTGTGCAAGGAGCCCGTGACTTGTGTCTAGCCTGTAGGACACCCCAAAGGTGATGGGTGTCGCTCCTGTGGTTACTTTACAGGAGACTCCATCTTAGCAGACAGGAGTAGGCGACACTCTCCTGCTGGCCCGAAGAAATGAGCGGCGGTGTTGAGAGAGGGTGGCCTCTAGGTGCTGAGACAGGGTCTCAGTGGACGGCCAGCAAAAATACAGAAACCCTGGTCCTGCAACTGGAAGGAACCGAATCCCACCAACAAGCACACAAGCATGGAAGAGGCTCTGAGCTTCAGGAAGGAGCGCAGCCTGGATGACAGGATCGCAGCCTTGCGAGACCCCGAGCAGAGGACCCAGCTAAGCCGCACGCGGACTCCCGACCCGCAGAGACTGAGAGATGATAAACGTGTGTTGCTGAGTCTGCAGCGATTTGTCCCACAGCAGTAGAGAGCTAGCACGAGAGACCACACCCCAGCCCGGGAGACTCCGTGCCTTGGGGATCGGAGAGAGGCAGGAGGGAGGGCTGAGCCCCACCTTCCTCCCCTACCTTGTGGGGGGCTTCACAGGCCACGGTGCCCAGGCCTCTCATTGCCATGCAACGCTTTTTAGCACTGGGGTCCCGGGCTCTTTCTGCCAAGATGAAAAACACATTCTTCAGAGGGTCCCGCTTCTGGAATCTCAGTTTCCTGGAGACCTGGGCGGTAGGTCAAACGTGGATGAATGTGAGCGTGCTCAGAGTCACAGGCAGCCCCAGCCCAGCCCCTCCCTCTAAAGCAAACCCCGTGATCGCCTGCTCCATTGTACCCCTCTTTCTCCAATTAAGGATGCCTGATTTTTGTTGGAAATGTAGTAGTCTGATCTATTTAATGAAGAAATTGAAGGAGGAAGAGGAAATGGGGGAAGAAATTTAGTGCAGGGCTGGTGCGGGGGTAGGTTTGGGGGTTTTAGGGAGAGAGGCCCTAAAGCAGCGTGGGTGTGACAGAAGGTGAAAGAAAGGGGACTTCATAGGTGTTGACGTGAGCTGGGAATATGGGTCCATTTCACAGTAAGAGGTGGGCTGTCATTCCTCCCATCGCAAAGAGAAGAATTCCCTTTACCCCTCTTCTTCCTCCAGTTCTCCCCATTTTTCTGCTCTGGTTTGTGACCAGACACCTTGAAACACACGTCTATACTCGCTCTCTCCAATTCCTCTCCTCCCTTGTCTCTGACGGCTGATGGCCCTCCAGATGGCTAATCCCAAGGGTCAGTTTCAATAGTCATCTTACTCAGCCTCTCAATAGAACTTGACACCCTCACCCTACTGCACATAGCTAGTACACGTCTACAACCACTTTGAAGGCTGTCCCAACCCCAGAATGCAGGTATCTATCTGAGCAACTAAGATTAGGAAGAGAAATGCATAAATAATGCAAACTGGGAAACACTGTGCCTCGCAGAAACCTGTACTTCAAGGACTAAACTCTAAGTAACTGCAGGGCCAGGGAGGGGGCAAGATATGGGCGACCCTCAGTGGTCAGCCTGGGAGCTCTGGTGCCAGGAAGGCCCCCGGTGTGCTGCAGATGCAGAACATGGTGACATGCGCTAGAGTCAGATCAAGGTGGTGGGAGATCCAGACAAGATCGAAGACAATAGCCACCTCCCCGCCATCCTTGGAAAGGGGGATGGGAGGAGATCAGATCCAGCTGTCTCCATAGCGCTACCCGTGAGATTTGGTCCTATCCAAGCCTCATTGTTATTTCTGAATATTCGTCGCAATTCTTTCGATGCATTTATCGTTATGTTAGCAGCAAGCTACATTCTTCTCAACTCATCTTCTTGCCATCCTATGAACATTCTATTCATGTCATCAAAGAACTGTCATCAAATTTTTTTTCAGAAGAAGGAATCTCAGTGGGGCAGGCCTAACTAACCACAGACCAGACAAGCACATATCTTACAGAACAGCCACTGGGAAGGGACATTTGTTCCTAATAGTTTGTGTCAGACCTTGGAAAATAAAGATAGCACCGATATCCTTTTCCTCTTGGGCTGGGAAGGAGGGATGGAGTGGGGCTGGCCCAGGATTCTCCTCTGTGTTTGGTCCATGGAACTTAAAGAAAAAAAAATCATCCTATGAGTCACAAACACTCATCATCGACAAACATTGTTGAACAGAGCACTGCGCCAGGGTAAAGAGAGAAAGAGGCAACAATCCTCAGGCCTGTCTTTAGGACCCTTTCCCCTTGGGAAGGAGATAAATAGCAACTCGAGGCAGCCCAAAAGGAATAGGAGCCCCAGGGGTAAGGGGGTCCATCCTCCAGCTCCCCACTCCACTCTGTGGACTTCTTGGATCACAATCACCAAAGAAGTAAAATACAGATTCCCAGGCCCCACGCACAGAGCCCTCATGAATTGAAATATAGAGTAGCCTCCAATTTTTTGCTTTTTAAAGCTCCCCAAGAATGTAAATTGGTACTAATTTTCAGAGGGGACTTTGGTACTATCTCTTACCATTTTAAGAGGCACATACTCTTTCACTCGGCAATTTGTTAATCCTACAGACGTCATATGCTCAGAGACATGCACAAAGGATAGCCACCACATAATTGTAATGAACAGCATAATGTTCTTTAATGGTTGTAATAAAAATAAATCACATATATATTACAACTGTACAACTACAGGGTGACTATTACGCAGTCACTAAAAAGAATACTGGCAGGTCAACAGTTGCTAAAATGACCTCTAAAATATACTATTGAGTGAAAAGTGCAAATCAGTGTGTACAGCATATTGCCATTTATGTAAAATCAAAATGGGGCAGGTTGAGCTGGGTGTGGCAGGTCACACCTGTAATCACAGGTACTCAAGAGGCTGAGGCAGGAGGATCACTTGAACCTAGGAGTTTGAGACCAGCCTGGGCAATATAGCGAGAACCCATCTCAAAAAAAATACATTGAAAAGAAAAAATGAGGGAAGGAAATACATATATGCATAGAACAGGGGAAAATACCCAAGAAACTCTGAGAAAGAGATTGCCTCTGGAGTGGAAATCCGAGAAACTGAGGGGGAAGGGAGACTTCCTTTTTTGACTTTTTTTATACACATACGGTTTGTAATGTTACCATGTGCATATATTATTCAAAGTATATAATATAAATAAATGTAGCTCGCCAAGTGATTCCAATCCACAGCCTGATTTGGGGCCCACTAGGATAAACCAGCATTTCTCAAACTTTAATGTGTGCTGGAAACATCTGAGGATCTTGTTCAAACGTAGGTTCTGGCTCAGTGGGTCTGAGGTGGGAGCTCCAGGTTCTGCCTTTCTTCCAAGCTCCCAGGGGATGCCAGTGCTGCTGGCCCAGGGACCACGCTTTGAGTGGTGAGGGCATCAAGTTCAGGGCTACAGGAGTAGAGAGAGGACTGTGGGCTGGAACAGCTGGTGGAGACCTCCCACAGCACGTTGGGAGGCAGAGTGTACATGACACGGTGGGATTTCAGCGGGGTTCCGTGTAGTTAGTATCATGGTAGTGGGAGTAATCATTATTCAAACAGCAGGAGAGAGGTAGAAGATGGGCTGCAGGAGCTAGTGACAGGCCAGCCCTAGGTAACTTGACCACTAAAGAGCTCGATTTCAATTGTATTTTGTAGATATGAGGGAACTGTTGTTTTTTTTTTTTTTTTTTTTTTTTTGAGACAGAGTCTGACTGTGTTGCCCGGGCTAGAGTGCCGTGGCATCAGCCTAGCTCACAGCAACCTCAAACTCCTGGGCTCAAGGGATTCTCCTGCCTCAGCATCCCGAGGAGCTGGAACTACAGGCACACGCCACCATGCCCGGCTAATTTTTTCTATATATATATTTTTAGTTGTCCAATTAATTTCTTTCTATTTTTAATAGAGACGAGGTCTCGCTCTTGCTCAGGCTGGTTTCGAACTCCTGAGCTCAAACAATCCGCCCGCCTAGGCCTCCCAGAGAGCTAGGATTACAGGCGTGAGCCACCGCGACCGGCCTGTTGATGTTTTTTAATTGAGGTGAAATCCATGTAACTCATAATTAACCATTTGAACAATGTTGTGCAACCACCACCTCTATTCTAGTCCCAAACTCTTTCATCACCCCAAAAAAGAACCCTGTACCCATTAAGCATTCACTCCCCATCTCATCCTTCCCCCAGCCTTTGGCATCATTAATCTGCCATCTCTACCGATTTACCTATTCTGAATATTTTATATATATGGAATCATACAATACTGTGACTATTTGTATCTGGCTTCTTTCTCTTAGCATGTTTTTCAGGTTCATCCATGCTGTAGCATGTATCAGTTTTCCACAGTGGCTGCACCATCTTACGTTCCCACTGTTATGTACGAGGGTTCCGATTTCTCCCCATCATCACCAACATTTGTTATTTTCCATGATTTTTGTTATCATTATATCCATCTTCGTAGGTATGGAGTGGTATGTCATTGTGGTTTTGATTTGCATTTCCCTAATGACTAATGACATTAATCATCTTTCTGTGTGCTTGTCGGTGATTTATATACCTTCTTTGGAGAAATTTCTATTCAGCTCCTTTCCCCATTTTTTAAATTGGGTTATCTGTTTTTTTGTTTTGTTTTGTTTTTATTTCAGCATATTATGGGGGTACAGATGTTTAGGTTACATATGTTGCCCTTGCCCCTCTCCCCCCCTAAGTCCGAGGGGTTATCTGTTTTTGAATTAGATGAATTCTTTATGTATTTTGAATTCCAGATCCTTACAGATATATGATTTAAAAATATTTTCTCCTTTTCTATGGGCTTTTTACTTTCTTGATAGTGTCCTTTCATGCACAAAATTTTTTACTTTTGAAGTCCAATTTGTCTATTTAGTTGTTGTTGTTGTTACTCATGCTTTCAGTGTTATGTCTAAGAATCTATTGCCAAACCCTAGGTCATGAAATTTACCCCTACGCTTATATTTAGGTCATTGATCTGTTCTGAGTTAATTTTTGTATATAATGTGTGGTAGAGGTTCACCTTCATTAGAACCATTGACTTTTGTGTGTTTGTGTTTTTATATTTTTTTAATAGGAGAAATGACAGGCAAGTAGTTGCAGTGGTTTGCAACCCTGGATGCATTAGAATCACCCGAGAGACTTTTAAACATCCCAGGGCCCTGGCCGCACCCAGACTAGGTCTACCATCATCTCTGGAGGTGGACCCAGGCATCAGTATTCTTTTAAGGCTCAGCAAGCGATTCCAACTGGCAGTCACCGAACTAGGGTGACCAGTGACCGACTGCCTTGGTTTGCCCAGTGCTGAGGAGTTTCCTGGGACATGGCGCTTTCGGTGCTAAGGTCCTGGACAAACTGGGACATGTCCCTATCCGATAGAACCTGGCCCTCTTAAACTGTGCTTTGGAACACTGGACTCAGGGTGACCCAGAGGTGCGTGGGGATTTGGTTTCCCTGCCATCTTTGTCCCACAGGTGGTTTCAGTCATCCTCTCTTGGTAAGAAGACACCAGAGAGGTCCCTGAAAACACCACCTCTTCAACCCCTAACTCCAGTAGCTACTTGTCCTTCATCTCTGGCCAACAGAAATCCCCTCACCACAGCGATGAGAGACCAAAGTAAAAACCCAGAAAACTGAACCTCAGTCAATTAGCAAGAGTTTCTCTTTACATCAGTCACCTGGCTGATCCAAGATTCTCTTTGACTCAAGACATTCCCAGAGTCTTTACAATTAAGCCAGTGGTTCCCACACTTGAGTGTGCATCAGAATCACCTGGCAGACGTGTGAAAACACAGCCTCCCAGGCACGATCCCCAGAGTTTCTGATTCTGTGCGTCTGGAGCGGGGCCTAATCATTTCTAACAAACTCCCAGGTGACACTGGGATGCGGCCAGTTTGGGGACCACACTTTGAGAACCACTGTATTAACCAAAAGAAACCACAGCATTACAATGTCATTTCTCTGCAGGAAAAAGGATTTTAAAATTCACACTGAGGCAAAAAACATGCTTGGTTGTTTCTTTCTGGGGCTTTTCTTACGTTTCAATAGAACCTGCCACTTCTAGAATGCTCTGGATCAGAACTGACAGTGCCTGGCTGTGGGTACGGGTAGCTTAAAAGAAGCAAAACTCCCTCAAGCTGAGGACCTGTGACCAAGGAGAGCACAGGCCTCATTATGAAGCAGCTGGTGTTTCTGTTCCAAGGCAAAAGAAAATCATGCCTGAAGCTTCTCTCTGTTGGGAAGGAAAATAAACCTGCTACCCTGTTCTTTCTGCTTGACTTCTCTTGCAAGATTAGCATAACAGCTAAGGGCTTTAGCCATCCCAGGCAGCTCCCCCAGCCTTCAGAAACCGAGCAGCCAGCCCAGTCGTAATAGGCATGAGTAGAATTTAAGGTCCTGGGAGGCTCTCAAGCAGGGCAAAGCCAACGCGAGTTGAGCGGCTCCGCCTGGAAGATTCAGTATGTGGTTAGAGACACACACGCGGTTCCATCTCAAGCTCACTGCCTCTTCTAGAAAACCCTTCCCTACCTCTCCATCACAGGATAAAAACTGTGATCTAGTTTCATCTCACAGGGTGTCAGGGCTCATCTCGATCTTTGGTGCAGGACAGCAAAGCATTTCCCACAGTGTTCGCTGCATTCCTATGTCCGAATCCCCTGGGGTGCTTATTATCAACGCCGGGCCCACCCCAGAATTATTGGATCCGAATCTCAGGGCGTGCCAGGCCTGCACATTGCACTTTTGTACAAGGTGCACCTGGTGATGCTACACATACGCTGGTTTATAAGGATCTCCGCCCTGGAAATTAAATAATCCCAGAATTGGCATATTCCACTAAGCTGCAACCGTGCATCAGGAGAGAGCCTGGAGGTCAGAGGAGGAGCTGGGGCCAAGGGGCGAGGAAGAAAAGGATGGCAGTGTCTGCAGGGAGCAAGGAATTGATGCCATATGTTTGTGAAGCACTTTGAATTTCACTTTCAAAATAAAATCGCAGCAAGCTGTGTGTCTGTGACTCGTGCACTTTTCCGGGATGCTATTCTTAAAAAGTTTCCTTTAAGAATAAAACAAATTAGGGGTTAAATCAACGTCACAATGCCCCTCACCTGGAGCTTCGCATCTCTTGAGCGTGCAGCTTCTTTTTTTTTTTTTTTTTTGAGACAGAGTCTCACTCTTTTGCGTGGGCTAGAGTGAGTGCCATGGCATCAGCCTAGCTCACAGCAACCTCAAACTCCTGGGCTCAAGCGATCCTTCTGCCTCAGCCTCCCGAGTAGCTGGGACGACAGGCATGCGCCACCATGCCCAGCTAATTTTTTTCTATATATTTTTAGTTGTCTGACAAATTTCTTTCTATTTTTAGTAGAGATGGGGTCTCACTCTTGCTTTTGAACTCCTGAGCTCAAACAATCCGCCTGCCTCGCCTCCCAGAGTGCTAGGATTACAGGCGTGAACCACCGCGCCCGGCCCGGAGCGTGCAGCTTCTTAAAGGACTCCCACCACCCACACCACCTCCGTCCTGCCTGCAGGGCCTCCCCACTTCCTTTGCAAAAGGTAAGTCCAATCGAAACAAAAGGATCATTTCCATCTGCTGCCACACAGGATCCAAGCGAGGAAACTTAAACACACTACAACAAACATAGTATACAGATTCGAAGATTTCTCAGGTGTTCTAACTCCTCCCACAAGCCCACTCACCTCCAAACAGCTGTTCTCTCCTGCTAGAGTTATATTTTTCTGGTGGGTTTCCATGGTCATCACGGGTGCCTAGCCTAGTGTGGCCAAGGCTACCTTGAAATCAAAGACATGGCTTTGCTTGTAGTTTTGGTGATTCCTGTGCACACTCGTCAGTGAATTCTTCTTCTGGGAAGTGCTTCCTGAGCCAGCTAAACCCAGAGCCCCTATTTTCACCATCCCCAAGACCCTGAAGCTTATCTGTTTGTTGTTGTGTTGTGGTTCTGCCTGGTCTTACCAAAGCGACATGGATTTGGGGTAACTTAGAAGCCTGTTGCATGCTTTGTGCTGATGTAAATCCTTCTGAGTCAAAATGCTAGGTTTATGGTCAATAAACCTCTTAATTATTGAAGCCAAAAGGTATATTATGAAAGCCAAAATTACAAAACACTTTGATCATCTCTTCTGGAAAGTGAGCAGAAGAAACTGTTTCATTGCTGTGTGGATAGTGAAAGTTTGAGAAAAGTCTCGATAATCTGAAATGATTTTTGGAATTGGAAGGATTCTATAGAAACTGACTTTACAAGGGTCTTCCCAAGTGTCTAAGTTCTCACTACATTTAAAGAAACCAAAATTAGAACCCATAAAGTATTATGCATGTGGTTTATTCGAGAAAGCTCAAAAAAAGCCAACTAGTGGATCCATATTCTAAAAAGAAAGCTATAGGCCCACATTTAAGACTGAGAAATGTTATATTTTAAGGTAAAATACTTGAGGTATGTATCATTTTCGATTCTCTGCTTTAACCAGCTTCTTTCGTTAACTCTCTAAAACCTAGTTCCAATCTCTCAAATAAGAGAGTTTCACTATATTTCATTTGATCTTCACAATAACCTTGAGGTTTAACTGTCCTCATTTTAGAGAAGAAGAAACTGGGGCTTAGAGTAATGTTAAACAATTCACCCAAAGTCCAATCGTCGTGGCGGAGCGGATTTCAAGACTCCAAAAGCTATACTTCCAATCACCATGGTATAAGCCAATATTCAGCTCCTGGACAATGTCCCGTGTGCAGAACAAGGGAAGATAGACTGTGAGATGCTTCAGTTTGAAGCATCAATATCTTCCCTTCAGTCCCTCCCTTCCTAAAGCCCTTGGCTGACAATATAATGATCTATAACCCATCTATTGATCAATTAACACAGTCTGTGGTCAACATTGCCCACTTCAGTTTTACAAGGAGAACATCACTAGATAGCGACACCCTTAGGATTCAACTCCCTCTGATAGCGGGACTTCTCCCGCCAGTCTGGGCCGGCCCCACCAGCGGTGTCCCTTACCTGCGGCTCCTGCCGGTGGCTGTCACGTGACGAGCGGCTGTGGGTGGCGCTGAAGTCGGGTCCTGGGCGACTCGGGAGGGGGGTGCTGCTTTCCCGGCTGGCAGCCAAATGTGATGACTCCGCTAAATGCTCCCAGCCCGGAATTCCTAAGATGCGACAAGGGAAATTAGAAGGTGAAGCAGGGTCTGTTTCGGGTCAGCACAGAGTGTTGGAAAGTGAGACTCAAACAACGGGGGAGAATCAAAGTTTATAGGCATTGGGGTGGGGGAGGGAATTGTCCTGGAACGACACCGACAGGGTTGCTGTAGGCGGGCCCAAGCATCAGTTGTGCCCTTTGCTTCCCCTCACTGTGCCAAGGTGTTTTTCCCTCTCCCCCTTGCTGTGGTCTGCCTTCACTCTTCCGTCCTGTCAATGTCACTCACACTTTCTGCAGAAAGGGCGGCGATCCTGCACCAAACGAGACGGCCCTGCCCAGCGCCGTTCCCGCTGCCGCCGCTAGATGGCGGCATCGCCCAGTGGACGGGGTCCAGGCGGCCTCCGCGCAGAGCCGCAGCTGGGCGGCTTCCGTCCTTGCATAACCCCGTCAGGGCGCGTTTAATCTGAGGATGGGACGCGGTGTTCCTTGCCAAGCAGCCTCATTGTGACTGATTGTTGCACCAACAACTAGAGCTTTAACTGTTGACGCCCCTTCCCGCTCAACAAACACCGTATGTCCGGAAAGGAGCGATTCAAACTCTCAACAATTTAACTGATATATTGGTAAAAACGAAACAAAATTAAAACCTGGGTATTACAGCACCTGCAGAATTTAGGAGCCTCCCTTCCCTGCTTCATTCCTTCTTCCCTGGGCTCCACGATCATGTGCATAAACCTATTTATCAATAATTATTGATCGTCTGGCTTTGTGTTGGGTAATGTGGGCAATATGTCTTAAAAGAAGAAAAACAGTTATGTTTTCAAAGATCTAGGAGCTTACTGTTGTGCTAATAGATAACATCTAATGAAAACTTCTATGTGCCAAACATTGGGGTAAATATATAGACTATCTCATTCAATTCTTACAGCAAACCCAAGGTAAATACTCTTACTATAGTCCCCATTTTAAGGCTGGGGAAACTGAGGCACAGAGAGATTACCTTCACAAAGGCCATGCCGTTAATTAGTGGCAGAGCTAGAATTAACTACATGCAGGCTGACGTTAGAGCTTGGACTCTCGGCCACGGTGCTGTGCAGTGGATCAGTTTGGAAAACCCAGTTAGGAGACAGGTGGACAGACATAAACCAGGGAGCGATGTCAGAGCGGAGGGTGAAAGAAAAAAGTGGAGGGAAAGAAAATCGATGCTCCTGAGAAAATAAGAAGAATGAGGCTAAAACAAAACCCTCTTTGGATTGGGCTACAAGGGCACCACTGTTGACTTTTGAGGATAGAATTTCAATCGAGTGGTGGAGAAAGGAAGCTAGATTGCAAAACTAAGGGGCTATGAGGAAAGAGGAAATTGAGATGTCTTGTTGCCTCAGAAGGAAAGCAATAAATAGACTAGAAGAGACGGTAACGTCGAGCAAAGGCAAAATTTTGGTTTTCTTGTGTGCTTTTGAAAATGGAATAAATCCTGGGCATGTTTGCAAGCAGTTGCAAGGGAGCCCTAAGATGTGGGTGGTGCCAAGTAGTGGCAGGGTAATAGGAAGAGGTGGAGGGGAAGGTCAAGGGCACAGGCAAAGGGTTAGCTCCGGAGAGGAGGAAGAGAGATTCCCTCTTTGTGCATAGCCGGGAGACAGCCACAGAGATGGAGATGCATCGCCATGAAAATAAGAGGGATGAGCGAGTCCAATTCTTCTTAATTAGCCTTAATCTTTCCAGTAAAACCAGAAACGTGTTATCTGCTAAGAATGGGAATAAGGTTTGTAAGGACATAGCCTGCATACTGATCTAATCCATGTGTGCTTAGAATGACCAAAGAGCAGATCAAATTATACAAGGAACAGAGGACACTGGAGAAGGGAAGTCTGAAGTACAATCGTAAGGATTCTCTGCAAAATCTCACTTGGGAACCAGAACTGAAATTTACTCCACCCCTGCATGGACAGAAACACAACAGGCACACTATTAATGACTCTTTATGTCGAAAAGTTTCTTTGTATTCAAGTTTCAAGACATTTATCAGAGAAATAGCATCTTCTCCATTGCTAAATGGGAGGACTAAAGTGCAGAGAAGTTTTCTTATTTGGCTTAAAGCTGCAAAGAAAATCAGGGCCAGAACCAAGATTGGTACCCAGGAGCCTTTCTGGTACTTGCAGTGGTCTGACTTCAGCTCTATTCAGTGCTTCTCACAAAGGCGGTGGACACAACTAACAGCTCCAGAGAGGCCCAGACACAGCACAAACTTGGGAAGAGCCCAAATCAAGGCATGATGCCCGTGGGAATCCAAAATTCTCCATATGTGGACCTAGGCCACAGCACAGTTCTGGGAATTAGAGGGAAAGGTTCTTTGATAATTTGATTGCGATAGATTGATAAACTGATGACAGGATGTCCTTAAAATAACACACCATAATTATTTAATTTAAGAGTTTAATGATTCTGTTTTCCTTATTGCCAGTAGTACAATAGGGCTAAGACAACTAGAAAAAAGCAAAGAGGGTGATTATTTAGCCGGCATCACTGATGAAAAGGACAACAGGCAAACTAAAGCCATCAACAATTCGTTTTCCATTTCGACTTGGGAAGTAAGGACAAATGAGAGTTGCCCATCAAACGGTTCCCCTTCCATTTCAGGGTTTTCACAAGCACCTCCTCGTGTGCATGTGCATTGTCTAATCAGGAAACGTCAGGATTTAAGTTTCCTCCCTCTCATCTTCTTTCAGGAAATACCCCCAAGCTAGTCCAAACCCTCTCTTGATTTTCACTTCTAAAAAGAAGTAAGATCCGCCACCTCCTCAGTCACAGATTGGGAACACCAACTTCTCATTCATTCATTCTTCGTTCTTCAAGTGTTTATTGAGGCCTTACTTCCAGCAACGGAAGCAGAGTGCCCAGCAGAGGGGACCAATACTCAGACTGTGCCCTGAAAAAAAAACCATCCAGTAGTGGATTTGGGACTCGGCCTTCTGTGTCCATTTGGCAAGGAAGGAGTTGATCAGAGCCACAGAGAGGAGTTGGTAAGGAGCCCTGGGAGTCACAGGGCAGTCACCTAGGAGATTCTTTGTAAAGGAAGGAGCATGTGCACCTGGCTGGTGGAAACCATTCAGCACGGAGAGACAGAGGACAAAGGCATCCCAGAAGACAGGCCTGGTGTGAAGATGGAGGCAGTTAGGCCATGACCAGCGGCCTGACTCTGGCCGAGCCACGTCACCTGGTGCTCTCCAAACTCCTCCGCAATCCACCTGCACCGATGGCAAAGCTACCTGCGGTAAGCAGACATCCTTGGGAGGCTCCTCTCAAACTTCATGCCATAGTCGTTTCCCACTACTCTACATGTGTGTTTGTTTTAATATGAAAGCAATGGTCTTTTTGCTTTAAATGTTCGAATGAAATAGATGGTGCAGGAAGAAGCATGGGGTTTATCCCTCAGCTTCAAATAGCCTCTGGCACATGAAAGCAGAAGCCCCATGTGGCCTTGGTTTCCTCTTGCCCAGATGCAATTATACAAACTCTGAACAGAAGGCTGCTCTCAGCAGTTTCCGACCCACCATGTGGCTGTTCTGCCGTCCATCTTCCTGACTTTATTACCCGATAGTCATTATTAGTACCAGAACGCAAGAAAAAGTTGAAGCTCTTCCGGTGACCTCTTGGCCTGCGGTGATCTCTGAAAATGGTTCAGATACTCACTCGACCCAGAAAACCCCACCAAATCATGGAAACCAAGAGGTTCAAGTCTTCTTGCTCCTTTTAAGAACACCTGTGAAACTGCCCAGACCATCAAGTGATGCTTATTCTAAAAGCCACCACGTATCTGAAAGATGTCACTTTACAGGAACAGTGTGTGCCATTCCGTCATTACCACGGTGGAGTTGGTAGATGTGCCCAGGCCAGAGAGTGGGGCTGGACACAGGGTCGGTGGCCCAAAAAAGTGCTGAGTTTTTGCAGTACATGCTTAAAAATACAGAGAGTGTTGCTGAACTTAAAGGTTGAGGTGTAGACTCTTGGATCACTGAGCACATCCAGATGAACAGAGCCCCCAGGATGTGCACTGTGCTTAAACAGAGCTCGTGGTCACATTAACCCACGCAAAAGCTCCCCCATCACATCCAGATGATACTCACTGAAAGGAACAAATCTTTCCTAAGCCAGAATTGGAGGGGGCTGCACAGAAAAAGATATCCCAGAAGAAACTGAAGAAAGGGCGGCGATCCTGCACCAAACGAGACGGCCCTGCCCAGCGCCGTTCAACAAACAACAACATATGGCCCAGGAATACTAAATCCAGCATAAAATAAATGCAAACAATAGTTTTCTTAAAAAAAGACTAAGCTTAAACACCTTTTCTACCTGAGACATTAATCACCCCCATATCATTACCTATACCCCTACTTCCAAAAAGTAATCATGAATTTATGTAAACATTTTCCAGCCAAACTGGTTCTATCTATAGCGATCAATCAACTGCGTTGAACTACAATGTTTAACGGAATCAGTTGAATCCAGAAAATGTTCTGTGCTGTCCTACCTGAGCTAGGTACCGCAGAGCACAGCAAGGCCGGCCTCCCCCTCCGTGCTCGTCCTGATGAAAGGCGAATGTAGATAACTCCAGGCACGTCTCTGTCCTTTAAACAAGCTTGTGGCTGACAATAAGCTACATTTTGTCCTTGAAGATGAAACATAGAATAGATCAGCTTTATCACAAGAGAGAAACACACAATAAGACCTTTTTAGGTCATCTGCCCTGGTAATGGCTAGTGATACATTCTAAGTCACGCAGTTTTCAGACTTTTAAGATTCTCACGTTTCATTTCCCATTTCTGCAAGTGCCCAGAGAAAGTGACGCTGCTTTATTGTGGAAGAGAACTGGGTCAGTGGGCAGCACCAGGAGAAGCCAAATCAATTCCACAGACATGACTGCGTAGACTATAATCTTGCCTCTGCTTTTAAAAGCATTCTTACGCTATTTGTCATTTTGTCCCGTCAACCTTGGGAAGGGGGTCATTCTCAGGCTTCTTGGACAAAGAGGGAAACTGAGGAGCCGGGGTGAGTGGGAAACTCAAAGTCTCCAAGCTAGTTAACGGGACTGAGATCTAAATGTTTGGCTTCCTCTCCTGCTTTGACAAGCCAGAGTCATTCCATGGACTCTGCCATTCCCCTCTGAGGGCAGTGCTCTTGTTCTCATGGCCTTCCTTCCTTCCTCCCATCCCTTTTACTTTTTCTCACCTTGTTTCCTTCTCTGCCCCTCCCACCCACCTGCATTGCTTCTATTGTAAATTTGTTTTGAACGTTGCTTAATGTATTCCTTCCCCTTGCACCAGCCGTGATCTCAGCTTTGCATTTGCTTTTCCTTCAATTGTACATTTACAGTGGAATCCAGTGGAATCCCACAGAGTGCCAAATGCGCAGGCATTTTATGACAGCGAGAGCTATGTCAGCCACAATATGACCAATGGAAAAATGAACCCAAGACCAAAAGTGCTTTACAATGTGTGCTGCCGTCATTAACTAGTCAGGCTATTACTGGACTCTTCTGGACTCTCTACTATTAGAGTAGAACGTTCTTTTCTATACCCCACAACAGATGTATCACAATGATCCCAACTTTGACCCCATAATACTGGCGTCCTACCACTCCAACACAACATTACTGTGCCTTTCCCAGTATTGTTTATTTAATTCTTCCAGAAAAGGACAAAAAAAGACATTTTTATCAAGCATATATGTTCTGGAACCAACTATGCAGGTTTTAGGTGCTGTGGGACTAGAGCAGCTTCTTCAGGGCTGGTGCCCATTCCTCCAAGGCACTATCCATTGGATCATCCCAGAAAGGAGAGGAAAACAGGTCACATGCAAGTCACCTGAACGCCCTTTGACTCAGTTTTTCTGTTGATAGTCATTTACCAACGGCTATAGCCATTTTGTACAAATTAGAATAAGGAAAACTTTGGCCAAAAGATTCTATGTCTATCTGCCAGAAATATTATCATAATAAGTATTTAAAGTTATGATGTCTGCCAAGTTCACGGTGCCCACATAGATGAGGCACTCAGTGCAGCATATAACTTACGCAACTGTATACATTGGCCCCGGTACCTTATGAATACATATGAAAGATGATGTCAAGGTATATGTGAAAGGGTATTCATTGTAATAGCAAAAAATTGTTGGAAATGTCCATCAGCAAAGCATAATTTAAGTAAATAGATTAGGGTACCTTTATTCACTGGAATGCTAGGAAACATTATAAAAATAATATGGGTATATCTATATTGTATGTGCTGATGCAGAGATATGCTCAAGGTATCTTATTAAGTGAAAAAAGCAACATGTAGAAGAGAATATATTATAATTCAATTTATGTACATTTTTAAAAAGAGATACATGCTGATATATATAGAGAGAGCCTTTTTTTTTGGTCTAAAAAGACAATTAAAAAATCATTAACAGGAGCCTCCTA
>NW_012149396.1:504448-505725 GCF_000956105.1 Propithecus coquereli
TGTTCGCTTGTCCACTTGACAATGGTTTAGAGACACAGAACATAGTATAGTGGAAAGAATGTGGACTTTGGTGTCAAAATTGTGCTCAAATCCTTTTCTTCTACTTCTCAAGTGATTTGAGCAAATTATTTAAGCTCTCTGAGACTCAGTTTACTCATCTGTAAAATGGGAATAACAATAATTAACTCACAGGGTTGTCCTGAGGATTAAAAATGCCTCTCTTCCCACCCCCATACCCTGAGGGCTGGCCACTCCTCCCATGTGCCCAAACAACTCTGTTGGCTCACCCCATGGAAGCCCTTACCACGCTAGATCATATTGTCCCCTCCACTAGAACGTACACTCCTTAACTCAAGTGAGTCTGTTTGTCTTTCAATCTCTGGCATCTGCACTCAGCCCTTGGACATGGCAGGTGTTCCCAAAAGCTTGTTAGCTGATCAAATGAAAGAATAACTGAAAATGGCAGGAAAATAGTGTTGGTAGGAAAAATAAAAATTCCTTTAATATACATATTCTAGCAACAACATTAGCAGCTGTATCAAATCTCTGTTTCGTGCTGAGATTTCTTTTCACTGTAGTAGGTGTAATTTGATTTGTGTGCCATCCAAATTGTCACAATAAGTGGTGTTAAAATGCATCCTGCCACATTCCCACGTCCTCTGAGCTTTGTGTTATCTAATTTTGCTTCTAAACATCTCTGAATGGAAATCTTTTCTTAAATTATCATTACACAAATGACACCTGGACAAGTACAGATAAACTAAACTAAAAATAAACCTTAAAAAATTCTACCATCAAATAATTACTGCTAACATTTTGGATGTAGCCTTCCAAATTTTTTTAACAGCCTGATCAAGCTGTAATTCACGTACTATATTAGTTAGCTAGGGCTGTGTGTTAGTCAGGGCTATATAGAGAAAGAGAACCAACAGAATATGTATATGGAGAGAAAGAGAGGAAAAGAGAAGGAGAGAAATTTATTTTAAGAAATTGGAAAAAAAATAAAAAAAGAAATTGACTCACACGGTTTTGGATATGTAAGTCCAAAAGTCTGCTTGCAGGCTGGAGTTCCAAGGAAGAGCTGCAGTTAGAGTCGAAGGCCGTCTGCTGGCAGAATTCCTTCTTGCCCAGGGGATGTTAGTCTTTGTTCTTTTAAGGCCTTCAACTGATTGGATGAGGTTCAACCACGTTAGGGAAGGTCATCTGCTTTATTCAAATCTCACCAATTAAAAGTTAATCTTACTCAAAAAACATCTTCACAGAAACATCCAGAATAA
>NW_012149396.1:505775-509591 GCF_000956105.1 Propithecus coquereli
TATATATATAGATAGATAGATAGATAGATGTAGATATCTCCAATTCTTTGGTATATTTGCTTTATCAACCAAAAAAAAAACACCACCTCTGTAAAAGCAGGAAGCTGGATTAGATGATTTCTCACAGGTCCAAGACCTATGATGCAAAATTCAACATAGGAACCACAAGGGTCCTGTGTATACTTCTTATATATTAATAAATGCAAGAATATCTTGTACTATACCCTTATCAGGGCCTTATTTAAGTTATGATCTGTTAGGATCTCAAGATCTATTTCAGAAAGTCTACTCTTCCCCTTTTTGCAGCTTATTTTTCCTTAATAAGTAAACTAATCTGTACTTTTCCCTAATAATACCTTTCCAATTCAATTTGATTCAATCATTCTACAAACATTCACAAACCACTTGCTTTGTGCCTACCATTGGGAACATAAAGATAGGGAAGAAACAATTCTTTGTCTATAAAGAGCTTATAATCTGGGAGAGAAAAATTTATAAGCCAGTAATGTATAAGCAATAGGATGTCACAGGTGCTATGATAAAATATATATGTGTATATATGTTTATATTAATATATACATGAAGGGGACAAAAAAGCAAGAGTGGTGGGGTAGAGTCAGAATTCTAAGAATCTGATCCCTTAACATCAGAGACTTTCTCCAGAGCTAGCCTCTTCTGGATTGTTCCAACAGCATGAGCTCTCGCTGTAAGAAGGATCTGGTTTTGCCTAATGTTGTAAATGAGTTGTTCAGTTAGGAGCTGAAATAGGATGTTTGTGAAGTTCACTCAGATGTGTTTTCTCTTGGTTAACAATTACATAAGATCTAAATTCTAAAGATTTGTTGGTGAGGGAGAGTCTGTCTTTGTTTTCAATGATGACAGAGACATTCATCATTGCCTGCCATGGTGGTCTTGAGTGGTGGGAAGATAGCCAAAAGAAAAAATAGTAGTTTCCGACTTTCCTTTGGGCTCAGTGAGGAGTCCTCACTTTCTTGCCTCTTGGTCACTTAGCTCCACCAACGGACACATTTGTACACGACACTAGGGAGTAAGCAAGCATCTACTTGATAGTACCAACTTCTGTATTCTCCCTCAATTTTTAGCCAAGTAAAGATGAGCTTAGAAACTCAGTAACTTCGTGTATCAACTAGTGTCTTCCAAACTGCAGATTGTGACTCATTAGTAGGTCATAAAATCAAACCAGAGGGTCTTAGCCAGCTTTTTTTTTTTTAAAAAAAAAGTAGAATAGAAAATAGAATAGAACAGAAAATATCAGAATGCATTTGACCTACTAAGGTAAAAATTGTTTCATGAAACTTTTGTTGCAGGTGTGCATGTATGTGTATATACTGAGTTACAACATAAAATATATTTCTTACTGTGTCACAGCCAAAAAATTAAGCCACTGAGTCAGACGCTAGTTGCTATGAAGGCACTTATTAGCCATCTAGCAAATATTTGTTAAATTGAACACATTTGTGTGTGTGCTTATGGATTTACTCAACAAATACTTACAAACACGATGTACACAACATTGACCACAGCAATCCATCATTTAAATTTTGTGAAAATGTAGGACATCCACAGTCTCTCAAAGGTTAATCAGATTCAGAAAATTTTCTTTTTTTAGGGATAAGTCATCCCATTTGCCAGGATTGCTTCATAATCTTTAATCTAGCTTAACCCCCACCTGTTGTATAAAATAGATCCTAAGATCTCTAAACAGGTGTCCAGAAAAAAACTTCCAAAAGCATAGGTACAATGGATTATCGGCTAACAAAGCCTTCTGATCCTTATTAGCTTCCTGAACGCTAGTCCTGTCCCGGTCTAAACCCCTTCTTCATAATCAGAGCAGATAGGCATTATGTCCTTTTTCCCAGCATGGACAATGTCACAAGTCCTGGTCCTAGTATTCCTTTTTCAGGCCTTGAGTACTGAGTGCTTATCTTTCCTGACTATAATGCCATCCCCCACCCTCAACCAAGCCAGCAGTACCACCACTGGCAGCTTTGCGTTCCCTGGAGGCCACGTTCTCACTGTCCCTCAGCAAACACAGCTCCTCATTGTCCAGAGATATCACATTTCTCAGTGCCCAACACATGCCCTGAGGGTCTCGTGCTGTGTCTAGGAGACTGCAGCTTGCCAGATCCAGACCAAGCCCACAGCTGCCTGCACCATCTCTTCTATCTCTCTTATCTGCATGTGGCGGGCCATCCTACAGATTCCAGAGCTCTCTGCCTGCCTTGGGCAAGGGGGCCGAGTTGGGGCAGGGGCATCCGGAGAAGAACGCAGTGATGACCGAGACTTGCCTCTGACCTGCTCGTAACCTGGTACCATAATGCTCCACAGATATATCAGGGGTTGGGCAAGACTCTCTGAGGCCTGCTTCTTCTCTCACCCTCCCTACTTCAAAACAGAGGGCACATCCACCCACATTAGCAGGGAACTGGGGCTCTCAGGTGTTCATAACCTCTGCCACTGTGTGGGAGTGTTTCCTGGAACATTGGCTTATCACGTCCATGTCCCCGCTCCTGAAGTTCAGGCATAATCCTGCAATCTAAGCTCTGTAGCCTCTGGGCTACCCTTATGGAAGACCAGTTTGGATCAGTTAGACAAAGGGTGAACACTTCTACGATAAGCAAGTGACATTCTGAAAGTCGTCTTTTCCTGTCGTGGACTGGATCTATCTTACCCTGGAGCTTGGTTGATTTGTGGGTGTTTCTCTGCCTTGTTTCCCACCAAAGCCTGGGCCATGGGCTTGTCCTCCTTCCTTCTGTCTGCCTAGAATTCCCCAGGCCCCAGGAGTCCCAGCAACCAGGCCCACAGGACAGGCTGCCCCTGTTGCCCACTCTCCATGTGAGCTCATTCCATGCCCCAGGGTAGGGAAAAGAACGTCACCGTCAGCAGGCAGCCAGGGTTGAACTGTATGAGGAAGCAAAACTGGTCTCTCTTCCACCCCTTCCAAGTCCTCTCCAGTGGTTATCAATATGGATGCTACCTGCTTTGTCTTAAAGAGAGTCAAGCCCTTCAAGGGGCCTGCAGATTCCTGTGGGGGCGAGTGTGAGTCGCTTCAGTGGGATGGAACGCCAGGGCCCGCTGCCCAGACAGAATCAGTAAAAGGCTCCATTTGGTACCCCTGGTCCCAAATCCAAACATCACCCACCAGTGTCTGTACCTTAGAGCAACCTAGACTTCCAGAGCCTCAATGTGGACAACTCATGAATGGAGCAACACAAAAATATTCTAGTTGAAATAGAATCACTGAAACTCCCTGAAGGAGAGCCTCTCCAGGGACTGAAGAGAAATTCTTGGTCATTTCCAAGATCTGGAAGATCAGTTATTTTCCAGAAGTTTCTTCTAATTAAAAAAATCAAGCAACTGGCAATGAATATATAGGCTGTCAGTTATCTGGTTTGGGGTATACTACAGCAAAATGATTAAAAACTTGCTCTTGGAATCAGATCTGGGATCAAATCCCAGCTTTGTCACTTAATAGCATATAACTTAACTCTCAAAGCCTCAGTTTCCCTGTCTATAAAATAGGGACAATACTATAGCCTACTCATCAGGCTGTTATGTGGATTGACTAAGAGAACCTATGTTAAGCACCAAATATGGTATCCTGCACATAAGAAACACTCAGTAAATGTTAACTATTATTGTTACTATTATTATTGTCAATTATGAGAATTAGTGAAAGAGTAGGATAAGGTAATTAAGACTGAGACAATGAGGCCGGGCACGGTGGCTCACGCCTGTAATCCTAGCACTCTGGGAGGCCGAGGCGGGCGGATTGTTTGAGCTCAGGAGTTCGAG
>NW_012149396.1:511121-517266 GCF_000956105.1 Propithecus coquereli
AACCACGTTAGGGAAGGTCATCTGCTTTATTCAAATCTCACCAATTAAAAGTTAATCTTACTCAAAAAACATCTTCACAGAAACATCCAGAATAATGGAGGTTTGGCCAAATATCTGGACACTGTGGTTCAGCCAGGTTGATATCTAAAATGAATCATCACAGGCTACCATAACAAAGTACCACAAACTCAGTGGCTTAAACAACAGAAATGTATTTTCTTACAATTGGAAGCTAGACATCTGAGATTGAGGTGTTGGCAGGGTTGGTTTCTTCTGGGGCCTCTCTCTTTGGCTTGAGGATGGCCGTCTTCCCTCTGTGTGTCTGTGTCCTAGTCTTCTCTTCCTATAACGATACCAGGCATATTAGATTAGGGCCTAAAATGACTTTACAGATCCTATCTCCAAATACAGTCACATTCTGAAGTACCTGGGGTTAGGACTTGAATATATGAACTTTGGAGAACACATTCCAGCCCATAACCCTTACCATACCATTCGCTCATTTCAAGTGTACAATTCAATGTTTTTAACATTAAGGAGGGAAGATCTACAGCTCTATTATAATTGAGGAAACTGAGGCCCAAAGATTAGTCCAAGGCTATACAGCTAGAGTCCAGCAAAGAAAAACCATATGGTTTCCTTCAGGGAGAAATTTGAAATACTACTAGACAGTCACTTGCTCAACTGTACTATTTTTTAAAGTGTCAGGATAAGAATTAATAGCCCCAGGAATTTTTCCAGCTATATAATATAAATTACACTCGTATGATTTTTCCATGGCATATCCCATAGATACATCAACTGTGTCATTGTGCTGCTAGATATTTGCTTCTTTTACTCTAGTTCCTCCACGTGTTCCGGTCTGTACTTAATGACTTATCTATTACCCCTGGGTTGTACGCACAAAGCACCCTTCTCAGCTAGTGGAGAAGTATCCAAATCAAAGGCATTCGCTTTTCACCCACACACCTAATGTTTAACTCATAACATGAATGTCGAGAAAGAACCACGATACTAATGGTACGGAAATGCTCTGACATTATCCTCACTTAGAAGAGACAAACCAATTTACATTATTTAGAAAGGACATCATGAAATGTCAAGATAAATTATATAACAGGTTATGTGGTTTTTGGATTAAAAAACATAAAACAGGAAGAGAGAATTCCTTTCTAGTTATGCATCCCTACTGGTTACTTTTGACTTTTACTTACTTATTTACTAAAGTGACTTCAAGCACAGCATTCTGTAGTCACCCTTAAACTTCCAGCTCCAAAGTTTTCAAGGAATATCACTGTGCGTTTTGAAGATGCCCAACTAGTGTACTATATTTTGATAAAACAAATAAGCACACTAAGAACCAGTTGAAAAAAACAAATAAATACAAAGCTATTCTTGGGTAGTGGTGTTTCTTATGAAAGAAAGCATTTTAGGAGACATAAATTACAAGGAATTGAGAACACTATTCAGTTTGGTATGGCAGGGTAGATGCTGGGAAAAGTGAAAACCTGCACCTTTCGGTAGACCCTAGTGTACTAGATTTAAGGGCCTCAAAAGTTAGGAATAATATATTCTGCATTGTTATAAATGCAGCGATGTATTGTTTGTCCTCTCTGTAACTGTATCAGAACAACCTTAACATCAAAGGGTTGCAGAATTACATAGCAAACCCAAAATAGCCTGTGGTTTGGAGACTGAATATAGCCCAATTACCAGGGTCAAATACCTACTGGTGAGATGGGTTTATAGCCACACTTTGGCTTTGCTTAGTGGTGCAAGGGTATTCCAGGCCTAAAAGCTAGGAGCAGGCCAATTCTTCTTGAATCAGACGTCATAGACTGGTCAAAGTTGTTGTTACAGTCCTGTTCCAGTTCATTCCCCTTCTAGCTTGGCAAGCCAGTCCACACTCAAATTTCCAGCTCTTCAGGTCCAAGAATAGAACCAGAGATGTGAACCATCCACATTCTAGAAAAAGACATGGATGCTACAAAGGTATACACCTCTGCCAGTTTGTGTGCCATTCCCACCTCCCAAAACAGAAACACAAAACTTGTCAATTCCTCACATAGACAGCTAAAAAGAATAATCCGAGCCGATTACAGATATATTTTTTTGCTTATCTATGATGTAATTATCTATTAATAATTAAAATAAGAAACTATATTAGTCATTGTTCTCCAGAGAAAGAGACCCAATAAGAAAGAGTCTTTCTTTCCTTTTCTTTCTCTCTTTCTCTCTTTCCTTCTTCCCTCCCTCCCTTCCTTCCTCCCTTCTTTCTCCCTCCCTCCCTTGCTTCCTTCTTTCTCTCTCTCTTTCTTCCTTCCTTCCTTTCTTTCCTTTCTATTGGCGCATGCAATTATGGAGGCTGAGAAATCCCACAATATGCCATCCGCAAGCTGGAGACCCAGGAAAGCCGGAGGTGTGGTTTGAAGGCCTCAGAGTCAGAGAGCTGATGGTGTAGATTCCAGTCTGGGTCTGAAGGCCTAAGAACCAGGAGCACTGGGGGCAGGAGAAGATCAATGGCCTAACTCGAGCACTCAGGCAGAGTGAATTCAACCTTCCTCTGCCTTTTTGCTCTGTTGAGGCCCTCAGAGGGGGATGAGGCCCACCCACACCTTTGGGGAGGGCCATCTGCCTCACTGGGTCCACCAACTCACATACTAATCTCTTACAGAAACACCTTCACAGACATGCCCGGAAATAGTGTTTAACCAGCTATCTAGGCATCCCATGGCCGTGGCAAGTTGACTCAAAAAATTAGCCATCATACTACCGTTAACAACATGAATTGGTTTTCAGATGAACTCATTGAAATGTAGAAGCATGAAAGTACAGGGCAAATCTTTATTAATAAAGAGATGCGCAAAGTACTAGGACCCAAACAGCCTCTTCACCTCAATTTAGGATTGAGGCTTCCTTTGCAACTCCCCTGACTTTGTCTAATGCTGTCACCAATGTCTAATCAGCCAAGCTTAAAATTCTAAAACTTGGAGTAATTTTTGACTCATTCTTCTTTTTTTTAATCTCTCTTATCCCATTAGGCATCAATTTCTAGGCTTTGCTTCTTTGAAAGAACCCATGTTCTCTCTTCTTCTATGCTCAGCCTGTGCAGGTCTTTGGTAACCATACACTGATGAGAACATCTCTCACTCTGGGCTCCCCTCAATCACATCTGCCCGGAGCATCCTAGCTAGATATCCCTGCAATATCATCTTCACTGAGTCATTTCCTTAGTGCAGACACCTGGAATGATAGCTCCCTGGAACCTCTCCAACATCGGTTTATGGTCTACTACAAGTTTTTCAAGATCTTCCCTCCAGTAAAATTTTACCTTCTGGAAGGCTGATCTTGCTGACCCTCTGTTATAAGGCTGCACAGTGTGGAACACTGAGTACACAGGGAGTGAATTCCAACCAAATGAACCAAAACACCTTGAAGCCCATGGAGCAGGTGGTATCTCCCATTGGATTATGATTACTGAGGCAGAGTGGTTAGTGAGTGGTATGGATGCTTTGCTTTTGTACAAAAAAGCACAGAAAGGACATTTTGATAGGACATCTTGTAAGTTCCTGAGATCCTTCTTGGGTGCAGAACAATAAAACACAATTATCTCATGAGTACTTACTAACAGACTTAGAGGAAATGATGTCAAACACTTCTTAAAATTTATTACACACAATGTGAGCTTATGATAAATATCCTGAGTGGTAAGAGCTCATTGATTTTTTGTTGTTGTTGTTCAGACACGATTCTTTACAAATCATAATCACTATAAATAAGGCCACTTGAAAATATAAAAATAAAAGGGAAGTGACTTTGGGCAAGCCACTTAACATTTCTGGGCCTCAGATTCCTCATTTTTAATTGAGGAGGTTGCACAGACCAGATGATCCCTGTGTTGTATTCAGTTCTGACATTATTTGATCCTATAGGCAAAAAACTGCCCCTCCGCTCTTTAAATCAGCAAGTTTATTAGTTTGAGCATTTGGTGTTAAGATATCACGGGCCGGCAAAATTCCTTTGTCCCCAGCTTTTTTCTGTGGGATCTTCATAGGGTTAGAGGCCTTTTCTTTGGACAAGGATGAACCTTTTTTTACCAACCATTACCATCATGTCATTTTAACAAGCCATTTTAAGACCAGAAATTTAATCTCTGGGTAAAAGATAATCCTTGTGTTCAATACATTTTAAATTTATGAAAAACTCATTGCAGCTTCCTCATTTTTCTCCTTTCACCTCAGATTAGTGAAAACTTTGTCATAGGCTGATATCTGTTGTCATCCTGACTTAATGCTTTTTTTTCCGCTGGGTGACCTAGGATGTATTAAATCCCACTTCCCCATCTGCAACACAGAGACATGAGGAAATTCACCATTTTATCATCCACAAATATTATAAAATCTAAAACTTCAGCATTGGAACGCATATTAAATAGAAGTAAGGGTAACTGGGTCCATCTATCCATCAGAAAGATGTTTGCATTCTTTCTACTCTGCCATGACCAGACAGTTGTCACACTGACAGGTGACAGCTGGGCAGCTCTCTGATTCTGAAAGCGGGGGTGGGGGGGGCAGCACAACAGCAGCTGGCTATGTTTAAAAATCCATATTTACTACCATCTTCCTTGTGACAAATCCCAACTCAGTGATTCATGGCCTCTGAAATGAGACTGAGAAACATAAACATGGTTCAGTGTATACATTTCATGTAACATAGTTAAAATGTCCCATTTCTGAGTGTCGGAGTTGTCTCCATTTTTCAGTGCTCAGTGCAAATGTCCCCCCCTCCAGGAAGTCTTCCCGACCTCTCCACCCAGAAGCAACCTGCCTTCTTTTGCACTTCCTCAGTATTATCTGCCTCTATCTTATGGCACTTTCCAATTTCTTCCACTTTTGTGTTATGGTGAAATATGTAAAAATCTTATTTTCTCTACTAGGTTGTAAAGTCCTTGTTGTCAGGAACTACGTCTTTGGACAGCATATCTAGCCAGACACGTCTAGCAGAGTACCCTACAGGAAATGGATTGTCAGTAAATCAAGGTAGAAAGGAAGCAAGGGAAGATGACGAAGGAAGTCTGTTACATAAAGGAGAGGCCCTTCTGCATGGAAACTCTCTTTAAGGGAGTATGCAAGAGAATGTGAGGGAGCAGAAGATAAAGGTGAACTGGGCGAAAAGCCAACTGGTTAAGGAAAGGGATGTGTCTAAACAAATAAGGAGCAGGTAGAGCGGGGAGAGCAGGTCGCAGGAGTATGTTACCAGGATGGGTGATGCTTGGCCTCACAGCCTGTGTTTGCTGCCTCCTCTCACCAGTTGCTTTTCAAGTTTGCTTGCTCAGTGGCTTTGCTTGCTACCCTTAAAGAAGTCAGAACTAGGCCAGGCACGGTGGCTCATGCCTGTAATCCCAACTACTCAGGAGGCTGAGGCAGGAGGATCACTTGAGGCCAGGAGTTGAAGACCAGCCTGGGCAACACAGCAAGACCCATCCCTCCCCCACCCCTCACCAACCCCCACACTGCCCCATCCCCATCTCTAAACAAAATTTAAAAAGAAAAGTCAGAGCTAGGCATATGCAACAACCACAGGCAGGCTTAAACTCTCAGAAGCCAGGTTAATTCCTTCCCTAGAAGGTAAGCGCTGTGTGTACGAGAGCAATCAGTTGGCTCAATTAGAAACCTCTCCCTGCTGCAAATGAATAGATTCATTCCTATGACTAAGTCAATGGGACATCTCATTCAGTCAAATCATTGCTTCTTCAAGGAAACCTATGCCACTGCTGACAATAACACCTGTTTGTCCCTGACCTAGGACATTGTGTTGACACAGAAACGTGATCAGAACCCTCTGAGTGGACTGGAGATTACATCACTGCATACTGTCTATCAGATCATCCTTCCCAACTTAGATCTTTTTTCTTTTTTGAGACAGAGTCTCGCTCTGTTGCCCGGGCTAGAGTACCATGGTGTCAGCCTGGCTCACAGCAACCTCAAACTCTTGGGCTCAAGTGATCCTTCTGCCTCAGCCTCCCAAATAGTTAGGACTACAGGTGTGCGCCACCACACCTGGCTAAGATCTTTTCTATTTTTAGTTGCCTGGCTAATTTTTTTCTATTTTTAGTAGAGACGGGGTCTCACTCTTGCTCAGGCTG
>NW_012149396.1:517991-519317 GCF_000956105.1 Propithecus coquereli
TGGGATCTTCATAGGGTTAGAGGCCTTTTCTTTGGACAAGGATGAACCTTTTTTTACCAACCATTACCATCATGTCATTTTAACAAGCCATTTTAAGACCAGAAATTTAATCTCTGGGTAAAAGATAATCCTTGTGTTCAATACATTTTAAATTTATGAAAAACTCATTGCAGCTTCCTCATTTTTCTCCTTTCACCTCAGATTAGTGAAAACTTTGTCATAGGCTGATATCCATTGTCATCCTGACTTAATGCTTTTTTTTCTTCTGGGTGACCTAGGATGTATTAAATCCCACTTCCCCATTTGCGACACAGAGACATGAGGAAATTCACCATTTTATCATCCACAAATATTATAAAATCTAAAACTTCAGCATTGGAACGCATATTAAATAGAAGTAAGGGTAACTGGGTCCATCTATCCATCAGAAAGATGTTTGCATTCTTTCTACTCTGCCATGACCAGACAGTTGTCACACTGACAGGTGACAGCTGGGCAGCTCTCTGATTCTGAAAGCAGGGGGCGGCACAACAGCAGCTGGCTATGTTTAAAAATCCATATTTACTACCATCTTCCTTGTGACAAATCCCAACTCAGTGATTTATGGCCTCTGAAATGAGACTGAGAAACATAAACATGGTTCAGTGTATACATTTCATGTAACATAGTTAAAATGTCCCATTTCTGAGTGTCGGAGTTGTCTCCATTTTTCAGTGCTCAGTGCAAATGTCCCCTCCTCCAGGAAGTCTTCCCGACCTCTCCACCCAGAAGCAACCTGTCTTCTTTTGTACTTCCTCAGTATTATCTGGCTCTATCTTATGGCACTTTCCAATTTCTTCCACTTTTGTGTTGTGGTGAAATACGTAAAAATCTTATTTTCTCTACTAGGTTGTAAAGTCCTTGGTGTCAGGAACTATGTCTTTGGACAGCATGTCTAGCCAGACACGTCTAGCAGAGTACCCTACAGGAAATGGATTGTCAGTAAATCAAGGTAAAAAGGAAGCAAGGGAAGATGACGAAGGAAGTCTGTTACATAAAGGAGAGGCCCTTTTGCGTGGAAACTCTCTTTAAGGGAGTGTGCAAGAGAATGTGAGGGAGCAGAAGATAAAGGTGAACTGCCAAGTTAAGGTTAAGGAAAGGGATGTGTCTAAACAAATAAGGAGCAGGTAGAGCGGGGAGAGCAGGTCGCAGGAGTATGTTACCAAGATGGGTGATGCTTGGCCTCACAACCTGTGCTTGCTGCCTCCTCTCACCAGTTGCTTTTCAAGTTTGCTTGCTCAGTGGCTTTGCTTGCTACCCTTAAAGAAGTCAGAACTAGGCCAGGCA
>NW_012149396.1:520182-529638 GCF_000956105.1 Propithecus coquereli
CAATGAACCCTATCAGTCTAAGTCTGGCTCTCTATGTCGTGTCTTCATAATGCCAGCAACTGAAATTCAACTTGTCCAAAATAGAGCCCTTCACCTTTCCACATGCCAAGCCTGCTTTTCTTTCTGGTTTCTCAATCCTGGATAAACATATCTATTTCCCCAGGCCAGGAAGCACAGAACTTTCTACCACCCAGCCCCAAAGCCTTTTTCTCTCCTAGGCCTACTCAAATACCAGGGTCTCCTCCCATGTTTTCTGCGACCTCTAAGGGCGAAGCCAGGGTCCCCTCCTCATCCAAGGGTTATCACCAAAGCCAAAGTTAAGTCAAAGAGAAGAACGTACAATCCCTTTTCCTAGGAAGGATTTTATAGCCGCCCTCATGGCACAGAAAAGAGTGATTAACTATAAATAAACTTGTAGTTTGCTTCTCTTTCCAAAGGGAAGCTCACCAAAGCCTCGTCACCTGCTTCCTTCTGGCCTGACCTTCAACCCAGGATAGTACAATTCTTGCAGAACACTCAGCTTCCCTTTATCAAGCAGTCTGTTTGCGTTTCTGAGACTTTCCGGATACAGACAGGGACTCTGCCTAACTGAAGATTAATCACCATTTTCTCACATCTTTTTTTTAAAACAAACTAGTCTCAACACTTTGGAAAAACTCCTCCCTCTCCCTCACAAACTTAACAAAGATCTATCCTATTCTTCCCTTTCTGTTCCTGTTCCCCTGGCTTAGGCCCTCTTAGTGGTTTAATTAGTCCAAGGTATTTCTTTACCCTCCTAACTGGTCACCTGATTTCTGATATCACTCCAGAACGATACTTCTACAGTACATTTTGTTCGTATCACTACGGTCACTGCACCCCCTTGTAACCCCTCAAAACCTTTCACCGACTCTCCATTGCTTACAGAACAAAGACCAAGTGACGTGGCATGGTATTCAACAAGGCTTCCACGTTTGAGCCCCAACCTACTAATCCAGTCTTACTTACATTCTCATATCCTAAATTCTTGTTCATGGGGCAAGCTCTAAGATTTCACATCTACTTCTCGGTCTGGAATTCATTTCTCTCTATCAGAACCCTCCCTACCCTTCAAGGCTCAGATAAAATGACACTGGCTACACGAGACTTCCTTGATTTTTCCCACCCGAATTGCTTTCTCCCCACTCCTGGCACTTCCATGAACCTCCCCCCATCACCTGTCACCTTTTACTTTGTATTACAGTAGCTTGCGTACATACTCTAGTTCTTCTAAATTGCAAACCCCATGGTCAAGGACAGTGTCACTGAATTTCGTATCCCTTTCAATGCCTAGCACATTCCCTTACATAAAGTTACTTAACAAAGTATTTGTTAAATCTATCAATCCATACGTGGTGAGTTTAGTCAACAACTTTTGTTTATAGTTAATAGCTTCAACTTCAACCTTTTTCAATTTGGGTACATTTTGTCTAGAAATTATATTACTTATTTCTCATACAATCATACTCTCAGTCCAGAGGTTAATTCACACAGAAAAGAGCTTTCCTTATAAATTCAAGTGTGTTATACTCCAGATAACCGTGCAGCGCCTACTTGGCACTTTTCATAAGAACCAGTTCTTTTGTGTTCCGCGAGGCAGGGAGAGGAGAGAAAATTGGAAGAGTCAGGAACATATTCAAGGTCCCCAGCAAATAGGGACAGAGATTAGATATAGAAACTCACAGGGCTGAGAGAAGGTTTGCACTGAGGTCCCCTGAGCGCTGGTTCTCAGAGCGGTTGGTGAGTCATCCCAGAGGGTGCTGACTAACGAGCAATAAGATTTTTTTTTTGAGACAGAGTCTCACTGTCTTGCCCATATCTAGAGTGCCGCGGCATCAGCCTAGCTCACAGCAACCTCAAACTCCTGGGCTCAAGCGATCCTTCTGTCTCAGCCTTGCAGGTAGCTGGGACTACAGGCATACACCACCATGCCCGGCTAATTTTTTCTATTTTTAGTTGTTTGGCTAATTTCTTTCTATTTATACTAGAGATGGGGTCTCGCTCTTGCTCAGGCTGGTCTCGAACTCCTGAGCTCAAGCGATCCTCCCGCCTCGGCCTCCCAGAGTGCTAGGATTACAGGCGTGAGCCACCGCGCCGGCCTAGCAATGAGATTTAATGAGCCTCTCAGGCAGGACACTGAAGAAAGGTATTTTGTAGACAGATGTCACCCTGACGGTGTGGTCAGGGAAAAGGGTCAGTTCTGGCCCGGCAGTCTGGCCCTGGCCTGCTCTGGGTCCTGAGGTGACTCAGTCACTCACCTGTCCAAGCTTCCACTGCACCTTCCAAGAAGAAAAGATGTTGGACTTAGGGAACAATAGGTCCTCTCTAGCTCTCAAACTGTGATCTGGAGGCATTCATTCATTTCGTCTGTCAAATTCTAAGTGAGTGCCTTGTTATATCCCTGGGAAATGCAAAAAAGCCCGAGCACAATTGGGGAGGGCAGAACTAACAAACCTGAAAAAAAAAATTAACGACTAAGTGGAGGATAGAACAGGGTAGGGATAAAATGGGGCCAACTCATGGAGAGTCTAGAGAGCAGGCTGTGAAATCTGCCTTTGACTCAGGGGAAGGAGAGGAGAGGCAGGGTGGGAGATAAAGGAATGGTAAGAAGGAGGGAAAACAATGAACTTCAAACTTTGAACAAAACATCCCTCATCTGAGCCTCACAGTATGCTCAGAGTTGTATGAGATCCAGGGACAGCAATCAGGTTCAATCTACTGGTGAATAATTCAGGCTCCCCAACAATAATGCCCCACCTAAATATCTTGATGGGGAATTAATTCTAGGACTGCTTCTGGACCATCTAGCTCTAGTAATCTGTAGTGGCTTAACACCGTACCTTACCAGACTCCAGGAAGATGAAAAACCTGAAATGGGAGAAATGAAAGGTCTCTCCAGACTTCCGATATAAATTTCAGGGCCTCTTTCCACTACCCTGGCATCATAGAATAAAAATGTTGTTTCTGAAAGGTAAGTTAGGCAGCCATTTGTAAGATAGACAAGCACTGGAAGAGGAAGGGGACAGAAATGTCACTAGTTAGGAGGAGTGGCAGTTAATGAGGGCAGGAGAAGGCAATATAAAGAGTAGGAAGCCGGTCATGGTGACAAATTTACTGTAGGAGATGAAGGAAAAACCATTTTCAGATTCCATTGATGTCTATTAAACACTTGTTCTATTTCTTGCCATACGCTTAGGCACTTTCACATGCCTGTTTAATTTGGTCTTCAGAATGACCCTGAAGAGATAAATAAGTTTTATAGGAGATGTTGGGGAAATTGCCATGGTCTGTGGCCAGCAAGCAGTAGGGCAGAATTTGAATCCAGGTGTCCTCATTGCAAGTCCCATGTTCTTTTCATGAAGTCATGGATCTAGAGAAGTCGCACTTACAGAAATGGCACGGTTGGGGAGGGTGGCCCATGGAGGGGAAATATGGTGGCTTTGATTTTGGACATACGGCTATGAGATGTGGTGGGACATCCAATTGCAGATGTTCTGTACTGACCAGCTCGTGTCTTACTTTCCATCCTGATTCACGTAAAAATCGGTGATCTTCACTGCATTACTCCCCCTGGGTCATGCTAGATCCCACCATCTCAGGCAACTGCGCCACCTAATACCTCCCCTTACATCTATAACTGTCTTAGTCCGTTTGTGTTGCTATATAGGAATACCTGAGTTTGGGTAATTTATAAAGAAGAGGTTGATTTGACGCACAGCTCTGCAGGCTTACAAGAAACATGGTGCCAGTATCTGCATCCTGTGAGGGCTTCAGGCTGCTTCCACTCGTGGCAGAAAGGGAAGGGGGGCCGATGTGTGCAGAGATCACATGGGGACAGAAAGAGAGCAAGAGAGAAGGGGAAGGTGCCAGGCTCTTTTAACAACCAGTTCCCAGGGGAACTCTCACAGGAACTAATAGAGCAAGAACTTACTCATTACCATGAGGAGGGCACCAAACCATTCCTGAGGGTTCTGCCCTCATGACTCAAACACCCTCCACGAAGCCCTACCTTCAACATTGGGGATCAAGTTTCAACATGAGACTTGGTGAAGTGGCTAAAAAAACCATATCCAAACTATAGCAACAACTCTCCAAACTTCCAGGTTTCCAGTTCTCTCATTCCCATTACAAATATCTTTGACTTTTTGGAAACATCAATCCCTTGATCTTTCTATTTTCTCCCAATCTTTTCTTAGTTGCTCCAGGTTTCTCCATCTCCCCAGAAGATTTTAGATGCCTTAGCTCATCATCCAAATCCTGTTCTTACCTTTGATTCCCCAGCACCCCATCCCTCCACAACATCTCTCAAATGACACCCCAAGACTGGCTTGATGTTACAATCTGCAACCTTTACTTAGTTGCCGGAGAAAACTTTCTCAGTCTTGCAGAGAACACTCACAGATCCATGATCTCCAGCCTCATTTGGGCTCCAAGCACCCCTCAATTCTTCCCCTGCCCAGTATCTCTCTCTCTCATTGCTTTCTATTTATGGAGAAATTCCAAGATCTTCACCCCAGCTCTCCCCATCATCCTCCTACCTACAAAGACAGCAACATCCGCACCCTCCCTTACTGCTCTCCCTGCCCCAGCATAGAAGCCCCTGCGGCTCCTGCCCAAGGCCAGGCCCCACCCTCCTCTGCTGCCCTCGGACTCTGCCCCTGCACACCACCGTGTGTCCTTTCTCTTCCTCTGTTGGCTCCCTTCTTTCAGCTTCTCAATGTGCTCCAACCTCTCCTTCTTCAGCTCCTAACTTCTCCTTCCCTGCTTCTCCAGACTTCTCAAAAGAAAGTCAGCCATGACTTCTTCACCTCATAGCTGCTTCTCAGCCCGCTGCAGTCTGACTTTCACTTCCAACTAGCTTTTGAAACTATGCCCCTAAGATCAAAAATGCCCTCCTAATAGACACGTCTAATTTTTATCTTACTGGACCTCTCTGCTCCTTTTAAAAAGTTTTATGTTTTTAGTTCTGGTGAAATACACATATCATAACATTTACTGTCTGAACCATTTTTAAGCGTACAGTTTGGTAGTGTTAAGTAATATATATTCACATTGTTGTGCAACCATCTTCCCAAACTGAAACTCTGCACCCATTAGACAACTCCCCACCCTCCCCTCCCCGCAGCCCCTGCCAACCACTGTCGCAGCCCGGATTGCAGAATGGGGAATGGACACAGAAAGAAACACACAGACACACACACAAGACGTACAAGACTGCAGTACTCGATTTGTACCAGTCGTTTTATTTATATACTTTTTCTATGTCCAGCAGCTACTTCCTGGTACGTGACTACCTTGGGCGCCTTGAGGAAAACACATTTTCATTCCTTCCAGACGATTGCTCAATGGAAGCAGACGTTTGCATCTTAACTTCTTGCATCTTAACTTCTTTATCTCATTACCGTATGCAGGACAATGAGACACCTTGGCTTGTTTGCAAGACCCCAGGTGCTTGGTTATCTGTCATAAAGCTATCTGTCATGAGGAATAGTTCTGTTTGGTCAACAGGCTGTGCCCGGGCCTATTGACCTCTGGCGCCAAGGAGAGCACACCCAGTTTCGCTGACTCTGGGCTTAAGCCAATTTTGCCCAGGGACGGTCCCTACAAACCACCATTCTACTTTCTGTGTCTATGAACTTGACCACTCTAGATACCTCATATAAGTGAAATTATATAGTATTTGTCTTTTTGTATCTGGCTGATTTCATTTATCATAATATCCTGAAGTTTCATCCATGTTGTGGCATGTATTAGACCTTCTTTCCTTTCTTTTTCCTTCTTTTTTTCTTTCTTCATGTGTCCAAGGCATGAACTGGTCATGGGTACAGACCAAAAGCTAAGCTGGGATAAACAAGGGGTTGCTTTGTCCCTGGCTGATACAAAATGGACACCACTCCTTCCTTTTTTAAGACAATAATATCCCATTGCATGGACAGGCCACATTTTGTTCATTCATTCATTTACTGATGGGCATTTGGGTTGCTTCCACCTCTTGGCTATTTTGAATAATAGTAAGATTAACACAGGTGTACAAATATTTCTTCAGGACCCTGCTTTCAATTCTTTTGAATATATATCTGAAAGAGGTATTGCTGGATCATATGGTCTGTTCCATTTTTAAAAGGCCATTATTTCCTCCTTCCTGAAGCTCTCTACTACACTGTCTCCATGAGACATGGTCCTCATTCTCACCTCCAGTTCTCCTGGTACCCTGCTTACCCTTCCATCTCCTTTGCAGGCTCTTCTTCTACCTGCCCCAGGGGTCTGAGTCAGTCAGAAAAACAGAAGTTGTCTTGTAAAGAAAGGGTGTTTGATACAGGGAATTGATCATATAGACATTGGAGAGCTCAAAGAATATACAGGGGAGTGTCAAGGTAGCCCAGATCAGCAACTGCAGGAAGCCACTCCTACCCCTGGGTCTGGGAAACAAAGAGTTGAGGTTCACTCCCACCTCTAAGAGGTGACTAAAAGCTCTCAGAGATGCCCTCCCCGTTACTGCACAGCTGGACCTTGGACCTTGTGCTAGGGTTCTCCAGAGAAACAGAACCAATAGGATGTATTAATACATAGGTAGATACTTAAGCTGGGACTTATTGACTCATAAGATTATGGAGGCATAGAAGTCTCACAATGTACCACCTGCAAGATGGAGAATGAGGAAAATCAGTGGTGTGGTTCAGTCTGAGGCCCAAGGCCTGAGAAGCCAGGGCAGGGAGCCATGGGAGAGCTGGTGTAAGTCCCGGAGTCTGAAGGCCCAAGGTTCAGGAACTCCGATGAGAACAGAAGATGGACATTCAAGGGCAGGAGAAGATGGATGTCCCAGCTTAAGGAGAGAACAAATTTGCCCTTCCCCTACCATTTTGTTCAATTCAGGCCCTCAATGGATTGGATGATGCCTGCCCACACTGGTGAGAACAAATCTTTACAGAGCCTACTGACTCAATGCTAATCTTTTCCAGAAACACCCTCACAGACACACCCAGAAATAATGGGAGACAGTTTGCAAACCTCAGCCGTAGCCTCAAAGAGCAGTCTAGAAGGGTGGACTTGGAGCCAAGAGGCAATACACAGATGACTAGCCTGGGGCTTTGTCCTGCCTCCACCATTCTTCTCACCAAACTCACTTCCTAGAAAGGGTCTCAGTTTTCTAAGAGTAAACCCTTATGGCTCCAACCACTACCTATATGCCCGTGACATCCAAATCCACCTATCCTCTGCAGACCTCTTTACTGAACTTCAGACATTTCTGAACTTCAGACATATTTTTCCCCAGTTGCCTGCTAGGAATGTCCACCCTGATGGCTCTGGAAATAAACGAGCTACAGGCTGGACTTGTCATCTTTCCTCCTCGACCTACTTCCACCCTTCTGTTCTCTGTCTCAGCTGGTGGCATCACCTGTGCCACTAGCCAATCCAGAAACCAGGGCCTCCTCAACCTCACTGGCTCCTTTGCTTCCCAAATCTCTTTCCAGTCCCTTCACTCTGCTCCGTCACCACACCACTCTCAGTTTGCCTGTGGGTTAGGAGGTCCCACAACCTCCTAAAAGTCCTGTTGGCCTCTCTTCTTGCTCCCATTAAGCTCACGCAGCTGCCCAAGTGCTTGCTCAAAAATCCAAAACTGGCCATGCCACTCTCTTGCTTACAACCCTTCAGTATCTCCCTACTGTCCTACTCTCATCTGGCCCTCGCCCCCTCCCCAGCATTCTCTCTTGCTTTCCTACCCTGTCCCTTCTTCAGAAATTCCAAATTGCTCAAGCTAAACTTTTTCTCACATTCTATTCCCCCTACCTGGAAAAGCTTCCCTCCTCTAAACTCCCTCTGAGTTAACCCTACTCACTTTTTAAAACTCAGGTCAGAGGCCACAGAAAATCTTTCCCAACACTCAGATAGAGGATCCTCGAGTCACGAGGTGTAACAAGGAATACAGAGTGGTGTCTCCGCCCCTGCAAACACAGGTCTCCAGGCTGTTCCCCAGCATGGCCACAGCCCCCAATTCCCTCATGGCCCCTTCCTGCAGCCTGACCACATGCCGCATCCCCACCCATGCAACATCCCAGCACTTCTGGACCATTGTTCTCCTCCACCTTCTCACATAAGCAGCTTTTCCTATGTGCTTTCATATCTACACCTCTCCCTCACCCCCAGCGTCCAACCTCTAGGCCCTCTGGTTTCTCAAATCTGTCACTTCTCCCTATCTCTATTGCTCCACCCAAAACCAAGCCATCGTTGACCCTCATTCAGAAGGACCCAATAGCTTCCCCCCTCACTGGCTCCTGCCCCTCTCCAATCCATTATCCCCTTGTAGCCAGACCTTTTCTGAATGGACATTTGATCCTGTCAACTACCTATTTAAAAACTAAGACTATTTTTTTTTAAAAAAAGTCTGTAGTCCCAGGTACTCAGCTACCCAGAAGGCTGAGGTGGGAGGATTGCTTGAGCCCCGGAATCTGAGTCTAACCTGGGTGACATAGTGAGAGTCCATCTCTAAACAAACTAACAAAAATCTGTGGGATGATTGGCCTTTGTTTTTAAGATAAAGACTATGTTATTTGACTACAAGACCGTGCAAACCACCCTCTTCCTGGTGCTCTCACTTCATTATCTTAGTATCAGCCAGTCCTTTGCCGACTTTTACTTCCTTAGAGCCATTGTACACCCTAACTGCTCTGTCCTCTTTGCCTAACTAATTTCTATTCAGACTGCAGGCCTCAGCATAAATGTCATTTCCTCGGGAAAACCTTCACTGATTCCTAAGCCAGATTAACTCTCCCCATTACACACTCTTTGGCACTTGTGCTCATCTGTCTGTAGCAGTTAGCACAATTATAAAATTGTATGAATCGTTTAATGTCTTGTGTCTCTCACTTAGTAGACTGTAAGCTCCATGAAGGCAAGAACCAGGCCTGTCTTGTTTACTCTTGCAGTTTTAGTGCCTGGCTTGATGACTGGCATATAATAGGTCCTTGCTACTGTTTGTTGAATTAATGTTAATTAATGGATTTCCCCACCCCAATCCTAGGTGGGTTAGGTGTCTCTTCTCTATGTCCTCATTATACACTGTGACATTTATCTCTATCTTTGCATTGACATTATAATTATCTGTAGATGTGTCTGCCTCTCACCTCTATTCAACTCACAGTCCTTCACCGGCCACCCCCATCACCACCTGAGAGCTCTGTCATGGTGGGGCCATTGTATGAAACCAAGTAGGCATTCCAAAAGTGTTTACTCAATGAATGGTGCCAACTGGTGAAAAAGACTGGATTAAAAGTGAAAAGCGGTGGGTGCAGTGGCTCATGCCTGTAATCCCAGCACTCTGGGAGGCTGAGATGGGAGGATTGCTTGAGGTCAGGAGTTTGAGACCAGCCTGAGCAAGAGCAAGACCTGGTCTCTACTAAAAATGGAAAAAAAATTAGCCTGTCAACTAAAAATAGAAGC
>NW_012149396.1:530368-545792 GCF_000956105.1 Propithecus coquereli
GTCAAATCTTGCTGAAAGAATAAGGAAGTTGAAGACTGAGAAAAGGTTTGCATTTCACCAAAAAAGCGTCACTTTACACAGTTTTAATAAAGTCATGGAGATAAAAGCCAGATGATATGAGCTGCAGAAGGGACTGATTTCACAGGCGGGAGCGGACCGGTGGGCTGTTTGTTGAAATGGCAGCACAGAAGGGAGTGAAACTCCCCCATTTGGGTAGAGCAAAATGAGCTCCAGAATATTCTTTTTGTCACGTTCTCTTCTCACTTCTCCTTTCTGCCCTAATAAATTCAGAATGGGCTGAGAGTCATGGGGTCTGTGACCAGAGAACAGTTCCATTTCCCTTTCCTCACTGTTGGCATCATGCATTTTGAATATTATTTTCACAACTGGATTGAAATAAAACCTTCCCCCTTCCCCCAACCTTACACAAAGATTACTGTTGCCACTCATGCCTATTCAGGGAATGTTAATAAGATACGAAAATTTAAACAAGTTATTTATCTACACAAAAAAGCTAAAATATATTTTTCTATCAAAAAAATAGTTGTAAACTGTTGTGGGGATTTGTTTGTTTGTTTTTTAGAGAGGGAGGTCTCACTCTGTCACCCAGGCTGGAGTATAGTGGCCCAGTGTAACCTCAAATTCCTGGGTTCAAGCAATCCTCCCACCTCAGCCTTTCAAGCAGCTAGGACTATAGATATGAGCTATCAAACTTGGATAATTTTTTAAAAATTTTTTTGTAGAGATGGTGTCTCACTGTGTTGCCCAGGCTGGTCTTAAACTTTTGGCTTCAAGTGATCCTCCTGTCTTAGCCTCCCAAAGTGCTGGGATTATAGGCGTGAGCCACCACACCCAGCACAGACTTTTATTTAATGCACTATAAAGTAATATATATATTATTATACCACAAATTGGGGATTCAAAAATTATTTTGGTAACTTTATTATAATTGGATTCTATAGTTATTCTATGTATTTTGTTTTATGCATTTAAGAAACCATTCTGAGGAGTCCATAGGCTTCGCCAGATTGCCAATGGTGTCCATCACACAAAAAAATGTTGAGAACCCCGATCTGGTACTGTATGGACAAAGCTTATGGTTCATCATTTTTAGTTGCAGGCAGGAAGATATGAACAAGAGATTCTATGAGCACCATTTAGTGCTCTTAATAAGTTGGAATCTAGATATCCTTTTTGCAAAGTAGTGTTATTTAGCAATAATCAATTAGTCCATGTTCTGTGCAGTCTAAGTATAATTTTGGTTCAACTTTGGTTTTGTAATCTAAGTACAGTTTTGGTTCTGGTGTTTTTTTTTTCCCCAGACCTCAGTCAGAGACTTTGCCTCCATCCTATTTAGTGTAAACTTTCTACCTGGTACTTTGTTCGTTACTACACATCTAGTGAATAGTAAAATACGATTGTACTATTCATGGTTTAAGCGTAACATATAGTTCAAATGCAAGGAAGGAAAGATATTCAACTTCCCTTTAGATGCCTGGTAATCCAAAATGCTCCCAGTTAGTTGCTGGGGCTGGTGCAGACCCCCAGATGACCAAGTTCCAAGGTGAACAACTAAAATTGACTAAGACCTCCAGGGAGGTCCTGGGGTCCTCCAGACATTCCTAAGGTAACCAACGCCATGGGAAAAACATTTGGAAGGATCCCCAGTGCAGGAGTGCAGTTTAGTGTAGGAGGTAATTCAATTCAGAAAGCTTATTTTAGAATAAGTCTAAAGTCAAAAACTATCGGAAGGGAAGGCACAGCTAGGAAGTTTCTTTTGTGGTTAGACCACATCTTGTTGATGTAAAATGTATGAAATATACAATGTAAAGTGTAAAAACTGTTTTTAGGGTTCTGATATCCCATGCACCAAAGAACCCACTATTTGTTACTTAGTAGGAAAAGATATTGGACAATCAAACCCAATTTATTGATTTTGGTGCTCTTAAATTACTACTATCTGTTGTAGCTGCTCTCTTGACCAGAGGAATCTTGAACATTTTACAGAAAAATGTCCCTATACTGCCCCCAAGAGATAGAATCTCAGAGGTAGCTTTTGAAACTCATGTAGTCTAAGAACTATGAAGCCTGTAGGGTCTATTAAAGACACTTATGTAGAGTTATGTCCAAGATACCAAAGAACACTATTTGATCAAGGCAAACATTCCTGGGATTTTTTTTTCAGACATCAGTCAGACACTGCATCCATCCTATTAGGTGCAAGCTTTCTACCTGGTGCTTAGTTCATTACTACGGATCTAGGGAATGAACAATAAAATTGTAATGTTCATGGTTTAAGCATAGCATAATCTGGGGTAGGAAGGAAATGAATGACTATGTGTTTGCCTTGGCACAGGAACTTGCTCTGTCACCTGGGCTATGGTACAGTGACATCATCATAGCTCACTGCAACCTCGAACTCCTGGGCTCAAGCAATCCTCCTGCCTCAGCCTCCCGAGTAGCTGGGACTACAGTCACAGGCCACCATGCCCAGCTAATTTTTCTATTTTTTTGTAGAGACAGGGGTCTCACTCTTGCTCAGGCTGGTCTGGAACTCCTGGGCTCAAGCAATCCTCCCACCTCAGCCTCCGAAAATGCTAGGATTACAGGCGTGAGCCACTGTACCCATCTAACACAGAAAGTTTTCAAAGGTAAAGAAAGTATCATAGACTTTTCATTATCCCATATCTAGAAATAAAAATCTATTTGCATTAATGTGAGTTCACAGAATCTAGAACTTCAGAGGTCCTCCGTGCTTCTCAAATGTAACTGTGACCTGAGCATGTTGTTACAGTGCAGATTAGGATGAAGTGAGTCTGCGGTGGGTTTTTCTAACAAGTGCCCTGGTGATGCCAGAGTTTCTGTTCCAGGAATCCTCTTGTAAAGACTTATAGGTAATGATGGAGCCAGGACTGGGATTTAAAATAAGTAACAGCAAGCATCCTATGGTTTGGGGAGACTTTTAGGAGCAGTCTCAGCGAGATTGAATCACGTTTATAAAAGAAAGAGGGTATTTCCATAATGCCATGATGCCAGCCAACTTTTATTTTACCTCCTCCAGGTTACCTAAATTTTTGGGAGAAAAATCAGGTGTGGTACAATATTATCCATAAATCTCAACATGCAATTTTTCCTTAAGTTAATAAGCCTATGATGTTAGCTTCTTCTTCACAAAAATTTCTAGAACTTTCCTTAATATATTTTGATAATGAAGACACTGCCTATAATAGTATTAGTTTACTCTTTACATAGTCTGAAAAATTGTATTTATTTTAATTAGTACTTTTTTGAAGGTAATTACCACCATTAGCACTTCACTGCATTTTGAGAAAACATTATTTTTTCTTAATGATAGTACTTACCAAATGCTTTTATGTCTCGCTTCCTGGCTAGGCTGACAGGAGGTTTGTTTCTGCAGTGTCTAGCTAAAATGTCCTTAGATATGCCGTTTACTTTCTCTTGTATTTTTAAAGAATTTGCATTTTTAATGATCCTAATTTATTACAGGATAATTCCCAGTGGTGTAGTCAGTGTTCATTATTAATGTTTTCTATTCTAAAGCAGATGGAGTAATATAAATCCAAAGATGTGATTATCACAACTTACCTGCTTTTACTATAGATGTGTCAACCTAAAACCAATGATCCTACTCATGTATACTCTCATTACAAAGAGAATGAGCCTCCATAACTCTGAAACCTCAATAATATGGATTTTCCTTAAGGAAACACACCGTGGGGTTTGGATGAAATAAAGCTGTTCTATTTTCATGGCAACTGTTACAATGGTTTTTCCAGGCATCTTCCCTTAATTTTGAGAAACACTGATGGATATGTGTCCATCTTGAGATAACTGGCATATATACCTCTTTAAACTCTGCCAGTTGAAAAGTTTTACAGGGAAGTCACATGACCAGGTGTGCACCTGCAGGCTTCCACTTTAAGGCTCCTCCCACTTCACAGGTAAACAGGCCAAACTGAAGACAAAGCCCCAAATAGCAGCCTCAACTCCCAACAGCACAGAACATGCCTTTCTCTGTTCACTGACCAAGTCCAAAAGCTATTTCCTCCTTCTGGTTTCCTGTTCATTTGGGCCTTGGCACCTTGTTTTACCTGATCGCCTGTCTTGCAATCCATCCTTCCTCCAAGAAGAGCTTGTGTATTCTTTCTGGGCTTGGCATTGTTCGTATTGTCTGCAAGGCTATTTGACAGCTCTGACAAGGCCTGGTGAGCTACATTCCAGGCAACCAAGAATGTGCCAAGAATGGTTTCCTCCTTTTTCCTGGAGGGTCCAGTGTAGGACACAAAGGAGGAAGGAAGATATTAAGTTCACAACAGAGTTCCAATGGGTATTTACTCCAAAAGAAACAGCAATGCACAATGCAAGCGTTTATTTTATATATTTATTGGGGTAGACATAAAATTCATGCAGTGAGGTGTGCACACAAATTTCAAGCATAATGAATTTTTACATATGTACATACCTGTGTAGCCATTGCCCAGACTGAGATATAGAACATTTTCAACGCCCAGAAGTCTCCTATATGTCTCGTCAGCCAGCCCTCTTAAAGGTAACCACTTTACTTACTATCATCACAAATATTTCCTTAAAAGCTCAGTTCTTAAAACTCATCAAATGAGTTGTTTCTGTGCTCATAGCAACAAATAAAATGTCGTAATGGTTGTTTCTCATTCACAATAAATTTACTTTTCAAGTCTTATAATAAGCAGTATTTAAGTAATAAATCATCTACTTACTCCCAGGAAAATTGAAATTAAGAACTCCACATGGCCTATCCCTAATTTCAAGGGTTGACTTTTTAATCATATGAATGGATAAAGCCCTTGGAGCCAGCTGGGTTTCCCAATTTAGAAACTTTTGCATTTGGGAAAACTTATAAGGAGCATATACTGTATGTTATGTGATAATATATGGGGCAGAGCCTCATAAACGCATTCACATTTCTGAAGAGAAATAAATATTTACATTGGGGGAAGTAAAGGTTATAGATAGCCTTGTGACAAATTCTCACTTGTCACCAAATAAGTTCTGGCACCACCAAAATTAAAAAAAAAAACTTTTTTGATTTTGGAATTATGGATAATAGTTTGTGGACCTGTAGTAAATAATATATTATTGAAGGAACTTAAGAAACTTTTCTACTTAAGCCCACTCTGATGTCATGGTCTCCATAAAGTTTTCTGAGATAATTTAAGTTTAAGAAGTGACGCTTCTTTTGAGCTACTACAGCACTTTGAGCTGATTCTTCACGTAGTGCCTTTAAAAAAAAAATTTTTAATAATGAAATGTGCAATTAAATAAAACAGTAAAAAATGTAGTATAATAAATCCCTATATAGATCATAACAATCATAACAATCTTATTTCAAACGTCATGGTTGTATCACTTCACCCATAAATATTTAATAACACACTGCTTTTTATTATACTTATGTGAGTAAATGTTTTGTTTCCATATTGCAATGTAGACTCCTTGAGGGCAAATGTTGTATCTTTTTCATTCCTACTTTCCAATTAGCTCTTCTCAGCAGGAAATTTGATACAGAAAAATAAATTATGCCCTTAGGATTGCTTGATCACGCTTGGCATCAGACAGTGGTTTCTAAACTTGTGTATCCAAATCATCTGGAGGGCTTATTAAAAGGCAGATCATTGGCTGGGCATGATGGCTCATGCCTATAATCTCAGTACTTTGGGAGGCTGAGGCGAAAGGATCACTTGTGTCCAGGTGTTGGAGACCAGCCTGTGCAACAGACCCCATCTCTACAAAAAATAAAAAATTTAGCTGGCCATAGTGGCACATGCCTGTAGTCCCAGCTACTCAGGAGGACGAGGCAGGAGGTTCCCTTGAGCCCAGCAGTTCAAGGCTGCAGGGAACTATGATTACACCACTGGATGCCAGCCTGGGAGACAGAGCAAGATTCTTACTTGGAAAAAAAAAAAAAAAAGTAAGATTATTGGATCCCAAGCCCAGAGTTCCTTATCCAGCGGGTGTAGGGTAGGGCATGAGATTTTGCGTTTCTAACAAGTTCCCTGGCAAAGGTGATGATGGCCCAGTACCACACTGTGAGAACTCCTGCATTAGATGTCAACACTGACTCACCTACTCAAATAAAACAGATGCTCTTGTCATTTAATCAAATGTTAATCATATGTAAGTATTTGGGAGGAAGATAGGAAGAAATAATTTTTATAAATCTTCACTTTCATGGCTTTTATAATATAGTGTATAAGAACTATATAAAACAAATACATGAGAACTATTAAGAAACACAGGTGCTGGAGTCCCACATCAGAACATTCTTATTTAATTGATATAGGATAGGCATTCAATTTTTTAAAAAGCTCCCTGGTAATTTCAACTGTATTTACGTACTATTACACCAGTGTCTTCTGAAGAGGTGAGATTAGAATTTGTCCTTGAGTTATGAAGGGGAATTTAATTGACAGCTTACAGTGGGGAAGGCCTTCCCAGGTTGGGGAATGGGGTGACATATGCTCCAAATGCTCTTTCAGGTCTTTCCATGACATTGAACTGTACATAAAAATATTTTAAAATATTCAGATGTTGTACAGCATAGCTTGTATTTTTTTTTCTGCTTATTAGTGATCCCCTTGGACAAATCAACTTCTAAGTCCTCAGTTTTCCCGTATGTTAAATGGGGATAATAATTATACCTACCTCATAGTATTTTTAAGACAAATGATTTTAATATATACACTAGAGACCTTAGAGCAATGTTTAGTAAATAAGTGCTCAATGAATGATAATTATTATTTATTGAACATCATCTACATGCCAGGCAGGAATCCTGAATGAGAATACTTTGTTTGCATGGTACCCTTTTTAACTTTACAAAACCCTTCCATATTTTTCACCTCATTTCTTCTTTTCAATGCCCTTTGAGATAAGTAGGGAGAGTTTAATCGTGTCCACCTGACAGTAGAAAAAGGCATCCAGTGCCTTATAAAGACAGTTTGAGAGAGAGCACTAGAACTAAAGTATTCCAGACTTCCCAAGTGTGCTCTTTCCTTCAATGTAAACAAACAAACAAACAAAAAACAAAGGCAAAAAATTGTTGAAGAATTAAGACAATAATTTTTTTATTTGTCCAGGTAATTTGCAAATACCTCCCTTCCACACACACACAAACGCACACCCCAAAGGAATCAAATCGACCTTTCTTCTATCATTCCCTGATTATCCACAAATGGGATGTCTAATTTGTGGACAACCTACCCTCTCCTTGCGGTTGTATTTCTTGTTCAGCTGTAGTTTTAGTCCAGGATTGTCAGGTTCTATCTCCATTTACTGGAGAGACCCTGCATGGAGGAGAGATTCTTTCATTCTCTTAAGGAAAATCCAGAAAGTGACTGAGCCATGTTCAGCCTTGCATCCTACCTCCATATTTCTTTGCTTTGTGAAAAAAGCTTCTATTTGTATAAATCAACTTGAATAGGGTTTTCTATTGTTTGCAGCTAAAAAATCATTTCTAACAGTTACTGTGAAATGCACAAAAATCTTAGTCCTGTCGTAATATTTTAATTTATACTTGTTTCTTTAAAATATAGCTTGTAATTCCTATTAGGCCCAATTGAAGATATCAGATCTAAAGTAGTAGTATTCATAGTAGTAATAGCAGTAATGGTAATACCGCTTTGGTTCTGTGTGCCCGGGACCTACTATATTAGATATAAGATCTTTAAATTCACTTTTAAGTAAAATTCTATACTTGAAAAATGTCTACACACATGACTTCCAGAGACATATGATTCCTCTTGGCCTTTTAAACATTAAATGAGACATCTTAGTGGCTCACTATAACTATTAATGAATCAAAATAGCATCACTTAAAGATGAAGTAACTCAATTCAAGCAAAAATGCTGGACATACAGAGGCTAAAGGTAAATTCAAATGAGCACAGTATTTTTCAAAGCTTAAGATGATTATAGTGATTCAGGTATGCGAATGACTTTGCACACATCTGTTTTCAATCATACAGAAAACTCACCACCAGTTGCAGAGTAATGACCACTTTATTTAACCAGGAGTTACATTGTTCAGTGTAATTCTTGCCCATAGAAACCAGCAGAGGAAAATTTCAGGAGGTTTTGGGTGTTATGTCTCATACTATTCATGATTACTCATATTTTCCAATTACATGTCTTTTTCCTACCATTTCATTATTCAAATCCCCAATGTAATGTGTATGTCCCCAAGTACCTGTTACATGAAAGGAAGATGTTAGGTTGCTATTTAATTTTCCAGTATGCATGGGTGTGCATTGCAGAAGAGGAATCCAGGCTCTTCTATCCTCCCGATACCCCTAGAGTGTAGGCCTTCACCCCCTTGCTAGTCATTTTACAGCACAATGATGGGCGCCATGCCTCTAAACATTGCTGGCAAAAAGTGGGAGGGAAAAAAAAAAAGCCAAAGGCATAGGCCAGTTGAGTCTGCTCTTTTTAAAAAAGCCTTTTCAGAAGCCCTACCCATCAGCCTTCAAGTGTGTGATTCTAACAGGGTCTCCTTAGACCAGCACTGTTTAACTGAAATAAAGTGCAAGCCACAAATGGGACCTACATATGTAATTTTAAATTTTCTGTAACCATATCAAAAAGGAAAGAGATGAAATTACTTCTAATAATATACTTCATTTAACCAAAAATACCCAAAATGTTATTTCCACGTGATTGATACTTTTTAAATCGGAATATTTACATTCCTTTTTTGCACTGCCTTCAAATCCAGTGTGTATCTCAATTTAAACTAGCCACATTTCAAGTACTCTATAGCCACATGTCACTATATTAGGTAGGAAGCCTGTGATAGTGTGATAGAATAAGAAATATATATTTGGTCTCTGCCCTGGCTCCTGGGCCAGAGCTCCTAAATCCCTTGGAATTTCCTGAGTGGTGTGAGCATCTTTAGTTCTAATGAGGCAACTCTTGGTGGGTGGTGGGTTCCTGGATAGCCTCAGGATGGGGCTGGTTGCCAAGGGAAACAACCATGTGACTAGAGGCTTGGAACTTTCAGTCTCACTCCCTCTCTGCCCCCCCAACCCCTGGCAAAGGGAGAGGGGTTGGAGGTTGAATTGATCACCAATGTCAATGATGTAACCAATCCTATCTATGTAATGAAGCCTTCATAAAATCCCAGAAAAATAGGGTTCAGAGTTGCTGAATGCATGGAGTTTCCTGGAGGGTGGCTTGCCCAGAGGGGGCATGGCAGCTCTGTGTCCCTTCCCCCATGCATTCCATACCTTGCCCCATGCATCTCTTCCATCTGGTTGTTCATCTGTATTCTTTAAAACATCCTTTATAATAAACTGGTAAATGTAAGTAAAGTGTTTCCCTGAGCCATCCTAGTACATTAATGGAAACTGAGGAGGAGGTAGTGATAACCTAGGGCCTTCGATTGGCATCCGAAATACGGGGCAGAGCGTGACTGAGCCCTCAACTTGTGGGATACGATGCTATCTCCCAGCAGACAGTACCAGAATTGAGTTAAATTATAGGACACCCAGTTTGTCTCGGCTGGAGAATTGGTTGTAGATAGAGAGAACCCCATACACATTTTGGTGACCAGAGGTGAAGTATTGTATTCTATGGTGACTGTGTCTGTAGAAGCACAAAACCTTTTTTTTTCATTGGAAAGACTTTGACCAATCACTGGAAATGGCTAAGGAGAAGGAATCTGTAAATCAGAGTAGACCAGCCAAAACTGCTTGACATTAGCAGATATTACATTTAATAAGAAATGAATTAAATTCAACTTAAACATAGTAAGTACCATCCACGGCAGCTCAACTCTTCAACCTGGAATTGTTCTAATGTAGGGCAAAATGCCTTTTTTTTTTAAACACAAAAAAACCCACTTAATTAAATTAATTAATTAATTAATTAGAGACAGAGTCTTGCTCTGTTGCCTTATCATAGCTCACTGCAACCTCAAACTCCTGGGCTCAAGCCATCCTCCTGCCTCAGCATCTAAGTAGCTGGGACTACAGGCTCAGGTGGCCTGGCCAATGTTTCTATTTTTAGTAGAGACTGATCTCACTATTGCTCAGGCTGGTCTAGAACTCCTGACCTCAAGCAATCCTCCTGCCTCGGCCTCCCAGAGTGCTAGGATTACAGGTGTGAGCCACCTCGCCCAGCCTACAAATTTTATTTTTAATAAACAATTGCATACATTCATGGGGTACAATGTGATGTTTCAATACATTGTGGAATGATTAAATTCGGCTAATTAACATATCCATCCCCACACATGCTTATCATTTCTTTTTGGTGAGAACACTTAAAATCCACCCTTAGCAATTTTGAAATATACGCTATCATTAACTATAGTGACCATGCTGTACAAGAGATCACCAGAACTTATTTTCCTCCTGACACATTGTACCCTTTGACCAACATTTCCCCTTTCTCTGTCCACTTCCCAACTCCCCCCAAACTGTCTTTCAAAAACAAAAGAATTTCACATCTACTAATGAAGCATTGTTAAAGACACTTGTAATTTTTGAAGCTTCCTTCATTCAGCTTGCTGCATCTTGGACATTTCCGGCAAGCAAGGTTATTTTAGGTCATGCTTATTTATAACCTCTCTTTTACTGGTGGTTCCTACAGCAGCCACACCTATCGTTTGTCATCTAACTACAGTGTTCCCTCACACGTCACACCCTTTAAGGTTCAGAGTGGGATGGGTGCACCACATTTTACATAATTGTCAAAAGTTTAGGTCTATCCTACATTTCCATCACTTTTGATTTTATTTAACCTGCTTTTCTCTTTTTTGTCTTTCACATCTTTATTTTTAAAATTATCATTACCATACCTTGCTTTAAGAGTACAAAAACTTGATGACAGTAAAGAATTTTTGGTGGTAACATTTTCTGAAGTAAGAGTGAAGAAATATCCTCCAATATCACAACTGTGGGTGAGTACAGACGTACGAAGGAATGGTCCCCACTGCTTTCAAGGACAAAACAATTTAGTGTTCCAGTGTGTTTGTGAGAGAACACTGAGTATCTATTTATAGCAAGTGTGACGGCAGAGGTGATTAGTAGATTCCCTGCGGGCCAATAACTGTGCCAGCAACTGTGGAGAGTGGCAAAGAATTTTGCAGAAGAGCGAGTCCTACACACACAGAGCTCAGAAACATAAAACGTCCCTAAGGTGCGGGAGCCTAGTACTTCCTGGGTTCTCCCTCTCCTTACTTTCCATTCTCCTGCCCAACACCCAGCCCTTAGGCCTCCCCTCCACCCTCTGCCTTCGTCCACGGGTGCAAACGCCCCGCTCCCTCCGCCTGCGCGGGCTGGGAAACTGGTACCAGCCGGCGACCCCATCCGCGCCTGCGCAGAGCCCCTTCTGGCGCGAACGCGCTGCCACAATCCCGATACCCCCGCGCGCCCCGGGAGTGTGGAGGGCGTGGGGTCCGCGGTAAACCGGCCCCAGCTTCTTTCTTGGGGCGGCGTATCTCCGAGCTCCTCCTACTCTGCCCAGTTCTTCTCACAGCCTCGGAATCGCGTCCACACGGGCGCGCGCCCAGCCTCAGAACAGCAACCCCGAGGAAGCGGACGGAGGAAAGTGCAAGGGCAGTAACACGAGCTCCGCGACCGCCGAGCCTCTGGGCGGGGTCCCGCCCCCAGCCGACTTCCTGCCTCCCATTGGCCCGCGCGCCTGTCCGTCTCCGCTCTTGGGCCGCGCCGGCTCTCCACCCGGCTCGCTCTCCTCACTACGCCGCTTTCCTGTCTCCTTTGGCGCGTGTTGGGCCGCCCACGCCGAGGCAAGCCTGAGCTGGCGCTGGCTCGGGTAAGCTCGGAGCAGGGGAGGGCCGGGCGGCGCAGCAGCTGAGCATCGCCTGGGCGGGCGGCAGGGCGCGGCCTCTTCGCCGGCAGCACCACCTGTCGCGGGCCGAGACGTCCGGTAAGGCTGGGCGCGGCGCGCGGTCGGGGGCGCCCTGGCTCGGCGGGGCCCGGGCGGGGGCTCCGGGAGGGGAGCAGGCGCCGGCGGAGCCCTGGCCGAGCCCCGGCCGCGGGCCTCTACGCGTGTGGCCCGCAGTGGCCTCCGCCTGGCGAAGGGTTGCTGCGTAAAGGGAAGGAGCCCGCGGAGTCCAGCGGAGGGCGAGGGACCGGTTCGGACGCGGCGAACCCAGGTTCCACCGTCCGCGGCTCTTCCCGGCGCTCGATTTCTCGGTTTCTCCGCCCGCTGGTGCCAGGGCACACCCCCTCCGGGCCGGGAGTGAGGCCCTGTGGCCTCCAAACACGAGCATCTTCTTTCTCTTTCCTCCTGCGCCTGTTAAAGACCAGTTCTTGTGGCTCGAAACCCCTTTGACAAGTACATCTCCCTTTCACGCGGGTTGAGTTAGTGACAGGAATTAGGCTATGTGTGTGTGTATGTGTGTGTGTTCGTTCATTCCTTCCTCATTTTAAAAGAGTTGTTGAAGGCTAGAAAGTTCTAAGATTGGAACGGTTCTGTCCATTCATATGAAATGGCATCTGTGCATTAGGATTGGCAGGTGTTTCTTTGACGCTCGCGATAACCATCTCTGCATGTGCTGTTACATTTGTGGTCCCAGACTTGACTTTCTTTTTTTTTTTTGAGACAGAGTCTCACTGTGTTGCCCGGGCTAGAGTGCCATGGCATCATCCTAGCTCACAGCAACCTCAAACTCCTGGGCTCAAGCGATCCTCCTGCCTCAGCCTCCCGAGTAGCTGGGACTACAGGCATGCGCCACCATGCCCGGCTAATTTTTTCTATATATTTTTAGTTGTCCAATTAATTTGTTTCTAATTTTAGTAGAGACGGGGTCTCGCTCTTGCTCAGGGTGGTCTCGAACTCCTGAGCTCAAACAATCCGCCCGCCTAGGCCTCCCAGAGAACTAGGATTACAGGGGTGAGCCACCGCGCCCGGCCTTGACTTTCTTTTTTGATTCCGATGATAATTCTAGGAAATTTATGTTGCTCGTAGGGAGAAGCGTGATCAAAATAACAAACCTCAACCGAAGTGCTTCCTTACAAAACGTTGAATCATACCTGTGGATTTACCTTCCTGAAAGATGTGTCTGCCACTCAAAGCAAAACAGTTAACAGCATTGTTCTTTCTGTTAGTATTGCAGTTGATGATGATGATAACAATAGAAGCACATATTTATTGTTAGTGATGAACTAGATGCTGTTCTCTACATGGATTATCTCAAAACAACCCTTTGAGGTTGTAACTGTTACTATCTCCAGTTTACAGAGGAGGAAACCAAGACTTAGGAAGGTTAACTCGTCCATGACTATAGTTTTTAAGTGAAAGCCTAGATTTAAACTCAATCAGTCTCACTTTACATCTCCACCCCCCACCTCCCTAACTTGTATGCTCCTTAAGCGTTGCTCATGTTGTTAAGCTGTTTGCAATGTTGTATTTATAAATTTTGCGTTTCAGTTTCCAAATATTCTGTAAGTTAGATAAAAAACAGTCGTTTTCCAAGAATAAGTAAATATATGCATCTTTCATGTTAACTGCTCTAATTGATTGTCTGTTGCTGTGTTACCGTTTGCAGAAATAAAGGAAAAAACAGCTTAACTCCCTCTTATAATATTGGACCTCTAAATAATCAACTGTGATTTGTAACCTGTGCCTGACTCTTTTATGGTATTTATAGAGACTTGGAAGTTAGGCATAGAGTCCAGAAATGCTGATATAACTTTTATCATGCATTAATAGGAAATGTTGAGGTCTGCTTTTGTAGAAGTTCTTCATTCTCTTGAGAATAACATACTCCTGCTTAATAGCTGTTCCTGAGAAGAACTGCTTTTACACCCTTAGTAAGTATTTATGTATGGTTTTGTCTTTTAATATTTTATGAAAACACATTAAAATTGATAAAGAAAAACCCATTTACCATTTGTGAATTTCTTTTGTAAATTAAAAACTCCTATGCTGACCTGCATAATTTATGTAATGTTAAACTAAAATTCTAATTTATTTTGGTGAATTTCAGACAAACTAGCCATATTTTAAAATGCAAGTAACACTAGAACGCATACTCGTTTACTGAGGATTAATGTTTGAGGACAAAATTAACACTCAAATAAAAATTACATTTGGTTGTATAAAAAAGTAACTATTTTATTAGAAGTTAACTAGTTTATTTGAAAGTCACTATTTTGATTTTATGGCTGCATATTATATCTTTGATCAATAAGTACAAATTTCAAAAGTAATGAAAAATATTGTATTGATTCTATAGATACTGTTTAGGATAACATTTGATGTTGCCTGGATCTATATGCCATCCAAATTCTCATTCTTGACCTGGAGACTTAATTTGACATATTTTAAATAAATGTTAATCATGATTATCCTCTTAATGTGGATTTTACCATTAGAAGATGTTGACGCAGAAACTAGCAGGCATTTAGAAGGCATCTTCTGACCTTAGTCTGTTACTACTAATAATAGTAATGCTTATGATAACTAATGTTTTCAGAGCACCTGGAGGGCACTGTGGTAAGCATCTTAAATGGATTATCTAATTTGAATCTTAAAACAACCTTATTTAGTGGATCTTGTTGTTGATCAGCTCCATCTGTGTGATGAGAAAACTGCAACCCAGGTTGTAACTTAGGATCACAGAGCTAGCAAAGGACAAAGCTAGAATTTGATTCCATGCAGTTTGACTCCCGAGCTTGCCCTTGATCACTCTGCTATGGGTTTTAGTAAGCAAACCTTCAAGTCAAGTAGTCAAGCTCTTTATAATGGTGATGATGATAAAGTTCTAAGGGCTTGATACTATGTATGTATATATCATCATAATTACACAAAATTCTACAGGAGACTTTGCCCTCTTCCATTTTATTGATGAGAACAATGAGATGTCTAAGCCAGTGTTTCCCAGACTTGGACTTCGTGGACAAGTAAAAAAAAAAAAGGGTGTGTGTAGGGGTGCAATTGAGACCAGACATAAAATCACCTGCTTTTAATTTTTTCAAAGTTAAGGACCATCTTAAAAACTGGTACACATTTCAAAAGTAATCAAAATATTATATTGGTGTGGTGGCTCATGCCTGTAATCCTAGTACTTTGGGAGGCAAAGGCAGGAGGTTTGCTTGAGGCCAGGTTTTTGAGACCAGCCTGAGCAAGAGAGAGACCCCATCTCTATAAAACATACAAAAATTAGCTGGGTGTGGTGGCACCCACCTCTAGTATCAGCCACTTAGGAGGCTGAGGCAGGAGGATTGCTTGAGTGTGAGAGTTTGAGGTTGCAGTGAACTATGATGACATCACTGCACTCTCGCCTGGGCAACAGAGTGAGACCCTATCTTGGGGGAAAAACCAACCAACCAACAAAAAAACTACTGCAATCTACTGTCCCCATTCTTTCCTTTTTTTTTTTTTTTTTTTTTGAGACAGA
>NW_012149396.1:546332-549042 GCF_000956105.1 Propithecus coquereli
GTGTGTGTGTGTGTGTGTGTGCGTGCGCGCGCGCCAAGTCATGACCTCTTTCTAGGGAAAAGTCTCTAGAGTTTTGGGCTCTAGTAAACAGTCTTTCTCAGCTATGAACAGTCTCCTTTCTGCCCCAGGGTAGGGGGTGGGGGAGAGTTGTCTCCAGCAGCCAACCATTTTAGTCCCATTCCAATTTGTGAACACTACCCAGAAACTGAGTTCCACTGCTTCGTAGTTCAACAACCCCTCCTTTTTTTTTTTTTTTTTTTTTTGCCGGTGCTTACTTATGGAAAGGGCAAGGCAGTGTGAATGACAGTGGCCACACCAGGGGGAGAAACCACAGGCATATTCCAGAATCCAAGAAACTCTCCAGTAAGCAGCTTGATTTTACATATTTATTGAAAATTAGAATCCCCACCTTCTTTTGTTTCCTGTTTTTACTTCACTCATTCTTATAGTTCTTCTATCGATATCTGTATAACATAAGGAGTTAGGTGTGTTTTTCCCCATTTTGTCTTGTCTCTAGCCCACATTAAACCCACCTGTTTCTCTCTTTAAGTATCTTAAGTTGTAATTTTGGCAAAGATTAGTTTTTTCCCTAAGTTGTTTTTTTAGTTATGTCTACTAAACACTACTAAGATTCCTTTTATATTTTATTTGACTCTACCACTTATTAATAAAGTTCTCTAATAATTTGATTGGTATAACACTTCATCTTTAATTATACTTTTTGCATATATTCTCTCATTTCATCATCACAGTTATCTATGAGGTAGATTTGATAGGTGGCGTTATCTTTATTATACAGACCAAATTCATTATTTGATAGGAGTTAACTACTGATTGTAAAATGTATTTTTTTTAGATTGCCTTTGATTCAGATTAAATATATTTCATACTATTTTAGATTTGTATATCTCACCAATACATTGCAATACTGATCTAATCTTTTGGTATCAAAGTTTTAATTGTGGGCCGGGCACGGTGGCTCACGCCTGTAATCCTAGCACTCTGGGAGGCCAAGGTGGGAGGATTGTTTGAGCTCAGGAGTTCGAGACCTGCCTGAGCAAGAGGGAGACCCCATCTCTAATAAAAATAGAAAGAAATTAGCCGGACAACTAAAAATATATAGAAAAAATAAGCTGGGCGTGGTGGCACATGACTGTAGTCCCAGCTCCTTGGGAGGCTGAGGCAGGAGGATTGCTTGAGCCCAGGAGTTGGAGGTTGCTGTGAGCTAGGCTGACGCCATGGCACTCCAGCCCAGGCAACAGAGTGAGACTCTGTCTCAAAAAAAAAAAAAAAAAAAGTCTTAATTGTGGTAAATAGTGCTGTCTCTCCTGGGAGAGCCACACAAACATAATGAGTTCTTTTTTTAAAAGTTTTTCTTAATGACATGGTAAAATTTTAAGAATTTTTCTCCGCTCACCTAAGTGTCAGCCATCCTATTTTGTTAATACTTTGTCGCCACGTTGTGGGAGGGAGTGGAGAAAGCTACTTGGTATATGTTATTCCACCACCGTATTTCTATAGTTTATATTAGTAATATGGTACTCTTTGCCTAATTATTAAAACTGTAGAAACTTGGTATACACGGAATCCCAACTTTTAGAGTCAACTGTTAGTGCTTTCTGCAGTACATTAATAAATGGAAATAAAGTGACATGGGCCTTTTATGCAACAAAGCCTTCAAAACATGTGTGAAAGTCAAATTTGAGTAATTTGAAATTTAAAAGTGTCCCGAAGGAACTTGCTTCAGGCCACTGAAGCAAGGAGCCCAGTGAGGAATTCTCTTTAAAGCAAATTCTCTCCCTAAAAAAATAAATTCTGTGGAGTTTGCTCAAAGCAGGCTCTACCTGTTTCTTCTTCTAGATTGTATAATATATGATCACTAGATATCTAATTATTATTAGGTTGAGACAGTGAAGATAATTCATAAGCAGACAAGTTTTTTTAATGAAAATAAACTTGGGAAGCTTAGATAGGTGTATGTCTATTTTTTAATTTAAAATCAAGAAAGATGTTTTTCTTGATTTTGCCTATGTTCACAGTTTTTAAACAAATCACAAAGGACAGCTTCAGGACTTCATAACTTACTGTGATAGAACATTAAGAGTATTGCATGGTGGTGATTCAATAAATTCTGTTGAATGCTTTTGAAGGTTAACTTAAAGAAAACCAAATCTGATGGTGTAAGTTTCGTAGGGGCTAAAAGGACACAATTGGCTGTAGAGTTAAGTAGGAACATGAGAGCAATACTAACTTTAGGCCTCATCCTGGCCCTGGTGTGTGCTCAATAGATTACTAAGTGATTATAACATAGGTATAAAGTGAAGAATGAATAAACTTCCAGTTTAGGATAATTGATTAGTCCCGTTGGAATCTCCTGCTCTAAAAACACGGAAATGGTAAGTAAAATTCAAACAAACACGCAGAACCAAGTTTGAAAGCAAGAAAGGGAAGTTTCTACATGCAGGAATGAAGAATGCATCTGTAGTAGTGAGCTGGTGTGGAAGACAAATGTTCCATGGGTAGAGTGGGAAAAAATATATAAATACTGATCACTCTTATTTTTAAAAAAATGAGCTTATAAACCGGGCGCGGTGACTCATGCCTGTAATCCTAGCACTCTGGGAGGCTGAGGTGGGAGGATCATTTGAGCTCAGGAGTTCAAGACCAGCCTAAGCAAGAATGAGACCCCGTCTCTACTAAAAATAGAAAG
>NW_012149396.1:549457-581748 GCF_000956105.1 Propithecus coquereli
TGGGAGGATCACTTGAGGCCAGAAGTTTGAGACCAGCCTGGACAACACAGTGAGACCCTGTCTTTACAAAAAATAGAAAAATTAGCTGGGTGTAGTGGCATGTGCTTGTAGTACCAGCTACTTAGGAGGCTAAGGAAGGAAGATTACTTGAGCCCAGGAGTTTGATGTTACATCGAGACCCCTGTCTCCAAAAGAAAGAGAAATAGATAACTAAAGAGCTATGAGAATTTAGGCAGTGGAGAAATTGCTTACTTTCTGGCTGTTCATCTGTATCTTTTATAATATTCTTTATAATAAACTAACCTTTTAGAAAAAGCAAATTTACTATGGACAGTAAGACTTAAAATGGCCATGGTTAAAGACCTGATAAGAATTCATGATAGTATGCAATGGACAAGGAAATTTGGTTATTTCTGTGACATACAACAATGTAGTATTGGAATTATGACTGATAATGTATACTAAGCCATCAGATTTCTAGGAATCTCATACAATTTTGGAACACGTATTAACACATTTATACAAATATGACTCCAGAAAGGATTAAACATTATTTCTTACTTGACCATGTTTCCTTATAGTTGATCATTCCCAATAAGCCTAATATGTTTCTCATGGACTTCCAGGGGCCCTTTTTGAATGTCAGGAAGTTGGTTTGAGGTCAGAAAGACTTAGAATGTGAAATTTGATTTTGGGAAGCTCGTCAAATATGTCAAAGGTTTTAAAACACTTTATCAAAAATAGGATCACAGGTCCACTGTGAAATAATATTCATGTAGCCAAAGTGATAATTAAAAGACCTCAAAAAGCAAAAATCTTTATTTTTTGACAGAGAGGAGACTCAGTTTTTCAAACAATCGAAAGACCTAATGGAGACAGCATGAGGCAAACAGAATCTTTCTTTACCCTCTTTTTTTTTTTTTTTTGCAGTTTTGTTGAAAGATGAACCAACCAAAGTCTTTTTCTATTTCTTAAATTAATACTACGTGAATATCTCGTTCAAAAGAGAAAAACAAATTCAGTGTATTATTACTAAAGCTAGTTTTAATAAAACTTTATAAACAAATCCATCCAATCTCAGTCAACTTTGACCACACAAGATTTCCATAAAGATTTTATGACTGCTTACAAAATTTTTTCTATTTTTTTCTTTCCCCAGCCTTTTATATCTGTTAAGTTGTATCTATGTCATTTCCCCCTTCACTTTGAACAACCTTTAAATACCCTCCAAACTAGACAAAACTACTTTTCTTTAACAAAAACCACATCTTTATGTCTTTCTTATAACTTCCCTCACCAAAAACACATCCTACTTTTCTCGTACACTTTGTATGCAGAATTGTTTTCTTTTTTTTTTAGAATTGTTTTCTTTATCTCTACTTGTTTTAATTATGTATGTTACAATTTTAATTCTTAATAACCCTAATTTCCAGTAAAAAGCCTAGAACTTAATGACTTAATTGTTATGTACTAGGTGCAGAGCCCAGGACAGAGGACAGAGCTGCAAAGATGATGCCTAGAGGACCCGACCCCTACCAGCATGGCAAGGAGGCACAGCTGGACCGGGCAGGATGGGGCCATATTGGGCTCGGCACTGCTCTGCAGCTAGTGGCCCAGGCACTGTGGACACACATAGGTACCCAGGCCTCCTATGGCCATCTGTCTAGACCACAAAATCTAAAAGCTCAAAACGAAAGACTTAAGCTCACAGGCAAATCAAGCAAGTATCAAAAATATCACAGAAGAAAATAGTTTTATGACCTTAAAACATCTAACAAAGATAGTATAAATTTGACCAGTAGACCCAGGCAAAAATGTCTAAATTATATTTGATACTGACAATTCTAAAGACATTTTTATTTTACGAACAATTTTAAAACTAGAGAATTTAAGCTTTTTGAAGAAGGAGTTTGAAAGGAAGACACAGGAAAATTAAAAATGGATGACAAGGTAATAAAATCACAGGAGTTTACTGCAGGATTATGCTTATAAGTCTAGGAAAAATCTACACTGGATTACTGAGCTCAAGGCAGAGCTCATTAACGGATAGAACCAAACCCACTCACCACTTTTGGGGCTTCATGAGGAAGACAGAGGACCCAATAAGAGGGGTCAGCAGCATATTAGTTGTGTCCCTCAAAGAGTCTTTAGAAGTCTCTCTTAGATCTCTCTATGTAATAGCCAGAAGTGATGTTTTCTGTCAGTAACATTTCATACACTGACCACCAAGTGGAGGGAACAGAAGCTAGATGCAGGATTGGAGGTGGCAGAAGGAGGGCCAGAGGCAGATGGGAGAATGAATTGTAGAGGAGCCAGTCTGAGGAGATCTTAAGCTGCCTGAAAGGCCGATGAAATTTTACATTCTTCTCAGCACAAATCATGCCAACAAGAAAGAAAGTGAACAAAGGGACAAAATATGTAATTTTAAAAACAGGGGTTCAGTAGACTGAAAAGAATTCCCAGGGGAGAAACAGGATCCAAAAGAGAAAAAGTAGAAAGGCCTTTTTTAAAAAAATTACAGCCTGAATACCAGCTTTTAATTAAACCAGCTTTTGACTATTGAGCTCTTTAAAAAACAAACAAAATCTTTTCAAATCTCTTATCAGATTTAGCTAGGACAAACAACCAATATTCCTGGCTTTTGAACCTTTTTTTCCCTTTTCTTTTAAACCAAAGGTACCTACCAGGTGACTCAGAACCACAACCAATAAGCCTTTAGTATGAGGCCTCTCCAAAGAGGTGCAAAGAAGCAGATCCAGAGCCACTCCCAAAGACAGCTAAAGGAAAAAAAGAAACTTAAGGTATCCCCCTGAGAGCTGGCAACAGTCAGTACACTAGCAACAAATGGGATCCATTTGTGTTCAGCCATATTGGTTTTTCTTATGGGGGTCCCCAGTCTTTCAGTTGGCTGCCTGACATGCAAACTCAGTAACTTGTGTGCCTCTAACAGGCAACAAGCCAAACTCTCTTAGAAAGGTCTCAAATCTGTGTGTGATTTTGAGGTTTTATGCTATTGATAACATATTCAGAAATGAAATCATTTTTGAATAATACATAGATGAAGATTTTATATTGCTGGCTTTTGCTCTTAGTCATCATTTTTATGTTCTTTCCATTTTCTACATTGTCAGTGTTTCTTTAAGGCTCACAATTAATTCTTAAATTTTTTCCTTGGAACCGTGAACAAAACCATCCCTACTGTCTTGGCCTGGTCGTCTGTACAATGCTTTTTCCCTTTTTTTGACAAAGAGCAAGAAACCTTTCAAATAATTCACACATTCTTTTCATCTATTCCCTTCATGCCTTGACGGTTTAAAGCTTAATTGCATCTATGACTATTTAATGTGAGTGAAACATTCTTGGCAGTATTGAAGGACTCCAACACTGCATCACATTTAATATCAGGGTGACCATTCACAGCCAGATGTGTTGGTGAGACTCTAAGCCTCATACAAATGGTCTTGAAACAGTAAATCACACTTCACTTCAGAGGCTGGTGGAAGAAAGTGATAGGGAAGGCAGAAAACAACATAGTTAACTTGCAAACTGGAGTGTTTCGGTGTCCAGGAATAACTGATCAGCAACACTTTTAAAACATCCCTTATTTGAAGTCCTTATCTTTGGATTCAAATATCTGTAGAACTAATCCAGAAATAGTGCTGATACCATGCAAGCGTACGTGTGTGTGTGTGTGTGTGTGTGTGTGTGTGTGTGTGTGTATGTACAACACAGGCAGATTTTACTTCCTGCCTTTGAGTTCACAGGAATTTGTAGCCTTTATAGTAGGAGTAGGCAAAAAGCTTTCCTGTAAAAGACCAGATAGTAAGTATTTTAGGCTTTGTGAGTCACATGCATTTCTGTCACATATTGTTTTGGGGGTTTCGTTTTGTTTTACAACCTTACAAAAATGTAAAGAATGTTCTTAGTTCAAGAACCTTCCAAAACCAGGCCACAGCCTGTTGCTTTTTAGAAAAGCAAGCCTAGGTTTGAGTGCCAGACTGCACTACCATAAACAATATTGTTTTTTCCATAAAACAGTACAGTCTTGAGATACTGGGAAGCCAGTAACTTGTCTAATGATGAAATTGAAAGTGGAGTGGGCATTTCTTTTCCTAGAAAAATCGTGGCTTCACTATCTTAAAAACTTGTTCTAAACGTTAGGGGAAAATGAAACTGGGAGAGGGATGTATGAGAACTCTGCACTGTCCTTGCAGCTTTTGTGTGAATCTAAAATTATTGGAAAATAAAAACTTATTTTAAAAATCTTGTTTTTGAAGATAGCACTTCTGGGATTTTCTTTAGTTGGTCAAGCTAAATTTTTGTTTTGTTTTATAAACAGAGACAGCCTAACTACCAGTCTACATGTTTTTGGCATTGATGTAAACTTTTAAGCTATCTTTTGGTGCCTTTGAAGTTCTATTTATCAGAGGCTGCTCCTCTTTGGTAGGAAGTTTGAAAAGTGAAGCTAAAAAAATCTTTTCTTGCAACATCAATAGATAAATAGCTAAAAGTCATATCTTCCAGCCCTATATTTAATGCCATTTTAGTTTTTACTGAGATCTTATTCTGCAATTAGGTTGCTACTGTAGCATTTGTTAGCATAGTTGATGCTAATTAATGTACTGACTCTTTAGATTTCTTTCTAAAATTTATTTTGGAATAATTTCAAAAGATCATATACATTATACTCCTTTGCCCCTTCATACTTCATTGTATATATTCAGAATAAGGATATCTTATGTATAGTCATCAAATTCAGAAAACATAAAATTATATAATACTTTTATGTAATCTACAGTATATCTTCCAATTCTGTCGCTTGTCCCAATAATGTCCTTTATAGCATTTTTTCCCTGGTATGCCATACAGTTCAGGATTAGGTTTTGCTTTTAGTTATCATATGTTTAGTCTTCTTTAAATTGCAATAGTTCCTTAGTCATTGTCTTTCATGACGTCAACATTTTTTAAGAAAACAGGTCAGTTATCTTGATTCTTGATGCGTCAATGATGATAGAGATTTCTTGTTTTTGTGGTCATGTTTAGGTACCACATTTATATGAAATGTCTAGAATAGGTAAATTCATAAAGTCAGAAGAGAGATTGGGGTTGCTAGGTACTGGTAGTAGAAGGGGAATGTGGAACAACTGCTTAACAAACATGGTGTTTCCTTCTGAGGTGATGGAAATACTTTGGAACCAGCTAGAGGTGGTGGCTGTACAACATTAAGAATTTTCTTTAAAATAAAAAAAGAATTTTCTAAATGCCTCTGAATTATTCACTTTAAAATGGTTAATTTTATGTTATGTGAATGTCACCTCAATAAAAAAAATTTTTAATCCTTACGCAAATGATTTCGATGCCCTTCCATATACAGACCATGGATTTCTCAGCAAATGGAAGTTACATTTGAAAAAACTTACTGCATGATCATTGCAGTGATTTGTAATACTTAAAGAAACGGGAAATTCTGAGTTTTGGTAGAAGAATTGATAAGCAGAAGAATCTGTTATCACAAAATATTTAAGGTTTTATGTATAGTTCTTCATTTAAAAAAATTCCCATATGTTTATGATGAATGCAGAAGTTCTTCATATGTTATCTAGTCAATTTACATGATTTGTTTATATTAAATAACAGGTTTTCTAAGATAAAAAAATTATAGTTTATTTATTTATTCACTTTTTATTAATGAATGAATGACAAGGTCTTGCTCTGTCACCCGTGCTGAAGTACAGTTGCACTCATAGCTCACTGCAGCCTCCAACTCCTGGGCTCAAGCATTCCTCCTGCCTCAGCCCCTGGAGTAGATAGGACTACAGGCATGGACCACCACATCCAGCCCTAGTACATTAGATTTAAACATTGAATATAGTACATTAAAATTCTAAGTCTAGATTAAGAATCTGGACAGTTTCCATTCCTCTAATGTGTAGGCCCCAGGCTTTCCTGTTATTTACTTTCTACCTTCAAGCTAAACTTACACACTCATTAAATGAAACTTACTTTGCTATTTACTAGTTGCTACCTTGTTTTTAACACTTAATTTGTTTCTTTCACAAGTGATAGATATGCCTTGCCACACTTGTGTGCGTAGAAGGAGGTTAAATGCTTTGCACAGTGTCTGACATACAGTAGGTGGTACATACAGAGGAGCAGTGATTATTATCCAAGGATTTAAGAGTGTTAGGCAAAGTAAGTCTTCACCTTCACCTTACTGTTACCCTTTTGCAACTGTTACAACTTGAGAAAACATAAATGTATTTTGTAAAAGCATTTTCACGTGTGCAAAGATAAGCTTTTATTAAAATCTGTTTTTGAAAACTGATACTTGATGTACATGCGGTGCTGTGTTTCTCATCAGTGGTTTATTTGCTTCATTTTTCCCAGGTGAAAAAGAAGATGTTATCCCGGTTAAGAGTAGTTGCCACTCCTTGTACTTTGGCATGTCGTCATTTGCACATAAAAGAGAAAGGCAAGCCACTTATGTTAAATCCAAGAACAAACAAGGTTAGTAACATTAATATCAAAATATATTTTCTCTCTTCCTGGTAGAGGTTTGATAATTTTTAGACTGATAAAAGTATGACTTTTTTTGTAGCTTTATGCTGAGACTGTTCAGAGCTGTTTGCTTTTTCTACTTATCATGGTTCTCGACATGGCAAGAATCGTGGCTGCTTTATGCCTTCTAAAGTTCACCCCTCACAAGTTTTACCATCAGAAAAGAATTGACTTTCCTTCCTAGTTCTAGCTGGAAGGAAGGGAGGGAGGGAGGGGGAGAGAGAGAAGAGAGAGAGAGAGAAAGAAAAAGAGAAAAAAGAAAAATTCCCAGTATAGTGCTCTGGCCAGAACTTTGGGCCAGATGTGGGATATTTAGATTTACCCAGGTCTAATAAGGTACTTAACCTGAGCCAATCAGTTAGGCTCTTGGAAGGTGGAGTCAAAATTGTGAAATGAACCTTTATTTAAAGTCTACCCCACCCCACCTGCACCCAGCTTTTTGGACACAGACCATTGCACACAAATAATTTTGCCTATTAATTAGACTACTGCTTCAAAAGAGAGAGAGAGACCTCTAACTTTTTATTACCACTCTTGGGATAGAAGTGTTGGGCGATATTGAGATCCAATCATCCTTTATCTAAGCTGGGTTCAGTAGGCAAGTCCCTCTCTGTTTTTTCATTGCAGGAGTATTAAATAGTAAGTAAATATAATTCTGGAAAAACTTTTTAGAGGAAGCTTTTAAGAGGATACATTGAGTTTATTGTAATATGTGAAATTTACCTTTTTGGGAAAGGTACATTCAGATTAAAAGTGTGACTTATTTTAAAAGAACAGTCATCAAAAATTTGCCAGTCCCATTTATTTCCTGTCATCGGAGAAAACAATTAATTGTATACTATGGTAAGTTTTGAGGGGTGTCAGGCCTAGAAGGGGAAATTTAACCATAGGTCACACGGAGCACCTCATCTTTGAATTTTTGGTATCTGGTACAGAATGAGAATTCAGCAAGCAATTAGTGAATTAAATGAAGCTTAAAGAAGGATATTTTAGTCCTCTCTTGTTTTTGCCTAATATCCTCAAATCTTGTTTGCTCTTCAAGGTGCAAGTTATTTGAAATTGAGTTTTCCTCTAGAGCCTTTTCATACACCATAGACAAAAGTAATTGCTCCCTCCTCTGAAACTTCATAGCAGTTTCTATCTTCCTGTTTCTTTGACAAGTAATCAATATGTGTTGCTTTATGTTTCTTTAGATGTCTTAAGCTCTTACTGAAATCATCGATGGTAGTTATATTTTCATGAATTTATATTATCTTGACTATATTTCAGGTTCCTTTTGGGCAGGGACCATTCAGATACTTCTTTGTATCTTTTATAGTGCTGTGTGTAGAGTAGACATTTGATGAATATGTTGGTTTGTGTTCTTTTTTATCCTTATGAAAATAATTTATTTAATACCTGCTCTGGAGACTTAGGGGTTATGAGAAACTTACAAAGCACATTGAGTGGCAAACAAATTTCAAGAGGGAGGATAGTCTTAAATGCATTACAGTACTTTGATAAAGAAAATAAGATCTAATGCTCTGGAATCTCTAAAATAAGATCTAATGCTTCTGAAATCTCTGAGGTTGAGTAACATCTGTATAGTTACATCATTGAAGGGCAACTTCTGGAAATCCCTTAAAATTCAGAAAGAGTTTGTTTTTGTTTAAGAAAGAGCATAGACCAGTGATTCCAAATTCATGGGTTATGAACTTCTTAGGGACTTAAGAAATGTTAAATCAAGTTTGTGCTTCAAACATTGTAGACTGAATTAATTTTCACATATGTATAAATACTATTTTTAAGAGTATGTTGCTGCTGTGGTTAATGAATTAGTAATTAAAGGCAGTACTGAATTCTGAATCTTTTGAAATAAATGTCTGTAATCACTGTGTACCTGTTATGTTTATAAAACTTTTTTATTGTGATAAACATAATGTGAAATTTACAGTTTTAACCATTAAAAACTTTACAGTTCAGTAACATTAAGTACATTCAGTTTTGTACCATCACCACTATCTACTTCTAGAACTTTTCATTATCTCAAATGGAAACCTAATACCCATTAAGCAGATGCTCCCCATTTCCACTGCCCTCCCAGCTTCTGCTTTCTTTTTCTGTAGATTTGCCTATTCAGGTATAAACATGAAATTCTTTATGAAAATTTTAAAAAATTTCTTATACTTTAAAAGCTTGGACATCATATGCTGGATTATAAGCAGGAGTTTAGGTGCTAATTTGAGCTCTGCCATTTACTAGCCATGAAACTCTGGCAAATCATTTAACCTCTGTAGGCCTCAGTTTTCTCATGTAGATAATGTAGGTAATAGCATTTTGAAACATTTAAAGGGCTGTACAAGTGTAATATTGGATTTCTCCTTTTCTGCCCATGCTTATTTGGCTTACTTTTCTAATAATATTCCTACCATTCCAGTATATTGTCTGTTTTTATTTTGCCATGTCCTCTTAAAACTGTATTTACTTTTAAGATCGTAGTATATAGTTTCATATACCATTTTACCACTGGAAAAATAAATTGTAAATTTATCTTCATAATGTTTGATAAGCCTTATAATATATGGCTGTGTAATAGTGTAGTAGGTAGATTTGGAATCACAAAAGCTGATAAGAGTACCACCTTAACCCCTTACTGACTGTGTCATCTTTAGTGTTGATGTAGTGTTATTTCATCTATTCAGCCAATCCCTGAGTTTAATCCATTTACATTAATGTAATGACTGATAAGGTAGGATTTACATCTGCCATTTTGCTATTTGTTTTCTATAAGTCTTTTTTTGTTTCTCTGTTCCTCCATTACTGTCTTCCTCTATGTTAAATAGATATTTTCTAGTCTACCATTTTAATTCTCTTATATTTCCTTTTACTACCTGTTAAATTTCTTAGTGGTTTGCCCTGGAGATTACAATGAACATCTTTATAACAATCTAATTCACATTAATACCAACTTAATTTCAATAGTGTACAAAAACTTTACTCCTATATAGCTCTATCCCCAGATTTTGTGCTGTTTTGTTGTACAGATTACATCTTTATGTGTTGTGTTTCCGTCAACAGAGATATATAATTATTGCTTTATACAGTTATCTTTTAAATCAGGAGGAAAAAAGTTGCTCTTTGTATCTTTGTGTATATTTGAGTTACTGTCTAGTGTCTTTCCATTTCAGCCTGTAGGACTCTCTTTGATATTTCTTATGGGGTAGGTCTGCTAGTAACAAATTTTCTCAATAATTGTTTAGCTGGGAATATCTTAATTTCTCCTTCGTTCTGAAGAATAGTTTTGCAGGACACATTAATAGAAACTCTTGCTTGACAGTTTCTTTCTTTCAGCACTTTAAATATGTCATCCCACTGCCTTCTAGCCTCCATGGTTTCTGATAAGAAATTAGCTGTTAAACATACTGAGGATTCCTTATACATGATAAGTCACTTCTCTCTACTTTCAGATTTCTCTCTTTGTCTTTTGACAGTTTGATTATGATGTGTCTATGTATACATTTATTTGAGTTATCATACTTGGAGTTGAGCTTCTTGGATGTGTAGATTAATGTTTCCCGTAATATTTGGGAGGTTTGGGGGTGTTATTTCTTCAAATATTCTTCTTCCTCTTTCTCTTTTTTCCTGGGTCTCTGTTATGCATATGTTGGCACACTTGATGAGTCTCTGTTCATACCTCTTCATTCTTTTTTCTTTCTGTTTCTTAGACTGGATGATCTCAGTTGACCTATTTTTAATTTCACTGATTCTTTCCTCCACTTGCTCGAATCTGCTGATGAGCCCCTTTAATGAATTTTTTATGTCATTTATTGTACTTTAAACCCCAGAATTTCTATATGGTTCTTTTTTGTAATTTCTATAACTTTATTGATATTCTCTTAATTGGTGGAACATCATTCTCATACTTTCCTTTAGTTCCTTAAACATAGTGTCCTTTAGTTCTTTGAATGTGTTTAAAGTTACTGATTTAAAGTCTTTGTCTAGTAAGTACAATGTCAGGGCTTCCTCAAGGACAGTTTCTATTAACTGCCTTTTTTCATGTATATGAACCAGACTCTCTTGTATATCTCATGACTTTTTTGTTTTTTGTAAACTGGACATTTTAAACAATGTGTCAGCTCTGGAAATCAGATACTCCTTCTTGGGTTTGTTGTGTTGCTGCTGCTTTTGCTTATTTAGTGACATTTCTGAACTAATTATAAAATCTGTATTCCTGTTCTGTATGCCTTCTGAAGTCTCTGCTTGGTTACTTTAGTGGTCAGCTAATGATTAGACAAGGACTTAAATGTTTAGAACCAGTACGTTCCCCATTCTTTGTCAAGGAACTCTGTGTGCTTGCTAGGGCGTGCCTCCAGCACTTAGCCAGCCTGTTTCCAACCACACATCAGCCTTCACTTCCTGCTTGCACAGAGCCTCAAGGTCAGCCAGCAGTGGGAGCTTAGGGCCTTCTCAAGTCTTTCCTGGGCATGTCCACAGCTCATGCATTGGCCTTCTTGATTCCCAGTACCACCTCAGAGCTTGTCAGAGGGCCCCTCTCAAGGACATCTCATTGCTTAGCCTTTCTCTTTCAGCTTTTTGGTTACCCTATTGTTTGCCTCACTGTTATCGGCTGCCTCAGCAGCTGCCTTACTGAATAATTGCCTCTGGTTGTTTTCAACAAGCACTTCTGCGGCGGAAAGACTGTTTCCACTGAGTGAGCTCCAAGTTAGGTCAAATAAGGACAGCTGTGCAAATGGAGTCTTCCAGGGAACCACCAGATAGGTCAAATAATGACATTTTTTTGAGAATGGGGCTTTGGAAGAATCTCTAGCCCCTTCTTTCCCCTCCAGTGGTTGTTCCAGGCTGTTGATTTTCACAGTGATTGTGAGCTGTTGGTTTTCAAGACTACCATGGAGCTAGAGAGGGGAGCATGATAAAATGTCACAAAGTTTTCTGTTTACTAAAATTCAACTGTTTTTCTTGAATAAGTGCTCCCCAATAGAAACTACAAACCTTTGGTTAATTTTCAGTATTCCAAAAGGTGATTGTGATTACTTGGCCAGTGTTCTTGTTGCTTTTATGGAGGAAAAAATTTTCCGAAGTCCTTAGTGTCCAGCATTTTCACTGACATTGCTTTGATGCAATGAATGTAACCCAGCAGAACACCAGAAATTGAAAAAGATTTTCTTATGACATAGATTAGTTTTTCCTTAGGTATCATTTCTTCTGTCCTCCTTCCCGCACCCCCCACCCAGCCTCACTCCTTTCAGAGTGGAGAGGTAGCCTCTGCTATGAGTTGGTTTATATTCTTTCAAACTGTATTCTGTTGACTTCACTTACAATGTGTGCATGCATCTGTGTATAATATATAGTTTTATGTGGGTTTTCTAAACATGAATGGGTTAACAGTTGGCTTTGATTTGGAACTTGCTTTTTTTTTTTAACTATATGTCTTGGAGATCTTTCTACAATATGCTTAGACATATATGTTTAACTATTTCTGTGATATTCATGGTATGGAAATACCATAGGATGCTTAACTATATCATAATTCATGGACTTTTAGTTTTTAACAGCCAAGAGAACTAGAAACAATACTACAACTAATCTCTTTGTATATGCCTCTTTACTTCATGTGTGACTGTTTCTCTAAGATGGCTAGCTAGAAGTTGAATTGCTTCATTGAAGAGTATGTGCATTAAGAAATTTAAGAATACTTTAAAATTGTCTTCCAAAGCCTAAACTAGTTTACATTCCCAACAATGGTATATGAGAGTAACTTTGTTCCCCGTGTCTGGGCAAAAATAATATTTTATCTTTTTATTTCTCCTCTTCAGGGAATGGCATTTACATTACAGGAACGACAAATGCTTGGTCTTCAAGGACTTCTACCTCCCAAAATAGAGACACAAGATATTCAAGCCTTACGATTCCACAGAAACTTGAAAAAAATGAGTAACCCTTTGGAAAAGTAAGAGTTGGTTAAATGTTTTGTTTTTTTGTTGATATTTTGATTAGGGATATTGGGAGCATTATGGTTATAGCATGAGAAATATATAGTCTCTTAATAGTTTGTGTTTTTGTCAGTTAACTATTTTTATAATGATTATTTCTCTCACTTCAGTGACTACTTCACTGTGTTCACTGTTGTAAAATTTAGCAGAAATCAGTTTTTATGCTTAAACTCAGAGCATTTCAGGTTTTACTAGAACATTAGAAGCAAAGGTTACCATCTAATTTGTGCCCATTTTATTTGACAACATCTGTTGATCACCTACTTTGTGTGTGACACTATACTAGCCACTGAGGATATCAAGTAGGTAGTAGATAGGGCAACCATTTACTATATCATCTAATCCAGGCACTTTGAGGAGTGAAAAGAGGTGTGACCAAAACTGTCCCTGGAAAACTAGAATGTATGACCAACCCAGCAATGCACAGCCCTGTCTTCTAGAAGCTCATCAGTAGATAGTTACACTTTGTTTGTCACTGTACTCGGACCACAATGTGAGGTACAATAAGAAAAAGGTACATGCAAGGTATATTCTGGAAGCATCTGGGATACCTAGCCCAACTTGAGGAATCAGGTAAAGCTTCCTGGAGGAAGTGATGCAAGAGCTGAATTTTTTTAAGAGATGAGGTCTCACTATGTTGCCCACCAGGCTGGAGTGCAGTGCAGTGGCTATTCACAGGCTCGATCATAGCACAGTGCAGCATCAAACTCCTGGCTTCAAGTGATCCTCCCACCTCAGCCTTTCAAGTAGCTGGGACTACAGGCACACACCACTATGCTGGCTGAGCTGAATTTTAAACAATATGCTGCAGGTAGCAGGCTAATGAGAAAGAAAGACAACTTATTCTGGGTAAAGGGATCAGTCTGAATACAGGCGAAACATATCCATTAGGTTTGTTAAGTATAGGGGATTATTGGTGACTGGTGAGAGAGATTTCTTTGATATGATGGGGCAAAATGGAGACTGCAATGGATTGAAAAATGAATGGGAGGGAAGGAAATGTAAACCGCTCTCAGTAAGTTCAGGCAAGAGGGGAGAGAAGGACATTAACAGTAAATAAGTAAAGGAGGACTTGGGTTGAAGTATGTTTTAGGCTGGGAGGAAACTGAACGTGAATGAGCCCAGGAGAAAGAATAATTGATAGAGCAAGGTCTCAGGAAAAAGGCACAGGGTCAAGTGCAGAGGTAGAGAGGCTGGCCTTGAACAAGAACAAAGAACAGTTCATTCTCCGAGGCAGGAGTAAAGAAGATAAATATAGCTATTAGTAAGAATAAGTATGGAGGTGTTGGAGCAGAGATAATGAGATCTCATTTAACCTCTTTGACCTTGATTTTCTTTATGATATAAAATATGAAGATCATGGCTCAGTTTTAGAAGGGCCAGGGTTGAATAGGTTGGTGAAGGAGAGTGGTAAATGTTTGGAAGAGTCATGTAGCTATGAGATAAAGCTGCAAGGGCAGGTTAAAGGAATTGAACAGGCCCTGACAGCCTGTCAATATAATCTTGTTTGTATGGGTGCCATTCTGAACAGCAATGTTATTTTTCCATAGAAAAGATGAAATGTAACATTGATTCAGGTTTGGAGTTTGCTGGGCTAGTGAAGGTGCTACATTAATTAAGCTAATACTCATTCAGGGCTGTTATGTGCTAGACATTGGTCTAAGCTCTGGAACTCAAAAAATGAAAAAACCTAGTCCTTCCTTTCAGGGAATTCACTGTCTGGGTGGGCGGTGCAGTGGTAAAGATGGTGTAATGACAGGGAAAGATTTGCTTGGAGTGAGAGATTTGATTATGGAATCCAGTAGGGAATGAAGAGGATCCCAAAGGGAGCTAATAGAATGGGAGAAAATGAAGGGATCAAGGAGCTAAAGATCCCTGGAAGGATGATGAAGTGAGGGCGTTATTCAGCTATCCAAAGTGGTAAAGGGTTGTGATCTGAGAGTGGAATAAGGGCATTCACCATTTCTGAGCTGTAACGGTCCTGGGTGAGTGCTCCAGCATCCCTGCGAGGAACACAGAGAGTGACTAAAGTGAAACGAAGGTGAGAGTGATAACATTAAAGAAGTCCACAACTTGCATAACTTCCCTCTGTCACATGCCTGAAAGGTCACCTGTTCTTTCCTTAATATCTCTGCTATCTCTTTCACAAAGCCATCTTATTAATAACAACTCAGTTGTTTGCTTACTACCCTATACTGAGGAAAAATCTGCTTCCCTTTAATTTCTACCTATTGATACCATTTCTGCCCCTGGTGCTATATAGAAAATATAATTCCTCTTCTAAATGGATCATTTCTCCTTAGTCACCAAATATTTGCACACCAGTTGTGTGCCACGTACTTGGCTAGTTCCTGGAAATCTAGAAGTATATGAGGTGATAGTCCCTAGCTCATGGTATTGTCTAGGCTGGAGGGAAGCTGGAAAGTCAAGAAGGGGAGTGTGGGTTACAGAACAGGCAGCAGGGCATCATGGGAAAACAGAAAAGTCTAATGTGTGTGTGTGTGTGTGTGTGTGTATATGTGGTGGGGGAGAGGAGTGGGCAGAGAAGGGCCCCCAGAGAGCATGCCACCTGAGTGCATTTGGAGGACATGATTATAGGACCACTGCACATCATCCAGCCTGGGCAACAGAGTGAAACCCTGTCTCTTAAAACAAACAAACAACAACAACAACAAAGCTAGTTAGAAGGTTCTTGAGGTAGTCCACGTGAGAAGTGATGGTGGCTTGGACTGGGCAAGGGTAGACTCTGTGGGACTTGGTGATTTATTAGACTGGTGTAGGGGAGGACGAGAAAGGAAGAAATCAAGAATGGACTCTGGGTTTCCCGTTTGGTCAGATGGTACAAGGAGAAGAAACATGTTTGGAGGAAACATGTCTGTTTTAGACGTATTTCATTCAAGATGATTACTGGTTTTCAAGCCAGTATTTCCCTGTTCTTTAAACTTGAAAAGAAGCTACTTATATATTTGTTTACACGAATTGACCATTGGCCTCCTTTGTGCTGCCTCTGTGCTCTATGCAGACCTCCTAATGCTTATAACCCTACTGGGTTATAAACTTCTTAAGGGCAGGGTCACTTCTTACATCCCTGAAGTTCAAAGTAGTGCCTGGCATGTGGTGTTAAGCTAACATTTGAATGAATGCCACTTTCTTTTGCTTCCTTTTTTACTTGTCAGTCTCCTCAAAGATCAATTCCTTAAGGCAGTGGTCCCCAACCTTTTTGGCACTAGAGGCCATTTTCATGGAAGACAATTTTTCCCATAGACAGGGGCAGGGGTTAGGGGGACGATGGTTTCGGGATGATTCAAGTGCATTACATTTATTGTGCCCTTTACTTATATTATTATTATGTTGTAATATATAACAAAATAATTATACACCTCACCATAGGTTGAGGACCCCTGCTTAAGATGATCTTTCCATTTCCAGTGCCTTGTACAGAGCCTGACTCATAGGAAGGGCTCAGTAAACTTTAGGTGTTGTTTGTGTTGTTATTTTCATCATCATCTTCATCTGCCCTTTAAGTACCCTTATATTTTTGTTGATTTTTAGTCCTAGCTGTTAAATAGTGATAAATTAGGGTTTTGTGTTTCTTTGAAGTGTGGACATGGGAGGGGGTCTCAATTTCAATTTTATATGTTTAGACTTAATTTTCTTAAGCCAAAGCTTTTAATGTAATGCAGGCTGACTCAGACATTGTTTACTTTGCTTAATTTCAGATACATCTATATAATGGGAATACAAGAAAGAAATGAGAAATTGTTTTATAGAATACTGCAAGATGATATCGAAAGCTTAATGCCAATTGTATATACACCAACAGTTGGGCTTGCCTGCTCGCAGTATGGACACATCTTTAGAAGACCTAAGTAAGGCTTATTTTAAAAAATATAATTGTAAATCATTATTGTATGAGGAAAATATCATTCCATAACACTATTATAGTTCTATTTTATGTGTTACAGTCTTATCCCAACCACATTTCTCACCTTACAAAAGCTTAATTTGGATTTATAGGGATTAATAAAAAAACCAACATATTCACAACTTTTATCTTTGTAGAAATAGCATTATTCATTCCTGACCTTCTTTAAATTATTGTGATTGTTAGAGGAATTGGGTACTTTTGGAACCAAAAAAAGTCTTAATTCTGATGGCAGATTCTCCAGAGTTACCATGAAATGTTTTGTCAATCTGGCTAAAATACAGGATTGGTTCTTTCTCATTTTATGTTAGCTTTAATTCCTGTTGATTGTTCTCCTTTTTTGTGAACTTTCATGAATTCTAATTTCAAATAGTTCTAGCACCTCCAAATATTTTAAGTGAGAAGAGTACTGGAATGGGCCATTGCCTTAAGGCCTTGAATGAGTCACATAGTCCTCTGGATATGTCCTCTCGTGTAAAATGCAGATAGCAGTACCTATCGAAGAACTATTGAGAAGAAACTGATAGGACAGTTCTTTATTAACTTATGAGCATTATATAAATAACTATTTTTACTTAATTTGAGTTTTCTTACCTTGTTACTCTAACCTGTTATCATTTTCTCCAATCCTTATATTTTTCCCATACCGGCTAACATACTGATACAAATGTAGAAATTCAGACAAGGTATGACAGCATTTATCTTCAGTCTCCTGTCATTGAGTCTGATGCCTTTCAAACTTTAATGTGCATAAGAAACACCTGTGGAACTTATTGAATTGTTAATCTCTGCCAACTTTCCTCTCCTTCCCATCCCCAAGATTTCTGATGAATAAGAGGTCTGGAGGTCTGGATTTTAGTGAACATCCTCAGTGATTATGTTGCAGGTATTCCCTGGAAGACACTGAGGAAACACTGTTCTGACGTATATGCTGCCATCAGTTAATGTATCTAAAACATTTCTATGATATGCTGTTCAACTCTTTTGTAGTTTCTTATTAGAATAGTGGTGCTCAACCTAGATTAAAGGATAAAGGGATACTTAAAGATACTGATGCCTGAGCTCCACCCACAGAGATTCTGATTCGGTTAGTCTAGACTCGGGCCCAGGTGTGGGGGTTTCATCAAGGCTCCTGATGTGATTATGATGTGCACCCTCAGAGTTGAGAACTGACATGAAACATAAAGAGCACGGCTTTTGGGTGAGGGTAGCTGCTGTATTTTATTTTTGTAGTGTATTGTGCAGTGGGATTTTTTGTTTGTTTTTTACATAAGAAGATGGTTGGTAAATCTTGGCTGATTGATGCAAAGTCTAAGCCAGTTAAATCAGAATCTCTGGAGGTGGGACCCCGGCACTTTAAAAGTCTCATCAGTTGAGCCTATTATGTAGCCATGGTTGAGAAACTGCTGAACTAAACTGATTTGAACTACAATAATAATGCCAAAGTTAAGATACCAATGAGAAAGTTAAATGTAAGAATCTGTTTGAAGGCAATGGGGACCTGTTGGCCCTCATCTCTACCTGACATGTTTTCTAGAACCTATATTTCTTTTCTATTTTTCTGCTTTCCTCCTTTCTCTTGTGAAATCTGGATTAATTATCTCAATTAGATAGCAGTATATTGTGTTTAAAATAACTTTTCATTAGCCATTCCACATATGAAATATGTATACATATTTCAAAACATGTACATGATAAATACAATTGACCCTTGAACAACACAGATTTTCTTCCACCTCTGAGACAGCAAGACCAACCCGTCCTCTTTTCTTAATAATAATTTCTTTTCTGTAGCTTACTTTATTGCAAAAATACAGTATATGACACATACAACATACAAAATATGTGTTAATCAACTTACGTTATAGGTAAGGCTTTTGGTCAACAGGCTATTAGTAGTTATATTTTTGGAGAGTCAAAAGTTATACATGGATATTCAACTTTTGATTTTCTAACTCCCACATTGTTCAGGGGTCAACTGTATATACAATTTTTGTCAATTAAAAAATAAAAATAATTTTTCACTTTTCTAATGCTTTAGGTGTGTCATCTTGTATGTGAATTTAACATAATTTTCTTCCTTCCCTTCCTGTTCCTTCAAATTTCAGATTTTTGGTTTTTAGTTTTAACAGTAGTTTATTGGCCTTGTTTTGCACTCCTACATTGGTGGTTTATCTTTAATTTTTTTGTGGATTTCATTTTTTTTTTTACTGGAGATGTATTGAGGGTTTTTTGTTGTCGTTGTTTTTGAGACAGAGTCTTGCTCTGTTGCCTGGGCTAGAGTGCCATGGCATCAGCCTAGCTCACAGCAACCTCAAACTCTTGGGCTCAAACAGTCCTCCTGCTTCAGCCTCGTGGGTAGCTGGGACGACAGGCGTGCACCACCACGCCTAGCTAATTTTTTCTATTTTTGGTTGTCTAGCTAATTTCTTTCTATTTTTAGTAAAGACAGAGTCTCGCTTTTGCTGAGGCTGGTCTCAAACTCCTGACCTCAAGCAATCCTCCCATCTCAGCCTCCCAGAGTGCTAGGATTACAGGCATGAGCCACCATGCCTGGCCTGTATTGAGTTTATTTGGGTATTAAGTGTGGGTACATTTCTTCTTGGGTAAAATGATCCTATCATTTAACAATAATCTTTGTGCAGCTGTTATGTGAACAATGTAATTACAGTTTGAAAATAAACCAGTGTGACTTAGCTAAATCTGCTTGGAAATTATACCATGTCTTGATGTTTTATTAAAATACCTAAATATTCCAATTATGAACAAAAACTTAGAAATAAAACTGTTGTGAAATGCAAAGATGTTTTTGTTCTGTTGCAGGGGATTATTTATTTCAATCTCAGACAGAGGTCATGTTAGATCAATTGTGGATAACTGGCCAGAAAATCATGTTAAGGTACTAATAGCACAACCCTCCTTTTCACAATGCTTTTCTCTTTCCTTGTAAATTGCCTCTGAATATTCAAAAAGTTTTTCATTGTTGCTCTGATTTATTTTGCATTTATATACATGCAGATTTAGTACTTTGTATTTGAGGTTATGATAATAGTAATAGTTAAAAAATGGTTTACTAGTTTAATGTTTGAGAAAAAAATTGGAGCTAGTATTACAAGGTGAGCTCTCTCAGTGTCAGCACCACTGGTGTCTCTTGTTTTCTCTATATTCCTCTTCTATTTCACTAATATTATTCTAGGTAGAGAAAATGCATTAAAATGCCATAAAAACTTTTATTCTGTAGGGTGTTGGAAAGGATCGGTTATGTCTTTTTTTCCTTTAAAATCAAGATAGATTTAGATCCTTAGCAAATACGAGAGTTTTAAATTTAGCAAATATAAACCATGGTCAATCTGGCTATCTTTCATAAAATAAAAAGTAAGAGCTTATTTCAAGATCTTTTGATAGGCTTTTGTTTTTATTATAGGTAGTGATCTTACTTGCCTTTATTATGTATGTATTCCTTACCAAAGTAAACGTTGGTGAACAATCATTAGTATGAATAAGCTAGAAAAATACTTCATCAAATAATTAAACTCACAATATCATCTTAAAACCTCATAGGTAGGTTTATTTTTTGTCCTGGATGTTTTTCTCTTTCATGGTTGCTAAGGTTTTTCTCGTTTGGCCTAGGTTATTGTGTCGAAGTCTCATGCTGTTTAATTCTAAACTCTTATTTTTCTCTTGTGGTAATCTTTCCATCAAAATTTTGTTCACTTCTGCCATATTTAGTCTTTCTGAAGACATTTAAGTTGGTCCTCTAGTCAAAAAACATTCTATTCCTAAACCGAAGTCAAAGGGAAATCAAATCCAGTTAATTCGCTTTTTAATATCTTATAATAGTCAGAAATCCTAGAATTTTAAATATGCTTGGTTGGTTTACATTGGAAGTTAGTCAAGAAACAATTTTCTTTTTTAAAAGTGAGAGTGAAAATATGTGAAATGAATCAACTTTTTTTAAATGCTTCTCTATGGTGCCTCATTTTTGACAACTTTTAATTTGCCTTTTTTTTTTTTTTTTTTTTTTTTTTTGTGATTAAGGCTGTTGTGGTGACTGATGGAGAGAGAATTCTGGGTCTTGGAGATCTGGGTGTCTATGGAATGGGAATTCCAGTAGGAAAACTTTGTTTGTATACGGCTTGTGCAGGAATACAGCCTGATAAATGCCTGCCTGTGTGTATTGATGTGGGAACTGATAATGTAGTGAGTAATATCATTCTCCCCCTTTGATCTTCTTCCTATATTTTTAAAACTTTCTATATTCATCTTTTGAAGATAGTTGAAGAAGGGAAAATTTTGTGAGGGGATGTTGGTCATTTCCTTAAACTCTATTTACAATATTTGTATAAACTGTAGTAAATTAAGCCTATTAAAAGTTTCTTAAAGGGCAATGAAGTTTTAAAAATTGTATTTTTTTTATTTTACCATTTTTGTGTGTTTAAACTGGTTATGTAACAAAAATGATTTTATTTTTACATTTGGTTTCTTTTATAGGCACTCTTAAAAGACCCATTTTACATGGGCTTGTATCAGAAACGAGATCGCTCGCAACATTATGATGACCTGATTGATGAGTTTATGAAAGCTATTACTGACAGGTATTAAAAAAGTAGTTTGAGTATATGAAAGCACCTTTAATGAGGGGGGGAGCAGGAACCACAGTTCTGTTTTGTTTTCCTTTATCTCTTGTGAAGATAGGCAGGAGATTAAATTTTTGAGAACTTTGGTTCTTTTCTGTCTGATTAGATGTGCTGATACAAGGAGGTATTCATGCTCTGCCTTGCTTTCTTGAGTTCCCCGACATCATGAGAGAAGTCTGCCCTCACTGCGTCTCTCAAACCCTCACTGCTCAGTCCTCCTTTCAGCCCTTGACGCCCAGGGTCACTCCCACCATTCCACTGGAGTTCTCCTGTAGCTTTTGTGTTTTAAATTCCCTGACCATTTGATCTTCCTTCCTTTCTATCTCTTTGCAACATCTGACCACGTTTTCCTACTCCTAGGTCCTTGAAACTCTCTCTTTTGACTACCAAAAGACTTTCCTAACTTGGTCTTTCTCCCACCTTTCTTTTATCATCTTTACTGGTTCTTCTTGCTCTCTTTTATTAAATGTGGATAACTGAATAGTACTGTTTTTGAGTCATGTAAACTGTGACCTTGATACATGTGAGTCCGAAACCTATGAAAACCGTCTCTGTGGTCGCACTGCCCTTCTGAGGCATGTATTTCTAATAACTGGAATCTATTATTATTGTTGTTATTTTTGCTATAATGTCTCTATTATTGGCAGTAACATTCACCCTGTTGCCAAACCTTTGGTCTCGGTATTATCTGTGACTCTTCCTCCTTCGCTATCAACCCCTCCATGCAGTCAAATATTCCTCAAATCCAGCTGATACTAACACTTATATGCCTCAGAAATCTGTCTCTTGTTTTCCATTGCCACACTCCTTATCTCTCTTCTGGATTCTTCTAATCCTTCCTCCAATTTCTCTTCTCTCCAGTTCATCTACACCTTAACATCGGATTAATCTTTTAAAAACACATCCTTCATTGTATCATTCTTTCACTCAAAATAGCTCATTAGTGTCCTATTGCCATAGGGTAAAGTCCAAACTCTTTACCTTAATAATCGAGCCTTAGCCTACCTTTTAAATTACTGGCACGTAGAAAATACTCAAGAATTAGTTTCATTTTGGAGTCAAAGTTGACATATCTAAAGCTGAATTTTTTGACTTGCCAGAAGTGGCCGTCTCCCCTTCTTCCACACCTTGAACAACCAAATAGTATCTTAGTCATTTAGGTTGCCTTGACATTGTAACAACTTCTTCCATACTTCCCAGTTGATCCTCATCATCAATTTCTGTTTGTTCATTCTGATGTCTCATAGTTATGTCCCTTTTGCTTCCTGTGTCTTCTGCTTCAGATCTCTTGTCCTTGTATCAGTGTAGCCTCTTAGCTGCTTCTGTCGTTCTCATCTCTCCCCACACCAGTATGTGCTGCATATCACTGGCAGGTTTGCCCTTCCTAAAGGGAGTCTTATATGAATTCTTTCCTTCTCTGTAGCCTTCAGTGGTTCTACATGGGATGCAGAAGAAATTCCTTATTCTCTAATTTAGCATTCAAGATTCTCCATTATTTGGCCCCAACCGACCTTAACCAAGTTCTCCCTTGTCTTTTAACATAAACTTTGAAATATATAGCCAGACTGTTAAAAATTCAGGGTCACCCATATACACCTTGCTTTTCTTCCCACTTCTTTACTTTTTGTTCTTCTTTCAGGGCCCAAATAAAGTCCCACTTCCTTTTCAGGCCTTCCCTTATTACCCTAAGTCACCTAGATGTTGACATCTTCTTTTTCTGAATGTCAATAAACTCATAAAGCAATTATTTTTTACTACTTATTTAATATATACTTTCCTATGCCCCTGTTTAACTGTTAATGTGATAAGAATATACATACCAAATATATACTTTTTGAGACTCGGAGATAGAGTCTCTTTCTTTTAGGAAGTTATTTAGTGTGTATGTGTGCTAGGCACCCTCCTAGACACTTAGAAACAGTTTACATAGATTGGTATCCTGTGGGCTCATCGTGGTACATATTCTTTTTAAGTACCCCATACATTTTTTTTTATTTTGATTAATAGATTTCTACATTTCGGGTCTAGTCTTTCACAGGCTCTGAAAATTTTCAAATGACCTTAATTGAACTAACATAATAACATTTTTAAATGCTGTCATAAGGAATGTTGGACATAAGGAAAGCTGTTTAATACTGATATTTTCAACACAACAATTGTGGGGTTTGCTGTTTGTAGATACGGCCGGAACACACTTATTCAGTTTGAAGACTTTGGAAATCATAATGCATTCAGGTTCTTGAGAAAATATCGAGAAAAATATTGTACTTTTAATGATGATATTCAAGGTAAAACAAAAAGAAAACTTTAAATTTTTGATTCCTACTTTTTAAACATTTTTATTGTGCCCATTTTTTATTTGTAAAAATCGTTATTTTTCTTACAGGGACTGCTGCAGTAGCTCTAGCAGGTCTTCTTGCAGCACAAAAAGTTATTAGTAAACCTATCTCAGAACACAAAATCTTATTTCTTGGAGCAGGAGAGGTAAGTTCTTGTAAACTTTTAAAAACTAAAAGCAACACTCTCCTTTATAATTGGAAACTGGGACAGAATGTTGAAAAGAGCATAATGAGCTTCTAATTTTGTTGAGATAGAGGGTATGAATTCAAGACTTCTTTTGTAAAATAAGCAATTTAAGTTTAGAGGGAATATCACAAAGAATCAACATTTGTTTGATTTGTGATGAAAGAATAAACCAAGTATTGCTCATAATATATAATTTTCATATATAAAGTAATTCAAGCACTGTGTTATACTCTTTGTTCTTAAAATGTATGTTTTGTTGGACAGGCTGCTCTTGGAATTGCAAATCTCATAGTTATGTCTATGGTAGAAAATGGCCTCTCAGAAGAAGAGGCACAGAAGAAAATCTGGATGTTTGACAAGTATGGTTTATTAGTTAAGGTAAGGTATTTAAAATTTAGAGAAGCAAAAGTAAGTTGTTCTGATATTTTTAGTTGAGTTTTTAAATTATTATCATTTCTTGAAATCTTGCATCTCACTGGGCTATCCAGATTGTACCAGTTAGGACTTTCCACTATATTTTCAACAGAGATCCTCTAGTCTCAAGACTTGCTTCGTATGTAAATCACAGTCTCTATGTTGGCAGCTGACTTACTCTTTGTTCTCTTGCTCTTAAGAGATCAAATAGCCATTGTATAAGAATGATTATATTTGACCCTTCTGTTAATAAAACTAAATTTTTAATGGGAACTTAGAACTTCTTAATTAAATTACAGTATTATCAGTACATCTGATATTTGAGCAGAAATTCTTTAACCCTTTGGAAATCATAATGCCCTGTAGCAATCTAATAAAAATCTATGGACCCTTTCCCCAGAAAAAAGCATGTACTCCTGAAACCAATTTATTGATAATAAAGAACTTCTCTCCCAGATTAACTTAGTACCCTTTGGGCCTGCCTACCTTCTTTAACATTGATTACCATTTTTTATTATCTTAAGAATGTCATATATCTTATACTGTGTAACACATTGAAATATAGGTAAATTGTTTCATAGTTGAACCTATCCAGTATACAATGCTATTGTATTTTTGTATGTGCACATCATAATTTAATGGTATATTGGTTACTTGGCATTTACGTCCATGGAGCAAGTGATCTCCATGTACTTTCTTCCAGCTTGGAAATCTTTTCTTCTTAATTAGTATCAGTATTATATTAGTACAAAAAATAAAATGAAAAATTCAAGTGTGTTAATGAAAAATCTTGAGTACTTAAACTACCTATAATTTAAAATAATAGTAGTTTAAGATGTACCAGACATTGTAATAAGACTTTACATGTATTATCTCCTTTAATCCTCTCAAAAATCCTGTGAAGTTTTATAAATGAGAAAACTGAAGTTTAAAAGGTCAGGGAACTTTTCCAAGGTCATTAGTTTGTAAGTTATTGAGGTCGGATTCAAATCCAAGTAGCCTGGCTCTAAAGCTTATGCTCTGAATTGTTAAATTGTGCTACCTTCCAAGGAGGCTATAACTACCATGCTTGCTAATGTATAAGATGCAAAGATAAGACATCATATTTTTAGAAAGCTATTGGGGGGATATATATTTTTTTACGTTGGTTTGGTGCTTCTTTTTGCAATGCTGTTTTTCATCAAATGGGTTGTGATTCTTTATCATATTTGGTAGGTCAGGTCTAAAATGAACATAGTATTGGTAGCTACGGTGTGTTTCCTTTGCTCAAGTGAGAATCCCTATTCATCTTCCTGTTCGTTATCAGAATATATATTTTTCTTAGAGTGTGCAGGTAGCTTGACCTATGGGCTTTAGGCTTCCAATGTCTCCTAGTGACCCTATGTGCTTCCTCTTATTTTGAGACTGAGAGTCTCCTGTTGAACCCCCGTATTAAACTTTGGTAATCTTGGGGGCAAGCATAAGAAGTCATTGTTTCAAGAACCAGGTCTGTTGAGGCTGTATTTCAGTCCTTTGATTAACTTCTTAGCCAATGGACGATGGTGTGCTTCTTTCCTAGCCCCTGCTGGTTCTTATCTGGGCTTATTCTGGAATTCTGATGAAAAAATTGACTTTTGCAGGGGAAGTCTTCTCTTACCAAAATACGAATATGAGTTTCTCAGCCTGGTTGGTTTTTGCATTCAATATGTTTTTGTCTCCTTTAAATCTTTGAGAAATTCTTCACTGTTCTAGTCTATCAGTGGTACATCTTCTGGTTTTGTGGCACTACTAAGGATTTATTTTTTTATTATTTCTGACCTGGGATTTGGGAAGGAAAGCATGTTTCTTCATTCAGCTACCTTGAACCAGAATTCCCTATTCCTCTTGTTTCTGAACTCTTGGTAATACAAGTCCATGATGTCAGTCTGCAATTCTGAAATCCTAAAAGCTCTTAAAACCCAAAGTTTTTTTTTTTTTTTTCCTGAAATGCATTTGGTGGCAAATCTGATTGATTTAAACTTGTCTGGTAGCAAAAGTTGACCCAAACTAATGAGAGGCTGTTTTGTAGTCTTAACCTTTTGTACTTGGTATGACTGTTCTTAAGTTAGTTCAGTTATGGGGTGCCTGTTGGGAGGGGGAAATTCATAATATTTGATATATTGCCATATTACATTTCTAAAATATAAAAAATTCTTAACTCCAAAACTAATCTAGCCCATGTAAAGGATTATAGGCATTTGTGCCATATTGAATTTAGGAGGACTTCACAGAGTAAATGACTTTTTGAGAGGGGCTAGAAAGTTTCTGGGTATAATAAGATTTGATTTTTGTTTTATATTTGAGTTTATGGACACTGTGAAGATAAAATTGGAAGATAGGGGCTGAAGAGGAACGTAAATGAAAAGGAAAAGACATTTCTATTGTAGAAACAATATGTAACTCATAATGATAACTCTTCATTTCATCTTCAATGTGCATGTACCAAAAAATACTGTGTTTTATCTCAAAATTCAGGGGCGGAAAGCCAAAATAGATAATCATCAAGAACTATTTACTCATTCAGCCCCAGAGAGCATACCTGATACTTTTGAAGATGCAGTAAATATACTTAAGCCTTCAGCTATAATTGGTAAGTAAAGCTATTTTGATAAATTATTCCTTAACTGTATGTTGCCAGTTATAACTACCATGTAGGATTACTAAAAATGAATTGACAGTTTTACTTAGCTTTCGGCATAGATGATGTTTTCTATGATAGCTTTTTGGTTACTGTACATGAAAGTTCAGTTACAGATGTTGCTTGTACTTTTAAGCGCTAGACACTAGCTAGGCAATTGATCATGCTTTGCTTTTAGAATTGGCATGACTGTTGGGCTCAAAACATGGGAAAAAAAAAAACAAAACAGAACAAGATCATTTGCAGACTATACCATGAAAATCCTATGCAGTGTCCAAGACTTTCATTGGCAGCAAAGCTGAAAACTTTCAGTGCGTTTTGACTCAGGCATTGCATAGCTGACATCACCCTATGCCAACATGGCATTAAGTTCTCAACTGAAAATGTAAAAGTCTTTAAAAAGAGGTGCTATTTTATTTCCTGTATAGCTGTAAGATCTGAATCTATTAATTTTTCTTGTAATTTTATTTCATGCAGGACTCTATTGAGTAAATAGTAAAACACACTCGCAAACAGTAAGTTCCTATGATCAGGAAAAGGATGTCTATATTAGCTGCTTCATTCGTTAGAACTCAATCAGAATTTTTTAGGGCAAGAAGAAATCTTATAGGTCCTCTAGTCCATTTCTCTCAAAACTCACGTGGAGAGTCAAGAAATAAAATGAAAAAAGTTTTTTAATATAAGTAATCTTACTGGATGGACTATTTAAGTACTACTTAGCTGAGGCATCATGTAGTCATCCCCAAATTCCACCATGGCTTAAGTATCCTTCCTTCCTGCTGTGCTTCCACAACACTGCATACTTCTGTCATAGCACCTGTTACAGGTTTTCTGATTTTCTTTTTACTTTCTTATTTTTCTCTCAACCATAAGATGCCTGCATTGTACTCATTTTTATATTCTAATGGCCTAATACAGTGTCTGGGACGTTGTAGGGGCTTAATGAAAGGTCATTAAACTGAACTGTCTCAAGAAAGTAGATTGCTTTCATCAAGATGATCTTTTATCCCTTCTGGATTCTTACTGTTTTATAAGGAGTACCACAGATTAGCAATTTAACATTTGGGACACAAACTTTATCTTTTTCTAAAAGTTTTTAATTATGGTGAAATACACATAACAAAATTTGCCATCTTAATAATTTTTAAATATATAGTTCAGAAGCATTAAGTACATTCACATTGTTGTGCAGCCAATCTCTAAAACTCTCTTCATCTTGTTAAACTGAAATTCTGTACCCATTAAACAACAATTCCACCTTCCCCCAGACACTGGCAACTACTATTCTACTTTCTGTCTCCATGAATTTGACTAGTAAAGGTACCTCATGTAAGTGGAATCACATGGTATTTATCTCTTTGTGACTTGCTTATTTTACTTAGCATAATGTCCTCAAGATTATTCATATTTTAGCAAGTTTTGTCTCTTAATTTGAGAGAGTGATGGAGATAGTTTTTTGTTTTTTTTTAATTTCCCATAATTTACTGTGTGTGTAGCAGATAATAAGTATTTAAGTGAAAACTTTCAGCATTTTATTGTTTTTCTTTTCAGATTTGAGACTGTGTTCTCATAGATTTTGCATTGCTGAAATAGTGCTGTCTTTGTGATGAGATATTACCTATGCTTTTGTTATGGTAAACCTATTGTAGAAATGCTATTTATCGATAGCATTTATACCTGTCATGAAATTGCCTTTTTCCCCCTTTATTTATTACAGGAGTTGCAGGTGCTGGTCGTCTTTTCACTCCTGGTGTAATCAAAGCCATGGCCTGTATCAATGAAAGGCCAGTAATATTTGCATTAAGTAATCCTACAGCAAAGGCTGAGTGCACGGCTGAAGAAGCATATACACTTACAGAGGTATTAATAATAATTATATGAATTCATATGTGTATTATTTTCCCTTCATTAGCTTATTAGTTATACATTCTTACACAGTTCTTTTGGTGGTTTCCCTAGAGATTACATCATGTGTCCATGGGTCTTCAAAATCTGTTATAAATCATTGTATCAATTCTGGAAAGCAGTTACCTTATAACTCCATTTTAATGTCCTCACTCTGTTTGCACTATTGTTGTTGTGTATTTCGACTTTCTATGTATTTTAAGCCCAAAAGACATTATTGTTATTTTACATAAAAATTATTCATTTAGATTTACATACATTTTAATTTTTTCTATCACTATTCCTTCCTGCATGCCTGTGCTTCTACCTAGGATCATTTTCCTTCTACCAGAAAAACACCTTTTTTTAACTGTAGATCTAATGAATTCTCTTGATAATTTCTTTATTTTGCCTTCATGTTGAAGGATATTTTTACTCTGTAAAAGTTGGTAAATACTTGAGCACTTTAAAGATATTCTGTAAAAGTAAAAGTTGGTAAATACTTTAGCACTTTAAATATATCATTTTATTGTTTTCTGACTTCTGTTTTCCTTTTGCTGATACATCATTGTGTCTTAGGTTTTTAGCAATTATACTGCAGTGAACCTAGGTGTAATTTTCTTTGTATTTATTCTACCTGGGGATTATAGTGCTCCTGAATCTGGTTTAATGTCTGGTTTTTGTTTTAATGTTCTGGAAAAATATCAGCCAGTATCTCTTCGTTGGCCACATTCTCTCTCTCTTCTTATGGGGATTCCGATTACATCGTCAGATTTTTTCCACCATATCTAATGTATCTCTTACAGTATTTTCTATATAGACTATCATTTTTGCTCTCTTTCATTCTGGCGATTTTTTTTTTTTGTTTTTGGACCTGTCCTCCACTTTGCAGTTACTCTTTTCAGCTGTACTAACCTGTTGTTTTTTAGTTATTGTATATTCTTCATTTGTAAAATTTGTTTGATTCTAATTATAATAATTTAGTGACAGACTTAAAATCACATATTATAGAAACAGGCAATTTATAAATACTGTTTTCTTGTGCTCACATTTCATGAGACAATTCTTTTTACTCTCTTCAAATGCATCTTCACTGTCAATGTTTGTCTTTACTAGAACCATTTTTTTTGAGTCATCTCACAGCTGTGTGGAACAAATTTTTATTTACATCCAAATTGTTGGAGATTCAGTGCTTTTGGATTCTTTCACAATGCCACTGGGTTATATGCCAATTATAAATACCCGCTTATATACCATTAGGACAGTTGAGTTTTTTTCTACCTTCTACAGAAAGTACACAATCACTTTCTGTATTGTTCTTGTAAGTAATCTTTAAGTGACTCTAGGAAGTGACTTTTGAAGGCTTGTTTACAATGATACCTAGCAGTTTTAATTGTTAGGTTATGCCCTTGAGAATGATTATTAAATCTATGATAAATTTTTTGCATCTACTCCTTTAAAAAAAAGTTACTATGGAAAATTTCAAACGTACATAAAAGAGTGAGTAGTATAATCGACTCCAATGTACCTGTACCTAGCTTCAAAAATAAATCAACTTATTGCTAATCTTGCTTCTTCTGCATCTCACACACCACAGATCATTTTGAAGGAGATCTCAGATATCATATCATTTTATTATAAATATTATGGTACATCTCTCAAAAGTTAAGGATTCTTTTAAAAATAAAATCACTGTACTATTATACTTCATAATTTAAACAATTTCTAAGTATTTAATCCTTTTATATAAGCTTGCAGTTCTCTGCTGAAATATTCTATCTAGTCATTTAATTTCTTGAACATATGAATTAAGGTTTCTGGTAGTAACAAATATCTCACTCTCTGTGAGTCATTTTTATTGTTTGTCTTTTTCTCCCTCTTGGTTATCAGTTCTTTTTGTAAGCCTAGCTTGTGCTTTGTTTTTGTTTTGTTTTGTTTATCAAGTGATAGATAGTGTAGATGAAGAATTGTAGCAATAATTTGAGGCTCTGGATGAAGTTGTCTTTCTCCAAAGGGGCTGTACTATTTCCTCTGATGGCTGTTAGGCTGCAATAAATCACCATGATCCAATCAGGACACAGTCCATGTGAGGCCTGGTCTATTTCTAGTTGGCCCTTTCTTCTGATGTGTACCCTTTTGGATGTGAATCAAAAGTCTTGAAGTATTTCCCAAAACCCCCATCCAGTGGTCCTTGAACTTCGATTGTTCTCTGTGTCATCACGAGACTCTCGATAGCTTTACTGTTCAGGGTCTCAGCCACAAGTTTTGATTTTGAAATCAGCTGTCACACTGCGGGGAAAAGCTTCAAACACTGGGCTCACATATCTTGCTTTCCTCTGCTTTGAGTTCTCGGAAACCTCCCTTCCCCAACACCAAACTCTTACTATCTTTGTAGTGTTCTACTTACAAAAATTTTCTTAATGTATTTTATCTGGTTTTTCTCATTGTAACCAGAGGATAAATTGGTATGAAACAACCTGGAAGACCATTGCCAAAGCAGAACTCTCTGAGAACTCCTTGAACTTAATATTCATGCTCTCGATAAATTTAGCATTCCTTTTTTCTCATTGTTAAAAATTTTATATTGACACATATATTCTCTCAAAATTCCTTTTGCTTCTACATTGCCACTCTGTTAGTCAAAATAAATTCTCATGACTGTTGGTGTCTAATAGATATAATAATTATTGAAATCTATAATTATTGGAATCTTAAAATCAATCACAAAGTCAGCATACAGATATTTTTAAAAGTCTCTTTAATATACTGTCTTTTTTTTTTTTTTTTTTTTTTTTGAGATAGGGTCTCACGCTGTTGCCCAGGCTAGAGTGCAATGGCATCGTCATAGCTCACTGTAACCTCAGACTCCTGGGCTCAGGTGATCCTCCTGCCTCAGTCTCTCAAGTAGTTGAGACAACAGGTGTGCACCACCATGCCCAGCTAATTTTTCTATTTTTTGTAGACACTGGGTCTTGCTTTTCCTCAGGCTGGTCTCGAACTCCTGGGCTTAAGCAATCCTCCCGCCTTGGCCTCCCAAAGTGCTAGGATTACAGGCGTGAGTCACTATGCATGGCCTAACATACTGTCTGTCTTTTTACCAAAGTATTTTATTACTTTTCACTTGATTGCCTGTCCTCTTTACCAGGCTTTACTATTAATATTTAAAACTAATGATTATTACCCCCAAAATTAAATCTTAGTCTTATATGATGACTATTTGGTAAATATACTTACTGTATCATAGGCTTTGGCATTTCCAAAATACACAAAATTTAAATGTTTTGAGCAGTTGTATATCACTAGAAGACTGCTCAAACATGAAAAAATTTTGTTTTTTGAATAAATATTGTTATGCTAAATGTACATTACTGGAATGAATAAAAACTCCCCAAGGAGACTAGTTTGATATACTGTATTTCATTAGTTTTAAGATCCAAATTTTTCACAGTTTTACAACTTTGAAATTGTGCTACCTCTTACAAAAAATGATAACAAAGCATTGTATAATAGTTTATATTAATATAAATTTTCTCAATGTTACATAAAATAGTGGCATAAATTTTTGTGTAGTTCCAGTCACCTCTTATATTTTGAGTGCCCTTTTGTTTTCAGTGGGGAGAGAAGTCTTAATGTTACTCTAACACCCTCTGCTGCTCAGTAAGAAAAAGACTTTTTAAAAAAAACGTCTTGGGCTGGGCGTG
>NW_012149396.1:582578-584665 GCF_000956105.1 Propithecus coquereli
GATAGTTAGCTGGGCCACACTTAGCATAGTTAACTTATTTCTACACTTAAACCTTGTATCATTTTTAAATTAAACATGTCTTGTAAAAATAATGCATATTATACATTGTGGACTTTCAAACTGCCCAGAGTCAAATTCTTGAGTGTTAAATTCACTAATGCCAAGGGCTTACAACCCTATAAAGAATAATCACTCTTGATGTAATATACATTTTTAGATCTGAGGAAAAGAAGACAGAGCAGTATCTAAACACTTAGAATAATAACTCTGTTGAATGTTCAGGTATCATCATAGCAGTTCAGCCAACCTACTGTGGGGAGATACTTATTTTCTGTACATCTCTTTTAACCTAACCCAGGTGGCTGTTTAAACATGACTTATTTTAGTTATTCCTTGCATAGTCCAAGATAAATTATCCTGTTTGATCACTATCGTTTTCATCTTGTTCTTTGTCTTTTATGGGGGGACAGTAGAGGGAAATTTGAGGGGGAGGAAATTACATGTAAAAGATTTTGTTTCATAAATTAACTTTTTGGTACTTTTCAGTTGCATGAGCTAATTCTCTTAGAAATCCTGAATGTGCCAGTAACACTTACTATATGCCATTATAGAGCACAGTACTAAAATCGGATGGGTACAATAAATTGGGAGACTTATTTTTCTTTAACAGGACAACATGTCATTTTTTTCTGGAATGGTAATATGGTTATACCACAAGTCTGTTTTATGAACTGCCTACTGGGGGATGTTATGGCATAATTGAAAGACTATGGGCTTTAGAGTTATTGAAAATCTGGATTTAGGTTTAACTGCTACAATTTTGATGTATGACTTTTTACTTGAAAGTATATTGAAGTCTTGGTATTCTGATTTTTTTTTAAATCAGTGAAATGGAGATGATGATAGCCTCATGAGGTTTTCATGAGGACTAAATTCACTGAGTTATTAATAACACACATAAAGCACCTGGTACAGAGCCGAAACAGCAGATGTGCAGTAAGTGGTAGCAGTTTAAATTTGATGTTCCTCCTTCATTCATGGGTGTTTACAATAGTCTTTATTATTTGGGATGGTATTTATTGGCCATCTACATTTTAGATTTTTTAAAGGAAATGGAAGTGTCAGGTTTTTAAAAATTAATGGATATTTTTCAAGTTTATTTATTTATTGAATATACACTACGTGTAAAAATGAACCTCATTTTTATAAAAGGATTTTAATGAAAGTGTTATATCAGTAGTCCCCATCCTTTTTAGCACCAGGGACTAGTTTCATGGAAGACAGTTCCCCCTCCCCGGGGGTGGGGAGGGGAGGGTATGGTTTGGGGATGATTCAAGCACATTGTATTTATTGTGCACTTTATTTCTATTATTATTACATTGTTACTTGCCACTCACTGATAAGATTTTGATATGAATCTGCCAGCAATTATTATGGTCTCTGTGCAGTCAAACCTCTCTGCTAATGATAATCATATGACCGCCTCAGCTCCACCTGAGATCATCAGGCATTAGAGTCTCATGAGCGCACAACTTAGATTCCTCGCAGGCGCAGTGTACAGTAGGGTTCCCGCTCCTATGAGAATCTAATGCCGCTGATGATCTGACAGGAGGCGGAGCTTAGGAGGTGATGCAAGTGATGGGGGGTGGCTATAAATACACATGAAGCTTTGCTCGCTCCCCACCACTTACCTACTGCTGTGTGGCCTGGTTCCTAATGGACCGGACCGGTACCGGCCCGTGGCCCAGGGGTTGAGGACCACAGGGTTATATGATAGTAAATTATGCCTTGTTTCTAAGTAATGTATTGGTCTGCTTTACTACAGGATTTGGTTTTGTATGAATTTACCTCAATTTTCTAATCCGTGTAAAGATTGAAGTTATCTCATTTTATTAACAGGGAAGGTGTTTGTTTGCCAGTGGCAGTCCATTTGAGCCAGTGAAACTTAGAGATGGACGAGTCTTTATACCAGGTCAAGGAAACAATGCCTATATATTTCCAGGTAATGTATTATTTATGTTGTAATAGTTAATTACATAAAAATACTTCCTGGAATTCTTTGGAATTTAAGATTGAAAAACTGAGCA
>NW_012149396.1:589075-590701 GCF_000956105.1 Propithecus coquereli
AGGTCTTGCAAAAGAAAAGTTTGATAGCAGAAAGGTTAGAAGAAAAGGTTGAGGAAGTCACTAAAAATAGAGCAAAGGACAGGAGATGGAAAATAAAGAAGAAAATTTGAGAGCTAGTCCAGGAGGTACAATATCAGAAATAGAAATTTCAGCAAGTAAGAACTGAAAATGGAGGGAAGGAAATTATCAGAGATTTCATGAATATTTCCCAAAACTGAAAGACTTGATTTTCACATAGGAAGAGCCTACCCAATACATGCTAAACATGGTGGGTGAAAATAACATACATCAAGGCATAACAGTATGAAATTGTAGAACGTTACAAAGGTCCTTGCCAGGCACAGTGGCTAACACCTGTAATCCTATCACTTTCGGAGGCCAAAGCAGGAGTATCACTTGAGCCCAGGAAACCAACCTGGGCAACATAGTGAGACCCTACTGCTACAAAAAATAAAAACATTAGCCAGGCATGGTGGTGCATATCTGTAGCTGCTTGGAAGGCTGGAGCAGGAGGATCACTTGAGCCCAGGAGTTCGATGCTGCAATGAGCTATGATTATGGTTACCCCACTGCACTCCAGCCTGGGCAACAGCTGAGACCCTCTCTCAAAAAATAATAGGTAAATAAAGTTCCTACATGCTTCCAGAGATGACCAAAAAGTCACCTAAAAAAGATCTGAACTCAGATTGACACTGGACTTCTCATGAACACTGGAAGCTAGAAGGTAGTGCCATAATATCTCACAGTTCTGAAGGAAGTTATTCATATTTCCAAACTAGAATTTTAAACCTAGACAAACTGCGAAATAAGTGGAAAGAAATAAAAGGCCACATTTTTAGAATTGTAAGATTTCAAAAAATTATCTCCAAGGCACTGTTTTTCAGAAATCCACAGGAGAATATACTCTACCAAAAAGAGGGAGTAACAAAAAATTGGGAAGAAGTTGGATTTAGGAAATGAACTCAACTCAGAAGCAAAGAGAATCCCCATGATGATAAAGGGGTTTTCCAGGATGACAGCTCCACACCTGGAAGGGAGAACAACCAGATCAGAGCTTCAGCAGAGATTTGTTCTAGAGGATGAAATTAGAGACTACCTAAAGTAGCTAAAATAGAAGAAGATTTAAGCAGTTGAATGAGAGTGTCAGGCTAAAATAATGTTAAATCGTGAAAAATCAAAAGGAAAAAGAATAATAATGAGGGAAAACAAAGTTATGCAGAAGAATAAAAGTAGTCATGATATAATGTTAATGCATGACTCGGCTGTGAATAACATTTATGAAGTAATGATAATATAAACATTGAATATTGTTTGAACCAAAATTATGCTCTAACTATATTGGGAAGAAAGGAGAAGGCTGGAAGTAACAAAAGAGAGCTAAATACTTATTTCCCACAGGAAAGAGTCAGTGATCTCTAAAATGCAAAAATCACAAAAAATATAAGCAAGTTACATAAGAGTGAGAGTGATAAATATTAAGATAATTAGCTAAAAGAATTGAAAGTGGTTGCCTCTGTAGCAAGAAGTGGACAGTTAGAGGTGGGCTGGGAACTGGCATTTTTTGTAACAAGAGTTGGATAAGTTAGTTGTAGGCCTTTGTCATTTTGATAAATGCAAAAACTAAAT
>NW_012149396.1:590751-592532 GCF_000956105.1 Propithecus coquereli
CATGTACTCACCATCAAATTGGTATTAATTGATCAATACTTATGTGCACATATGGTAGTAACATTCATTGGGTGTCGGGCAGGTGGAGTGGGGAGGAGAGGATGGATATATTCACACCTAATGGGTGTGGTGTGCACCATCTGGGGCATGGACACGCTTGACGCTCTGACTCAGGCGGGGCAAAGGCAATATACATAACCTAAACATTTGTACCCCCGTAATATGCTGTAATTTAAAAAAAGTCTTCTTATTTTTAAAAATATAACCATAATACTGGTAGCATACCAAAGGGAATTAAGTTAAATGCTTAATATCATCTGTCATCAATTCAGTCAGTTCAGCAACTTATTTTTTATTCCCAGTACCTTTTTCTTGTTCTAGAACTGCTTTTTTAAATAGCTGCTTTTTAAAAAGGGAACAGCAGTATTCTTTCAGCTATCTCTGGAGAATTATTAGGATTCTTTTGAATATTTCTTTCTTTGCGCTGTGTTTTTCCGTATATTCTGGTGATCCCCAAATGTCCATTTATCTTAAGAAAAGACTTTGTTGAGTAAAATAGGCTTTTGGTATGAATTTCCTTTGCACTTGTGTCTTTTTTCTTCTTGTGGGCCTTTCCCTGAATACCTGACAGCAGGCTCTGATAAAGATGTGACAAGTAGACTGACAGCTTACATAGGCTGGCCTCAGGCAAGCATGTGGTAACTGCTGTCAAAGTCAAGAAAGTATTATTTAGACTGTGAAGTATCCTAGTGCTTTTGTATATTAGCTTTCCTCCTTTTTCCCTCATGAAGTTGTGGTTTGTTGAGACCTAGCATCTATAATAGAAACAGTCCCATCATTGATAAATGTCTTTCTAGAACTTGATAATGTTCAAAATCAATCTGTTCTATTCAGTAATATTTTTGTGGCATAAAGGCATGAGGGCATGAAAAGGAATACTTTTCTGCTGATTTTAACAAAGCCATTTTTTTATATCATGTTTGATTATTAAGGAATTTGGAAGTTGATTACTTTTATACAATAAAGTCCTAACTTTATTAATAACAGTTTTGAGCACTGTAAATATAGACATAAAAAATGACCTGGTAGTAGAGGTAAAAATGAGCCTTGGCTGGGCGCGGTGGCTCACGCCTATAATCTTTGGGAGGCTGAAGTGGGAGGATTGCTTGAGCCCAGGAGTTCCAGACCAGCCTGGGCAACATAGTGAGATCTCACCTCTACAAAAAAAATTTAAAAATTTAAAAAAGAAGTTCATTAATACCCATGTGGAATAAATAAAAAGAAATCCACATCTAGGAACATCATCTTGAGGCTTCAGAATCACAACAAAGAAAAGAATACGAAAGCAACCAGAGCAAAACGTTCCTTCAAAGGAGCAACTGTTAGACTGACTCCTCAACAACCATAAGATACCCAAAGGCAGTGGAAATGATCTATTGAAATTGCTTTTAGGAAATATTTGCCAACCTAGAATTCATTACACAGTGAAAATATCTTTCAAGAATTAAGGCAAAATGAAGATATTTTCAGAAAAACAAAAACAGGATTTACCATCTGCAGACCTGTATTAAAGGAAAGGAAATTTTGTTTCTTAGGCAAAAAGAAGATAATTCCAGATATAAGCTCAGAGATGTAAGAATGAATGAAGAGCAAAAAAAGTTGTGAATATGTGGATGGGTACAACAAAATGAAATTTTTATGTAGAGAAAAACAAAAATAACATGGGATTTTGAAAAATAAGTACAGACAAAATTAAAATGCACAGCAACAATATTATAATA
>NW_012149396.1:592772-593280 GCF_000956105.1 Propithecus coquereli
AGTTCTAGACTTCACAATATGAGAGCTGAAGAATTCACATTAATATAAATATTAATGTCTATTTTCATAGTAGCTGTTGTAATTATGCCGAGCCCATATATATAAAGTTATTATAATAATTTATCAGTTAAGCTGTTATGAGGGACTTACATTGGCAGGAAGGAAGATTAAAAATATGAAATTTTGATAAGTTAAGAATGTATGTTATAAATTTTTGAGTAACCACAGAATACTAGAAAAACTTCCTATTTATGGTAAGGTAATATTAAGGGGTGAAATGAAATTATAAAAATCCAAAAGACAAGAAAGAAGAGGAAAAGGAACATAGAATAAGCAAGACAAATATAAGAAGACAGTAGATTTAACCCCAAACATTTAAATAACTAGATTAAATGTACACCAAATAAATGCTGTACTAAAAAAAATATCTGGAGGGTGGATTAAAACAAGGAAGCTATTAACCATGTGATCCTGTTCTCAGCCCAGGGTAATCTGATGACTACCCTTC
>NW_012149396.1:597090-599346 GCF_000956105.1 Propithecus coquereli
AGCCACCGCGCCCGGCCTTAGGTTTGTTTTTGTATATAATGTCCTGGGGGTTTTAGTTGTATTTAGTGGAAGGAATAGGGAAAAGTGTGTTTACTCTATCTTTCTGGAAGCAGAAATCTCTGCCTATCTTTTCATATCATTTCTGTTTTTCCTGTTTAATCACAAAAACTGAGAAAAAGTTTGGTCAACAAACTGTACTAATGACATTTGTGATGTTTATTTGGCACTTGGATTTTTGAATCTTCTCAGATCTTTATTGCCCTTGCTTGCCACTGAGGAATATTCCTTGCCTACTTTGTTTTTGAGTCAATGATGTTAAAATATTAGTAAAATATGTTTTCTATAATGGAATAGAAAACAATTGAACACATTTTCCATCACAAATTACACTGAGGTTGAGCTCTTAGGACCATGGATTATTTTTTAACCACCATTTTATTCTTAAATATTTCTTTTAGAAAGCTTCTGAAACAAAACATTAATAGGGGTCACCACTTGGAATGGGACTTAGAGGAGGAGGAGTAAGACATGACTATTTGAATTTCTCTACCATGTGTCACTACATTTTTTTAAAGTTAAAACCATAACTTGAGAACATTAACTGTATGACAGGCACTGTACTACCCTGTAAGGAAGCTTTTCACATTCCTCATTTTACATCAAAACTGAGGTTTAAAGGGCTTATCCTCACCACCAATTGTGGTATGTGGCTTGGTTGCCAAGATCAGATACCCACTCAAGCCACCTTAGGTGGGGAAGGACCTAGCTTAACTGTTTAGGGTCTGGTATCTGGAGTCAGAATGCTTTGAGTTTGACACACAGCTCTCACTTAAGTACCTCGGACAAATACTTTAATTCCTCACACTTTGGCATCCTCATATGTAAAATGAGAATACTAATAGCATTCATAAGGTTCTTCAGGACTAAATGAGATCTGTGTAAGACACTTAGAACATGCCTGGCACTCAGTGATGGTGGTGGTGAGTTTTACCATGTATAGGTTCTAGCCCTAACTTTACCTGAATTTGTAGTTCTAGTGTCCAACACCTGATGTACAATAATTTCTATATCTCTTAATCCAAATTCTAGAGCAAAATCATCTGGCTCGCCTTGGGTTAGGTTTTCACCCTGGTCAAGTCAGCTATGACTACTAGGAAGCAGAGTCTCCTGCACAACGCGGCCCCCTAAGCCCACCCTTTTAGCAGGGCTGGGGGCAATGACCTGGGCCAGGCAGGTTACCTGAGTATGTGCACTAGATTGACACATAATAGAATTTAAATTCGTTTGATTTTATTTTTTAAGCTTTCCATAGTTTCTAAATATTTTGAAATGAATCAAAGTAATATTTTTTATTTTGAAAAAGGAAAATGTCATTCTTCTAAATTCATTTCTCTGTGTTATAATAGTACTTCGTCTCTCTAATAGGTTAATACGCAGAGCCTGTACAGTAATCTTATTTATTTTTCAGGTTACAGAATACCTGTATGCTAATAAAATGGCTTTCCGATACCCAGAACCTGAAGACAAGGCCAAATACGTTAAAGAAAGAATATGGCGAAGTGAATACGATTCCCTGCTGCCAGATGTGTACGAATGGCCAGAATCCGCATCAAGCCCTCCGCTGATAACGGAATAGAAGCACTCCCACTGTGAAGTTTTTTCCATGCTTTAGAGGGAACCCATTTTTTCAGACAAAAAGAGATAATGTTCTGAGATTTGTGGTGTTTTCTGTGTTTTATTCTCCCCCACCACTTTGCTTGACTTACTTTTCCCCATGGAGACAGATGTGTTGTTAATGCCCACCAGTACCCTTCAATCAAATAACCACGATGCTTCAATTCTAATTTATAACCTATGCCACATCTAAGAGATGTTAAAAATATATTTGTGAATGTCTTTACTTAATAGTACTCTTATTCACACTTGGCAAAGTATTTGCTTCTTACTGTTATAGGTAATAATCTTTTCTCACCTAGTTCTTTTAAGGCTACTAAAATAGAAATTTACTTTTATGGATGTGAGTACAGAATTCTGAGAGGAAGCCAAATTTCAACCAAATTCCGAGGAAAAATTGTCATCCAAAAATATTCTCTTAATGTCTGTTTTATCTTTCCTTCATGTACTAAAATTCCCTTATAGTAGACAGATCTAGGGAAATATGAAAATTTTACCCTGTTATTTTCTGGAACTAAATCAAGGCTTAATTATAACATTATGAGAGAGTAGTGGGAACTACCGCTGCCTTTAGACAGATAA
>NW_012149396.1:599396-601643 GCF_000956105.1 Propithecus coquereli
GGATAAGTTAGTTGTAGGCCTTTGTCATTTTGATAAATGCAAAAACTAAATTGAGAAAAGCCATTTGATATTCCTAAAACTATTTCTTTAACAAATAAGAATTATAACACAGATCATTTTATTTGATTTTCTGTTTTCTCTTGGCTGCTTTCTGCTTTGGGAGAAGCTGTTTGGGATGGGGGATGGGTTGCCATTTATTTGCTCGAATTAGGAATTTGGCTCCTTTCATAATTTGAAAAGTGACCTTACTAAATAAACTACTTAAAATGTATTCTAGGTGTGGCTTTAGCTGTTATTCTGTGTAACACCCGGCACATTAGTGACAATGTTTTCCTAGAAGCTGCAAAGGTAAATGTTTTAAATGTTGTTTATTTTATAAAGGATGAATTTTAAAGATGAATGGATCTTAAAAGTAGAGAGAAAGCCAGGTGTGATGATGTGTGCCTATAGTCTCAGCTACTTGGGAGGCTGAGGCAGGACAATCTCTTGAGTTCAGCCTGGGCCACATAGTGAGATGCTGTCTCTTTACAAAAAAAAAAAAAGGCAGAGAGAAAGAGAGGGTTAAATCTACCTTGTTAAAGAAAAGGAATTACTTTTATGATTTACCTGTCTACTTTTGCATAAACTAATTTTTTTAATCATGACTTTTCAATGTTTGCAAACTATGAATCCTTTCGTATTAGAACACTTAGATTGTACTTACATTTTATGTATATATCTGAACATATTATGACAGCATAGATAAAATATAACTCCTTGCATATTTTTAATGGACAAATACTGGTATTATTTGGAGAGCTGGCCAGTTGGAGTTCTAGACTTCACAATATGAGAGCTGAAGAATTCACATTAATATAAATATTAATGTCTATTTTCATAGTAGCTGTTGTAATTATGCCGAGCCCGTATATATAAAGTAGAATATATCAATAAGTCTTTAAATCTGGTTATTTCTTTATTGTTTACTGGTGAACAGTTTTAATTTCTGCTGTGATTTAAGTATATTCCTGAAAGAAAGGAGAATTATATTACCTGTATCATTCTGTTTCCCCAGTGCTTTGTCCATTTTACTATGTCCTTACTCTGTTATTTAAAAAAACAAAAGCAAAATGCTGTTTTTTCTCTTCAGGCACTGACAAGCCAATTGACGGAGAAAGAGCTAGCTCAAGGGAGACTTTACCCACCACTTGCTAATATTCAGGAAGTGTCTATTAACATTGCTATTAAAGTAAGTAATCTATACTTCTTCACATCAGTTTTAATGACATTTTGTTATACTAGGAACACAAATTCATTAGATAAATTTGAAACATTTAGAAGGGTTCAAAGAAGAAATTTTAGGTCACCCATATTCTTAATACCAGAATATAACACACATTATTATTTTGGGTTTGTTGCCTTCTAGTCTTATTTTTTCATAGGTAGATACACATGCACGTAGTCACTTGTGCCTGTTTTTATAATTGATTTCTCACTGCACTTTTTCCATTTAATATACTGTAAGCCTTTTCCATGTAAGTCAATAATTACTGTCATGTGTGATCATTAATGTTGCATGGTGTTCTCCTTGTTACTATATCATAGTTTCATCATTTCTCTGTTTTTGGCCATTTAAATTTTTAGTTTCTTGTTGTCAGAAATGATGCTGTAGTAAACATCCTCATAGATAAATCTTTATGTGCATTTGTGATGGTTTTTCTTTGAGATAAATTCTAATCATAAGAACAAAAGGTTTTAAGATATTTAAGGCCTCTGATACATATTGCCAAGTATCTCCTCAGAAAAAAAGTACTGATTTACATGCACCAATTAGATATGAGTGTATCTTTTCCCACACTTTTGCCAATATGTGAATTATTTTTTAATCTTGCATATTTAATAGGTAAAAATTGTATCTCATTTTTATTTATAGCATTTAGTTTACTAGTGAGATTAAAGAATTGTTTTGTGTTTATTCAACAATTGTATTTCTTCTGTGAACTCCGTTTCATGACCTTTGCTCATTTTTATATTGGGATATTTGTCTCTCTACTTTCTAGTCTTAATTCCTAAGAGCTCTTTATATATTAAGTATAGTGATCCTCCTGTCAATATGTTGCAGATATTTTCCCATTTGTCATTTGTTTTAACTTTATGAAATTGTTTGACATGCCATTTTTTAAAAAAGTTTTTTACAGAATTACCTGTTTTCTTTATTTTGTGGATTCTTTCCTCAGCTTTTATGACTATTAATGCCTTCTCTCACCC
>NW_012149396.1:602938-604375 GCF_000956105.1 Propithecus coquereli
TTAAAATAAGCATTTTCTATCTTTTTTAAAGAAGTAGGCTACTATTCTTAGTTTACTAAGATTTTCTTAAACATCAGGATTAGATGTGGAATTTGTCAACCATATATTCAACTTGTATACAGATGATCATAAGATTTTACCCTTTTGACTATTTTATTGTTACATTGTTTTGATGCTCATAACCGAAGCAAAGATCAGAAATTGGTAAAGGATGATGTGTTTAAGGAACAACCACCAATCCAGTTGAGCTGGAGTCTAAGGTATAGGTAGGAAAATGGCATAAGAGAAAATTTGAAAGTTATATTAAAGCCAGCTTGTAGAAATATACAAATGACAGGCTAAGGAGTCTGATTACCTTACTACTACAAGACAATTGAAGATTTTAGACACTAAAACTAGGATGATTGAGCACAACTTTAGAATTTATAGAATAGTGTTATAGGTGGGGCAGATTTTGGGAAATATGTTGGTCAGTTAAGAGATTCCTGATATGTCCAAATAAAAGGGTAGTACATGAGGTCATTATTAATAGTATAGGAGCACATGTCTCCTCCCCCTTTGCTGCTTCTGCAGTGATGTAAGGCTTTCCTTTTTAGAAACAAAGGAGAAAAGGGCCAGAATAGGCAGGCTTTGTGCCTGTCCTCACAACAACCCTCAGCCCCTGATCTCCTCCTCTCCTCTCCTCCCTGTGGGCAGGGCTGTGTGTGGCTTCTCTTCTAGCTACCAGTCCCCTCCTGCATGCCTACATGACCAGGGGGAGCTATCTCTGATCTGATGCCTCACCCCTAATCTTCTTCTGTGGGTACCACTGGAGGCCTGTGGGAAAGAGATTGCCAGTGAATGCAAACTCCCCCCTCCTTCACGTGTGAGGCTTGTGGCTATGCAAGACTAAAACACTAGCTCACGTTGACCTTTGGCAGTTCCTTAAAATTTTAGCTGACTTCTGACCTGTATGTGTGGTGGCCAGTGCCTCATTCTCCCTCCCATGCTCTGCCACAGGTAAGAGTTTGTATGTCTGGTCTGCCTTCTTCTCTCCTCCGTTTATTTATTTATGTATTTATATATTGATTTGTTGACTGAGACAAGATCTCACTCTGCCCAGGCTAGGGTGAAATGCCACAATCATAGCTCACTGAAGCCTCGAACTCCTGGCCTCAAGTGATCCTCCCGTCTTGGCCTCCCGAAGTTCTGGGATTACAGGCATGAGCCACCACTCCTGGCTATTTATTTTATGTATTTACTTTTAACGCTGCTCACCAGCTCCAAAACCTTCCCCCACGCCCCAACCCCCCAGCTCATGCTAGCAGGCCACACACTCAGCTCTCCAAGGATGGCTTCCCTACTGCACGCTTGGGAGTCTGCAGCAATTACCGAGTTGTCATGGTACACATCTCCTTTTAGAGTCGTCTTAGGTTTGTTTGTTTTTTTTTTTTTTTT
>NW_012149396.1:607545-648868 GCF_000956105.1 Propithecus coquereli
TTTTTTTGAGATGGGGTCTCGCTCTGTCACCTTGGCTAGAATGCAGTGGCATCATCATATTAATAGCTCACTGCAACCTCAAACTCCAGGGCTCAAGCAGTCCTCCTACATCAGCCTTCCAAGTAGGAGTAGCTGGGAGTACAGGTGTGTACCACCACGCCCCAGCTAATTTTTCTGTTTTTTTTTTTTTTTGTAGAGACAGGGGTCTCACTCCTTGCTCAGGCCAGTCTCAAACTCCTGACCTCAAGCAGTCCTCCTGCCCAGGCCTCCCAAAGTGCTAGGATTATAGGCATAAGCCACCATGCCCAGACTAGTGTTGCTTTTTATTACTTGAAATAATTTTGGAATGTTCCTGTGATACATCTCTCTGAATATCATTAGTAGGGACAACTCTTTTTCTCCATTGAAGGTGAATTTAATTTTTTTAAAACTACCAAAATTAATTAACAGTTAAGTGGGATGAATAAGGTAGGTGTTCAGACCAAGAAATGCCATTTTTAATCCCAGTAAAATGGGTAATAATTGGTTAATGAGAACAGTTTTCCTGTGTGGTTTACATACTGGAGAGCTCTAAAGGAAAATCCAGAGGCATTTTGAGAAATAATACTGCTACGTATCTGCCTAGCATGGTTGCTTTGAGGGCAAAACTTTTAAATGCTCATTCCAGGATAGTAACAACAGCAACAAATTATTCATAGGTACATATGTCTCTGTAGGGAAAAAAGGTCTTCAATTTTTTGTTCATTTTTTTTATTCTGATATTTATTGATAATAATTTTGAATGTAATTTAATATTTTAAGAATGGTTGAAGTGGCGTTGCTATTTGGAGTATGGGAAATGCAGTTGGTTAATCCATTTAACAGATGAATAAAGTCAGAAGTCTTTTTCATAAAATAAGGAATTAGGTCACAATTGGTTTCTCTTAATTAAAGATGAAAGCTTTATGTTTTTCATGTTACCTTTGTCAAAACAAAATCACCCCTAAAAGTATTTTCTGTGAAATCTTGATTTCAGTTTAACATTAGAAGAAGAATAATTACAATCCTGTTTTTTGCTTAGTGCTTATTGCAGGCAGCAACATATGCTGAATTTTACTAAGGTGTTTGCTTATTATGTATATCTGGTACAATCGTAATGGAAATTGTTCATGGAAATTATTAAATATTTTAAGGAAAAAAAATAGGCTAAATGTTATATAGCCTGTTAAATAAGACAGAAATTTTAGATTTTTTTTAAAGCTAGCTATTCTCATTGTTATTTGCCAACCAGTATTTTAATAAGTATCAATTATTAATTGTAAATTAAAATTGTTTAATTTAAGCTGAGGCTACAGGTAGGAACTATTAGCATTGAGGAGTGGGGGAGGGAGGCCAGAATGGCATCAAATTGGAAAAGAAACTAAAACATTTGGGCCTTCTGTAGAACTGTTACATAGCAAGAAAATAATTATTTTGAAAAACAGCAATAGAGAATCTTTCATTCTTTTAAATAGAGAAGAAATTCCGTAGAGTGTCAGTAATTATTTAGTAGGAAAAGATGAGAATACATGCTTTTCTAATCTGCCACCACCACCTGTAGTGTGAAACAAATTGGATAACTAGGGAGGGTAAGGCTTATTGACAATAAAGAGAAAGGTTTTAGTTCAACATTTTGGTTAAAATATTTTTAAAGGATTTATTCTTAACCAGCAGGTTGCCTCAGAATCACTGTGAAGCTTCTTTAAAATGCAAATGCCTCTGCTCCCCCTCTTTCCAGGCTGCCCCTGGACCACTGGGGCAGAGCCCTGGCAGGTGTCTTCTCGGCAGGTTCCCAGGTGATTCCGGCACACTTGCCCTGCCCTCGCAATCACTGCCTTAGAGCAGGCGTCAGAATCATCTGGAGAGCCAACCGGTTCAGATGCAGATGCAGGGGGCGCGGTCTGCGGTAGGGCCTGGGATTCTGCATTTCTGACATGCTTCCAGGTGGTGCCTATGCTGCTGGCACAGAGAACACACTGAGGCATCGCTCCGGAGTACCGCGTGTGCTGTGCAGTGTAAGTGTTGTGCTTACACGTCATACACTTCAATTTATGTGAAAAAGATCAACGGAAATTATGTTCTTACACAAAATAGTTTTCATCTAGTTTTATGTTTAGTTTTTACAGAATATAAGAACAAAAATGTTTTTAAACAGATTTTTCTGAAAATACATAAAAGCTAGAAAACTGTTTAATTCTAAATTATAGATTTGTAACATACTTAGTAAAACCTAGCAACCAATTTTCATTTGTAAAAGATTATCAAGTAGACATTTGTTTATTATTAGTTCTCATATAACATGACTTACCTTATCCTTTGTCTTTTCTTTCTCTAAATTATCAGCCTCTAAAGAAATAAGATTTCACATACTTGCAAAAGAGTTGCTAATTTTAAGACCAAAACATAATTGTTAAGAGTGGAGCATTATTTGCTGCTCGTAGATAACAGAAAACCCAAAAGGGATGGTGGAAGAGTGGAGAAAGCCTTGCCTTGGAAAAAATACTTCATCCAAATGCTCCTGTAGCCTTTTTCTCAAGCCTATTCAGTATCCCTCGAGAATAACTTTTTCATACTCTTAAATAGCTCTAAGGTTCTGTTGGATTCACCAAATGGAATCAGCTCTGTTGAGCACATGTAATACTTGAGAACATTAATGTAAATCTCAAAGCTCTTAACTGGGGTTCCATTTAAAGGGAAGTCCTAAAGAATGAAATAGCATCAATATCTTTTTTCTAAAACCACTATAAAGAATGTTTAATTAAAACATTTTTTTAAACCGTTATAAAGAATGTTTGATGATAAAATGTTTCCATCCAAGACAAGACCACACATATTCGGGTGCAGGCACATACTTCTATCTACTTTATTCTCAGCTGATTTGTGATTTGCACTTTGTGCATCTAAATGTTAAAATGAAAACCTCCATAGATAAGCTAAAGTAACACACTTCATATTTAAAATATTTTGGACAATTTGACCACAGTAAGCTTTCTCCTCATCTGAGATCAGAATAAGATTTTTTTTTTAATGTAAGCAGAGAAAAAAATCAATGTTTTGATTCAAACTTCAGTAAATTCAGTTGGGCCTAATTAGGGCACAGCTCTATTGCATAATTCCTTTAGTCCTTGCCAGGAGTTTCTTAGATAAGCTAGTGATTAGATTTGAAAACATTAATTATTTTTCTTTCTTGGATAAGGAAAATTGTGCCTCTCAAAGAGAAAAGTAAATATGGAAATGTGTTCATAGTTAAGTTGCATAAAATGAGACACATTAAGTCTGTAAACAGCATCTTGCCAACAAACTTGACCCTTTTCCTATGGCTATTTAATCTTGTTTTTTCCAAATAAAAATTTACTTGCCATTTTGCTATTTGGGAAGTTATTCCTACATTCAACACACATAAGTTTTAAGACAGAGAAATTTGTGGGTATATATTCCTGAGTTTTCATGATTTTCTTTTATGTTCTAGAAAAATTATTTTGCCGGTCCTAATTTTAAGTGTATATTCTAGCAAATCATTGATTCCTATATAGTCAGTGAATTATCCCCAACACATTTGGTATATACACTTGGCAAATAATGACAAACTAAATTTTATTAATAGTACCTACTCTGTGCCAGATGTTCTAAGCATCTTACATATTTAATTCTCATCACCCTCCATTTCTGTGCCTGTTTTATAGACAAGGACAGAAGCACAGAGAGGTTAAACCACTTGCCAGCCAGGTGGTCTGGCAAGTGGCAGAGCCTGGACTCTTAGCTAAAACCCCTCTCAGAAGAAAGGAAGGCTTCTGTGTAGGCAAATACATCTGAATCTTAAACACTTTAAAGAATTGTTATTTCAGATGAAAATTCTTCACCTATTCTTACAAGATTAATCTTAGGTCCTTTTTAGTACATTTTACCAGTTCATTTTATTTTTATTTTGTTCCTATTTATAATTCAAATGTAATGAAAATCTCTTTTATTCCTTAGTCTTCATTTTAAGTATTGGATGTAAACATTACAGATTTGGTTTTGAATTTGATAAATTACACCAAAGATTCTCAGTTGCCAGTTCACTAACATCTTTTGATTTAGTAATCTTCACAGAACCACAACTGCTATCACTTCTGTGCAAATCAGTTTCAATAGCGCTTATGTACTATAATATTCACTTTGCGAATCCACCCATGTCAATATGCATTTGAATTATAAGGTATATTTTAAATATCATATGCATATATAACTTCTTCCATTAAAAGACTAGAACAGCTAGAAAATAGTAATATAAAAATGTATGTGTGGAATAAGAAATGAGACCTATTTTAGCTAAATATTTGACAACATTTCTGCCCAATGTTTTATTATACTTTGCCTAATGACCTTTAATATTAACTAAAATTAAAACTGTATTTTTGCAGTTGATATTTTTTGTGTTCCTTTGATAACATCACAAGCATTAATGATTGACTTCAAGGAAGCTACGCATTGCAAGTCATTGCTGATCCTTGCATATCATTGTATTTAAGCTGAAATGATAGAATAAATAGTCTTGTGGTAATTGCTTATAGGAAAACTAGGTTAACGGGAATGCCTGTGTAAAGCATATTATACCAGATTGACTTCTTACAGATGGTTCCCAGAATCGGTCTAAAAACTTCATAATTATGTGAATTATTTTTTCTCTTTTGTGATATGTTAATTGTAACAAGATGTGTGTTCTTATATTTTGCTAGTAAAGTTTTCCTATGCATAAAAAATGCTTTATGATCTTGTTTTTAAAGGCTGCTGTGTGTAGGACACTTTGAAAATTTGGTATTATCATAAACTTTAAAACACATACACACACATAAACACACACACACTCCAGAATACTTGATCCCTTGGGAATGTATTGTTAGACTTAAACTCACATGTGCAGTACTAGTTGTGCTCATCTTTTCATTTCCTTTTGTAACGCTTCCTACTCCATTTCTCTCATTTAATCACAGCAGTGAAGAAAATTATTTCTCACCTCTTCTCCTCCCTTACCCACATCCCCCATACACAAACATCAAGACCCTATCATTAAAATACAAATCAGGAAAGACTGTTGATTCTGTGATCGAGGGGGGAAATAATACAATGACTAATACCTACCGAGTGCTTACTTCAAGTCAGGCGCTATTCTAAGTACCTGCTACATATTTACTCGTTTAAACTTCACAAAATCCTTATGAGGTGTAAGTACTAATATTTTCGTGTTTTACAGATGTAGATGTGAGGCACAGAGACATTAAGGTCATGTAGTTAGTAAAATGGCAGCACAAGGATTCAGATCTCTCACATCATGGTTTGACAAGACCCGGATCCTATTTAAACCAGACTCTTCACGTACTCTGAGCCTACGGCCCATGCAGCAGATCATCATAGTCGTGCTGTCTGTCTCACTTGGTAGTTAGTTATAATTTCTAACTGCAAGAAACCCTTCCTGTTGCCTGGCATTCCCCATCCAGTGACTCTGATACCATCCCTGCTGTCAAATCTCTGACATCCTACTCATCCTCACACTCAGCAGGTATCCTTGCCTCCTATCTCATGGAGAAATAGAACATTGAGAAGATAATGTCCTTAAGCTCCCCATCTCCCCGGGTACCTTGAAAAAGTGAAAAGCAGTAGCTCCTGACACCCAGGAGCTGGGCTTGCTCTTGCTAAGAGCTGGGTTGAAACTCAACTGGCCCTGGTGTTCTCTTGTTAAATGTATACCATTTCACAAAACAACATCAGAGAAGGCCACTCTGACCATTGTAAACTAAAAATAAAATCCTAACCCCTTGCCACAACTGAACGGACCACCTCTTGGCCACAGGGACCCCAGAAAAACCTTAAAACTCGAGTTCCCGGCCATGAAGGGAAGGGAGGTTGGACATACCTTCTCCCTTTTAGAGTTTAGACTAATTGCAAACAGCACCTAAGGCCATGTAAGGCAAAGGTTAAGATACACCTGCAAGCCATTGATTTGCTTAACAGATCACTTCCAGTATGTTGTAGCTTGCTCTGATTAACAGACTTCCTTACCTTAAAACATTTCTTTCTACTGATTCCAAGCCTTTAGGCAGAACTTTATTTCTTGAACCAATTACACATCAAAGAATCAACCTGCCTACAACTTGTAACCCTCCCCCCCCACCTTTGAGATGGCCTGCCTTTTTGGGCCAAATCAATGTATACCTTCCATGTATTGACTTATGATTTTTACCTACAATTCCTGTCTCCCTAAAATGTATAAAACCAATCTGTAACCTAACCACCTCGGGACCACTTAAGGTTTCTTGGGTATGGCTCCCTAGGCCCGCAGTAACTCATATTGAGCTCTGAATAAACCTTTTTGAATTATTTTACAGAGTTTGGTTTTGTCTGTTAACACCAGGATGGATCAAGATAAAAACAAGCCATGTGTAATCATGTCTATACACAGACAAAACACAGGCATTGTCCAAACCACAAAATGACCAAACACCCCCTACCCTAGCAAGTGTGATTGACTAGTGATTCTTTACTGACTGTAATTTTAGCCTCAATCTAGGCTGCACCCCTAAAGATAAGATTTATTGAAATAACCAATCATATTTCCTTTTGTAAATAAGTAATTTGTGGGAAGATGTTTTAAGACCATGTAAAAAACCTCTTATCAAACTTTCACCCACTAAGTTTTAACATCCATCAATTTTCTAACTCTGTAATTCTATAGTTATTAGCTGGCATTCTATTACAAGGAAGAGAATTTCCTTCTTCCCCATGGCTTTTTTCATTTATTCATATTGGTAGGGACTCGTGGATTCTTATTTTAGTCACTGGGCTATTATCATTGCTGTCACTCTGATGCTCAGATGATCTGAGCTTTGGCCAGATGGAGCCCCTTTGCCCTGGATCCTGGATCCTTTAATTGAATAACAGATCCCACAATTATTTGGGTATTTTCTTATTTTTGATACAGCAAGTTGTTCCAAGCTCATTTCATGCTTTCCTTTCCCCAACCCTGGAATCATTCGTTTTTCTGCGGTTCCCTCCTCTTCTTAAAATAATCCCATCAGTTGACCTCCAGGTTGACCCCATTGTTCCGTCTTCCTCTCTCACAGGTGGCTCCTTCTGATTCTCCTTTGGTGATCCCTCTTCCTGGAACACTGGAATGCTGGGGGTCGGTTTTGGGATCCCTTTTCCATTTACCCTCACTCTTTTGATCTCCTGGTTTTTAAACTATGTGATTTGTTGATGATTCCCAAATGGATATACCCAGCCTGGACCTTACCCTGAATTCCAGACTTACATACCCTGTTGCCTCACCTAGCATCTGCGTTTGGCTATTTATTCATTTATTTTTTTTATTTCAGAATATTATGGGGGTACAAACGTTTTGGTTATATGAATGAGTGCAGAATGAGTCAAAGTTAAAAGTGTGTCCATCACCCAGATTGTGTGCATTGTACCGTTAAGTATAAATTCACCCATCCCCTTCTCCCCCCTCCCAACTGCTTGATTTCCATTGAATTTTACTGCCATATGTGCACATGAATGTTCATCATTTACTTCCAATTTCGTAGTGAGTTCATTTGGTTTTCATTTTTCCATTCTTGCGATACTTCACTTAAAATGATGGTCTCCAGTCCCATCCAGGTTATTACAAAAGGTATTAGTTCACCATGTTTTTATGGCTGAATAGTACTCCATGGTACACATATACCACATTTGATTAATCCATTCATGTATCAATGGGCACTCGGGTTGTTTCCACATCTTTGCTATTGTGAATTGTGCTGCTATAAACATTCAAGTGCAAGTGTCTTTTTCATAGAATGTCTTTTTTTCATTTGGGTAAATACCCCGTAGTGGGATTATTGGATCAAATGGTAGGTCTACTTTTAGTTCTTTGAGGTATCTCTGTACTACTTTCCATAGAGATTGGATTCGAATTACCATCTTGTGGCCACTTGCTTTCAGCTCCCTTTAGTATTTCTTGTAAAGCAGGGCTGCTAACAATAAATTCTTTCAGTTTTTGTTCATCTGAGAAAGTCACAGGGCTAGCTGATGAAAGATAATTTTTTTAAAAGGAGAAATACAGTTAATAAATTCAAAAGGAATGATAGAATGAAAACATCACCATTATGTAACCTCTAATGAAATAAATGGTCCTAAACGGGGCACGGTGGCATGCGCCTGTAGTCCCAGCTACCTGGGAAGCTGAGGCAAGAGGATCACTTGGGCCCAAGAGTTCAAAGCCAGCCTGGACAACATAGGAGACCTTGTATCAAAAAAAAAAAGGTGGGTGGGTGGAGATCTAGGGAAGAATTATCAATGGATAGATTACAGGTAACAGGGATGCATTAGTTTGATGGAAACTTTGTAATCACTGAATCAGGCTGACAAAACCTGAACCCATTGATCAATTATAGCATCATTTAAAAGTGTACGTTTAGACATTAGTAAATATATAATGCAACCTATGAAGTATTTTTGCCCTCCCCCAACAAAATCCTAATTTAATCAAGCATCTGCAATCTACTAATTCACAGTAAACACAAGAGTTAGAGGAATAAATTAAATGACACCACAAGGAAGCAACTGGTGAAACCCAGAATTGCAGATATTCTACAGGACAAGTGACATGGTTTCTTCAACAAAAAATGGTGTGGAAAAAAAAAAGGAAGATGAAATGTTAACAATTAAGAGAGACTTAAGAGGGCCAGGTGTGGTGGCTCACACCTGTAATCCCAGCACTTTGGGAGGCTGAGGCAGGAGTATTGCTTGAGGCCAGGGGTTTGAGAGGTCGGGCATGGTGGTGCATACCTGTAGTCCTAGCTACTTGGGAGGCTAAGGCAGGAGGATTGCTTCGTTTGAGCCCAGAAGGTGGAGGTTACAGTGAGCTATGATCATGCCACTGCACTCCACCCTGGGTGACAAAGTGAGACCTGTCTCTAAAAATAAAAGAGAGAGAGACTTAAAAAACAAATTCAATATGTGAACTTTGGATCCTGATTTGAACAAGCAAACTCTAAGAAGATATTTCTGAGGCATTCAAAGAAATATAAATATGGGCTGGGTATTCAAATATGTTAAGTAATTATTGTTTATTTTGGTAGATTTGATAATGGCATTGTGCTTATATTTTTTAAATATCCTACATCAAATTGGTAAAATTGATGTATTTATAATAGTGCTAACAAAAGAATCACTGTTTACCCTTGGGGTTGCCAACTCATTATGATGAAAACTGGTTTGGCCAATTGCTTCCTTGCTATGTCATTTAACTTATTCCTCTATCCCTCGTATTGAAGTATTAATTTTATTTTTCCTGTCCAAGTGTATTTCAGAATAATAAAGTAGCTAATGAAGGAAACATACTCCTTTATGGAAGGATCCCAGGTGATAAATTTAGAAGGAATAATGCAATTACAGAATTACCACTTTGCAACTCCAAATGAAATAATGAATTCTGGCAATGATCAATGGTGATTATTAAAACTATTTGGTGAAGGCTAATGGGAAACTTCATAATGGATAGATCAGGCTAACAACACCTGAACCCACTAGATATTTCCAATATTCCTAGAATGTTAAACATCCCTAAGGTTATGTGACACTTGATATGATACAAGAGTAAATACGTGCGCAGCATCACCTACGAAGTAGACTTTACAAAAAAAAAAGTCCTGAATCAGAAAGAGCCTCTAGATCTAAATCCCATTTAATAGAGTAAATACAGAGGATAGAGGAACATGTTAAATGATACCATGGAGATGTAAACAGACAAGTCCAGAATTTCAGAAATGGTAGAGAACAAATGACCCAATTTCTTCCACAATTAAATAACAAGAAAAAAGAAGAGAGAGAAGAAATAGAGACTTAGGAAACATATGAAATGCCATTTATGAATCTTTTTTTGGATCCTGATGCAAATAAACCAACTACATATGATATATTTGGGAACAATTAGGAAAATTTGAACATTGAGCAATTATTAGATGATATTAGTAAATAATTAGAAGTTATAAGGAATTCAATTATATTAAGGAATTATTGTCAATTTTTCCAGGTATAATAATGTTGTAGTTATGTTTTTCTAAAAAGACCTTTTTTAAATTTTTTGACTTTATATTTTGATTTTCTGATTTGAACAAATGAGTTTCAAAATGTTACGAGATGATCAGGAAAATTTGAACAGTGGCTGAATATTTGATGATATTAAGGAATTATTTTCTTCTTTGTACAATATGATAATGATATCATGGCTGTATTCTTAAAGCTTGTGTCTTTCATATTTACATACTGAAACGCCAACCATCATTACATAGTGATAAGGTTTTTTTAAAGGGTCCTTAAATGCTTACAGAAATATTTATGGATAGAATGATATTATGCCTGGAATTTGCTTTAAAATAATCCAGGGTTTTGTTGTTGTTGTTGTTGTTATTGTTGCTGTTGGGGGGGAGGGGTTATAGATGAAATAAGATGGATCGGATGTTGCTGACTATCGAAGTTGAGGGATGATTATACATAAAGGTTCATTAAACATTTTCTCAACTTTTGTGTATGTTTGAAATTTTCCACAATAGAAAAATTTTTAAATGAATAGTTCTATCCACGATTCTCTAGAACAGTGGTCCCCGATCTCTTTGGCCATTTTCGTGGACGACAATTTTTCCACGGACCAGGGAGGGGAGGATGGTTTGGGGATGATTCAAGCACATTTACATTTATTGTGCATTTTATTCCTATTATTATTACATTGCAATATATAATGAAATAATTATACAACTCCCCATAGATTGGGCACCCTCGCTCTAGAAGTGTAAGAACCGCTAAGGGGAGTGGCAGGAAGCGTTGACGGATGGGTAGGAACAAGCCCTGGACAGGTCTCGGGAGGGCACTGTTCTGGGGGACTCCTAGTTCAGTTGTGATCAAGACTAAGCTGTAAAATGATATGTGTTTTCTTGAGCAACTTTTAGCTAGGCAGATGTCAGGATGAAGTTCAAGTTCTGGTGTTTAATACTTCCTCCCACTTGACCAAGTCCATTTTATTTTTCCAGTTCCACATTAATTCAAGTCTCTCCCATCCTACAAGATCCAGTTCAAGTCCTACCTCTTCCTCACTGACCTCTTGGCTGGTGGCGTCCCTTTCCCCGTATCTTACCCTTTCTTTCACTTGCTCATTAGTTCCCTCATGTTGTTAGTTGATTGCTTCCTATATCTGTTTTCCCAGCCTGAGTGTAGGCTTCTTAAAATAAGGGACCATGACGTATTTTTAAAATTCTCTCAGCACCAAAAATAATACTACCCATAAAGTCGGAGCTTAATTAATACTTGAATAAATAAGGTTCTGAAGAGCTCCCCAAAGGAGACCAATTAATGGCTTTTGAGCTAAGAGTGGCGGTGGGGTAGGTTCTTGATCCCGCTCTCCTGGTAGTTTCCAAAAACCCCACTCTTATTCCTATTGTAAGGCTGTTGGAAACTTTGGCCACCTCAAGTACGCTAAGCAGGAAATCAGTGCATCTGGCACAACACAGGAGTCTCAAATATTTTTTGTTAAGGTTGGAATTTAAACTGAAGGAATTTTCCCCTAGTGGTTGTAATCGCCACGTGCGCGTTGTGCACAGCGCAGGCCTGGACTTCTCACTCTCACGTCTGCTACCTGAGAGGTCACATCTGCAAAGCTTGGGGTACGTACAACACAAACAGCTGCAGGTTTTAGGCAAATATTAATATTTCAGCGTATCCTTGGAACAGGAAAATGAAATACTCACGGAGGCTCATCAAGGTACACGGTCGGGTCACGCTGCTATGAACTTTTACTCCAAGGCTTTTAGTGGTTAAAAGATAGTAAGATTCATTCCAACCAATGAGTAAAAATTATACAAACATATGCCTGAGCAAAACATCAGTAACACTCTTGTTTGAAAAACACTGCACGGAAAACAAAAAGCAGAAGAGTAACGTTTTCGTTTCCGCGCAGCCAGCTCTGGTCCGCCCACCTCTCAGCTCGGGTCACTGCCACCATCTAACACCCAGCCAACCGGGAGAAGAGCGCCCTCAGGCACTTTCCTGGCGGGCCCCTGGGGCACCAGAGCGCGCTTGGAGCCAGGCCCCGGCGGGCGCCACCGAGCGCAGACCTCCCGCGCGTCCTAGAGCAGCCGAGCGGGACCTAGCCGGCAGTGCACTTCCGCCTGCGCGCGTCGCCGCCCCGCGGACGGCTGGGCCTCGGTGCGGGCCTGCGCCTCCCTCGGCTCCTGTCGCGGGCCTCGGGGAGAGGGTGAGTGGGGCAGGGCGCGCCGGAGGGGGGCGGGCGCGCTTCCTCGGGACTCGCCGGCTCGTCCAGGCCCGGCGCGGAGGACCCAGGCCCCGGGAGCGCCCGGAGCGAAAATGCGCCTCATCCACCGCCCCGGGCCGGAGCCTCGGTCGCCCCGCGCTGCTGCTGCCGCCGCCCACCCGCCTTTTGCGAGACTCACTCCGTCTCGTAGGGGAGCCTGGGCTCTCTAGTGGCGGGAGACCTCTGGCCCTAGCTGTGCCTCGGCCACTCGCTTTCTCTCTCTGGGCCACGGTTTTTTCAGCTCTAAAATGGAGGACGGTAGTAGCTGCCCTGCGTACACCACAGGGTGATTGCAGGGCTGACACTGCCTGCCTGGAAACCGAGGAGCGCTGTTTCTCAACCCGGCAGCCATTAAACTCCTTTGGGAAGCCTTCCAAATGCTGAGGCTTCGTCGTCACCGGGTGATTGTGATCTGCTGCCGGGACCGAAACCACGGGCCCAGAGTATGAAACGACAGTACTGTGATCATGACCGGAATATGCAGTTCGTCGAAAGTGGATCACAGTCTCGAGAAAGCAAACAGCAGCTATTTTCTCCAAGAAGACAGGGTCCTAATCTGGTTTGCGCATTTTTAATTCCTAGTGCCTAAAATGGTGCATGTCCCAAAACATGCACCACTGATCAAATAAATTAATTTCTAACTACTTCCCAACTTACACTGGGAGGGTGTTGCTTATATTTGGTTCGATTTTAAGCTTTTTATTATGGAAACTTTAAAACATATACAAAAATAGTATACTGAACTCCCAATTCATGATCAGCCTTGTTTCATCTATAACCCTCATCCCCCTAGTATTTTAAAGCAAATCCGAAATGTACCATTCCATCCGTTACGTACTTATGTTTATAAAGCACAATAACTCCTTTTTTAAACATAAAGCCATTATTAGTCTAATTAGCATTTCATATTATCTTCTATCCAGTCAACGTTTACATTTTTCCAGTTATCTCCCCCACTCCCCATCAGTTTGTCCAAATCAGGATCTAGACAAACTACACGTTACATTTGGTTGATGTCTCCTGGATTTCTTTTAAGCTCTTTATTCCCTCCTTATTTTTTTACTTGTATTTTACTTGAACAAGTCATTTGTCCTGTAAAGTTTCTACATCCTGGATTTTGCGTTTTCCATACCTGTGGTTTCCTTTAATAAGCAGGTATTTAAATCTGCAGCCCTTTTCAGGTTTCAGGTTCTACTTTTTAGCACGAAAACTTCGTGGGTACTGTGTATTTCATACTGCATCACATCAGGAGTAAATAAGATCTTGTCTTTCTATGTGGACCTTTTATGTACAAATAGCACCACAGAGTAACCAAATAAGTGACCAGGGAATTATAGAAGGATGCCAGCTAATAACTGCAGAAGGAATGAGAGAATATCACCTTTTGTCAACCGCTAATGAGATAATGGACCCTGGCAATGATCACTAGTGGCTGTTAACATTAGAGAAAGAGAGACAGCCAGACAATGCATGCCTCTTGATGGAAGCCCCTCATACCACTTATCCAGTATTCTTGGAGTAATTGGAGATGGGGCAGGGGATATAGTTGAAACAAGATTCCCCATGAGTTGATAATTGTTGAAGCTCAGTGATGGATATGTGGTAATGCATTATACTAATCTATTTCTGTATGTGTTTGGAATTTTTCATAATAAAACATTTTTTGAAAAGATTGGCCAGTTGACTAGTGAGTTCAGGTCAGTCTGATGCAATCGATTACAGTTCTCCGTTAGCCTTTCACTAAATGGTACTCAAATCTGACTCCATGTTAGAATCATGGGGGAATTTTTTTTCCTCTCCTTTTTAAATTTTTAATATTAAAATACATGTCTCACTTGCAGAATTTCCTGTCTAATTGTTCTGGGATGGAGCCCAATCATTGATACGGTGTAAAAGCTCTCCAGGTGATTCTAATTATGCTCTCAGGGTTACGTACCACTGGTCTAGATCCATTATTTGTTAGGGATGGCAAAGTGATTATTATCCCTTCTGCATTTTATTAGTTGTTGCAAATTTTAACTTTCTACATTCTGTTTATTCTCACCTGTCTGGAAAACTATAATCCAATAGGGAAGCCTCAGCAAATTAAGCTCCTTAATTATCAGAGGAAGACTTGATCTTGGAGGTGAAAATGTAGAGTAATACATGGAAAGGTAGCAATAACCTCAAGGCTTGTTGTGTGTAGGATAGAGATGTACCACTTTGTGTGTGAAAGTTGTGGGGAACAAGTTGTTGGGGAGCTGTTTCCCCAAATGGCAAGGAAGACTAGGTGATGTGTAGTTAGAAAAGCATGTTTGTCCTTATGACACATTTTTAAAAAATCATCAGTATTAAATAAATTAAATATAATACATTTAAATTAAATAGATAAGATGTCACTCATTGGAACCTAAAACTATCCAAAGATTTAAAACTAAAATTAATAATGCCCCTCCTATCCCCTGCCTATCACTTTAATTACCTCTGAGATAACCAGTATTAACAGTATGGTGTGTATCCTTCCACACCAGACTTTGTCTTTTATAAGTATAGGGGCTTAGGGGATTGTTATAAAAATGAAATCATACCACAGCTATCTGTAACTTTTCTCACTGTCATCCCTCCAAAACAATAGTTTCAGACCTGACTCTTTATTAGCTGTAGAATACATAGTTAATAGTTAGTAGAATAATAGTATGAATGTATAGTAAAATATTCAACCCTTTCCCTATTGACATATTCAAATTGCTTCCATGGTTTAGTCACCTTAAAAGCACCACAATAAACATCATTGTACTTAGATCCTTTGATTCTATAGGGTAGATTCCCAAAAATGGGATTGCTGGGTTAAAGCATATTTAACAGCATTATTATTGGTAACATATATATCAATAAATTATTCTCCCAGAGCATAATAGCAATTCATACCTCCACCACCAGTAACTTTGAGAGTACCCATTTGCCCTCATCCTGGTTAGCACTACCTAGCATTGCTTCGTTGATGTTTGCCAGCTGTTGTGTAGAAAATGGTCTCTCTTTTTTCTTTAATTTGCATTGCGCTAACTACCTGGAGACTGAGCACTTTTCTTTTTCTTTACCTTTTTTTTGTTTTATTTTTATGGATGCATAATAGTTGTCTGAGCACTTTTCATGCTTTTGGCCATTTGGATTTCTTCTGTGATTCCTGTATTATCCTTTGCCTGTTTTTCTATTGTATTAATATTTTTTGAATGCGTCAGGATGAATTTTTTCTTAGGGGCGTTTACCCTTTGTCATAAGGGGTGCAGTTTTCTCCAGATGCTTTTTGTCCTTTGACTTTTTGAGTCTTTTGATATATAAAAAGATTTTATGTAGTGAAAATGTCTGTTTTTTTAATTTCTGGGTTTCCTGTCTTGCCAATAAGAGCTTTTTCATCACCAAAGTTAAACATGTACAAATTCTCCTAATTTTTTCAACATACTGGATTTTTTACATTTAAATTTCAAACCCACGTGGAATGTATTTTTATCTACAATGCCAAGTGAGCATCTTGCTTTGCTTTTTTCTGCAAGAACAGCCAACTATGTCAGTTCTGTTCATTAAATAAGCCACCCTTTTTGTTTTTTTGTTTGTTTTTTTAGACAAGAGTCTCACTCTGTTGCCAGGGCTAGAGTGCTGTGGCATCAGCCTAGCTCATAGCAACCTCAAACACCTGGACTCAAGCCATCCTCCTGCCTCAGCCTCCCTAGTAGTTGGGACTACAAGTGCATACCACCATGTGCGGCTAATTTTTTTATTTTTAGTAGAGACAGGATCTTGCTCCTGCTCAGGCTGGTCTCAAACTCCTTCCCTCAAGCAATCCTCCTGCCTTGGCCTCCCTGGGTGCTAGGATTACAGGTGTGAGCAATCGCACCAGACCCTTAAACCACCCTTTAAATACCTTTGTTATTTACCGTATTGATTCCCATACATACTTGGTTTATTTATGGACTTTCCCTTCCCTTTCATCTCTATTTATGTGCCAATATTCTGTTTTAATCACATCTGATTAGTGTAGTAAATGTTAGTATCTAGAAAGGCAGGTCATTACTTACTACTTTTTGTGATTTTCTTGTCCATTCTCAGACATGTATTTTTCTACTTCCATGTGATTTTTGGATTGTTCTTGTTCCAAGAGAAATCCCATTGGAAATCTAATAGGATTTGCACCAAACATACCAACGTTAATTTTGGAAAGATGAACATTTCCATGATACCAAGTCTTCCTATCAAGGAACATAATGCGTCTCTCCATTATAAGTTGGTTTATTTATTTATTGTTCTTGTGAATGGGATTTTTTTTTTCCCATTACTGTTTTTATCTGGTTATTGCTAGGGCTGAGAAAAATGATTGAAATTTCTGTATATTTAGCTCTCTGTCAAATTTTCTTATTATAGTAGTTTTTCTTAAAATTATTATGTTTTCCTCCTTGCCATTGATGTGGATAATCTATAATTGGTTGGGTATATGTTTCAGTTCATTCTCATTTATTCTATTTGATACACATCTTCCATCACAGAAATATATCAGAGATATTAGATGTGGCCAGAAATAGTGAAAGGAACAGTGCCGGGAGTTGGCAGGAATCCACACATTCAATAGGTTATTGCTGATCAGTTAAAATAGCAGAGTTCCAAGTCCTAACGAGTCATGGAACCTGACATGTAGGGAGTGAGACACTTGCACAGCATTGTTATGAAGTATCAGCGTTACTGTAGCGTGTATAGAGCATTACTGTTTGTGATCATTCAGAGAAAGGGCTGATCACCATGGGCACCAGGAACACCATTTCGAAAGCATCATTAAATACCATCTCTTGGCCAGAATCTCAACTAGAATTGTTGTTTAGTGTTTATTAGAAGGACTTAAAAAAAACAAGTGGAACGTAGAGTTCCCATGTACCCTCTCACCCCTCACCCCCCAGTTTCTCTTGTGTTAACATCTTGGTTTAGTATGGTACATTTGTTACAGTTGATGAGCCAATATTGATATACTTTTAATAACTAAAGTTTACATTAGGGTTCATTCACTCTTGTACATTCTGTGTACAGTTGGCCATTGTATAATGATGTGTGTCTGTCCTAACTGTATCCTACAGAATAGTTTCACTAAAAATCCCATTCTCCACCTATTCATTCTTCCCTCCCTCCCCCGTGTCACTGGCAAACCCTGATCTTTTCACTATCTCCATAGTTTTGCCTTTTAGAGAACATCATATAGTTGTAATTCAGCTATAGTTTTTAATTGATTGGGTTTAGTTTTTATTTGTGTGTGTAAGCAATGGTACAAAGTTTGGTAATTGTAGTTTTTAGCTGATTAAGATTTATTGAAATCTTACTTTGAATTTGTGTGGAAAACTATTAGAAAACAGGAATCCAGACGGTTCTGGATGAACAAAAAATAAATAACAGTAAATCTCCCAGGAATGTGTTTTTGGTGCAGTGATATGAAATAATTCCCAGGTGATCTTTCTGTTGCAGGGTGGAAGATGTCTATGGATGTGACGTTTCTGGGGACGGGCGCAGCATACCCATCTCCAACCCGGGGTGCCTCTGCTGTGGTCCTTCGCTGTGAGGGCGAGTGCTGGCTCTTTGACTGTGGGGAGGGAACACAGACACAGCTTATGAAAAGCCAGCTGAAAGCAGGTTAGTGTGCCTTCAACTCTCTCATTAAGATTATCTTTGGTCTGCTTCATTTTCTTGGCTCTCTTTGGGCCTTTTGTTCAGAAACAGCCCTGACAGTTGTATCTCCCTTCAGTGCTAGAGCTCTGAGAGACTTGAAAGGCCCTCAGGCATCTGGCCACACCCACTGAACTTCATTACCTTATTTATTTGCTTTTCATTCATCCTGGAAATGTTGAGAGCAAGGATTTATGTAAGCTTGGCAGGTGGAGGATGGAGTAGGATACATCAGGCATATTAGGTAGACACTGCCCTAGCAAGGGAGCAGTGTCTACTGTCTACAATACATACTTATTTCCGCCAGAAGATAGTTGTCATGAGAGCATACAAAGGACAATAAATGTTCAGAGGAGGGAGATGTACTTTTCCACTTGAGTATCAGGGTAAGCATCTCAGAGAGGTTGGCCTGTGAGTTGTTGAAGGAGGAGGAGGCTGGGGAGAAGAAGGGCATTATAGCCAGAGGGAATGGAGTAAGCAGAGGCTGGCCCCTGGGAACTAGAGGACTCCAGTGGTGAAAAGCCTCAGCCCAGAGTCAGGCAGACCTGGGTTCCGGTCCCAGCTGTGTCTTTGGCTTGTGACCTTAGCAGATTAGCAAACTTAAAATTTACTTTCCTCATGTCGAAAATGGGGATAAAAACTCTACTCAGAAAGGGTGTTGTGGCCGGGCGCGGTGGCTCACGCCTGTAATCCTAGCACTCTGGGAGGCCGAGGCGGGCGGATTGTTTGAGCTCAGGAGTTCGAGACCAGCCTGAGCAAGAGCGAGACCCCGTCTCTACCAAAAAATAGAAAGAAATTAATTGGACAGCTAAAAATATATAGAAAAAAATTAGCCAGGCATGGTGGCGCATGCCTGTAGTCCCAGCTACTCGGGAGGCTAAGGCAGTAGGATCACTTGAGCCCAGGAGTTTGAGGTTGCTGTGAGCTAGGATGAAGCCACAGCACTCTAGCCCAGGCAACACAGTGAGACTCTGTCTCAAAAAAAAAAAAATAAATAAAAATAAAAATAAAAGAAAGGGTGTTGTGGCCGGGCATGGTGGCTCACGTCTGTAATCCTAGCACTCTGGGAGGCTGAGGTGGGAGGATCGCTTGAGGCCAGGAGTTTGAGACCAGCCTGAGCAAGACTGAGACCCTGTCTCTACAAAAAATAGAAATATTAGCTGGAATGGTGGCAGGCATCTCTAGTCCCAGCTACTCAGGAGGCTGATGGAGGAGGATCACTTGAGCCCAGGAGTTTGAGGTTGCAGTGAGCTGTGATAAGGCCACTGCACTCCAGCCTGGGCAACAGAGTGAAACCCTGTCTGGAAAAAAAAAAAGGGTGTTGTGGGAATTATGTAAAATAATTCTTTCTCTGTGCTATTGCCTCTTTCTTGTTAGTTAAATCTTAGCCATATCCTCAGAGGCTTTTCCTGAACCTCCTGGGTTAAGTAGTTTCTCCCTCACTCCAGTCATTTTTTTTTACTTCATCTTATTTTTATTGACATCTTAGCATCATCAATGTCTGGAATTATGTTATTTAAGTAATTTGTTTCTGTGTTTTCTATCTCCCTGTACTATAAAGTAAGTCGAATGATCATTTATGTACCTAGTAGTTGCCTAATAAATGTCTGTTCCATTAGTGAATAGATAAGACATTTAGCAGCTTAGTATAGTGCCTCTCACTTATTAGGTCTTAATAGATAGTAGTTATTAAAGTCATTATTCCTACAATTCATCACAGTACCTGGCACTTGATGACTAAAGGAAGGATACTTTCAGTGTCCAATGATATCTTGGTCTAGTGATGGAAACTGACATCCAAACAGATCGTCATCAATCATGTAATATAAATAGAATAATAGAGGTGTTTTCTAAATACCTTTGGAGCACAAAGGAGGGGGATGCTAACTGTGCCTGTGCATTAAGAGAAGGCATCCCAGAGACTGTGACAGTTGAGCTAGGATCCAAGGGATAACTAGAAGTTTTTGTGGGGGGAGAAGTAGGGATAGACATTCAAGGAACAGACAAAGTAAGCAACAAGTAAGGCAGTTTCCAGGAAAGAAATGGCATGTTTGGGAACACCAGGTACTTGGCTAGGCTAGATGGGACTACGAATGCTGAAAAGGAAAGTGAGGACTGACTGTGGAGTCCTCTGTTGGCATAGTAAGGTATTTGGACTTTATTATTCTACTGGCAGTAAGGAACCATTAAATGTTTTTAAGCAGGAGAATGATGTGATCTGATTTGTGTTTTAGGACAGAGTTTTCTGATGGCACATGCATTGGGAGAGAGAGAATAACACTGGGGAGACCGGTTCCAAGGCAGCTGCAATTCATTTGAGAAAGAGAGAGAGAGAGATTGAGAGAGAATATGAATGAGGGTGTTGAAGCAAGAAGTAGAGATACAGATGAAGATGAGAGACTCAATTTAAGTAGTACTTGTATGGCCGGGTGTGGTGGCTCACGCCTGTAATCCGAGCACTCTGGGAGGCCAAGGTGGGAGCATCGCTTGAGCTCAGGAGTTCAAGACCAACCTGAGCCAGAGTGAGACCCCATGTCTACTAAAAATATAAAAATTAGCCAGGCGTCATGGTGTGTACCTATAGTCCCAGCTACTCAGGAGGCTAAAGCAGGAGGATTGCTTGAGCCCAGGAGTTTGAGGTTGCTGTGACACAGGGTCTCACTCTGTCACCCAGGCTAGAGTGCAGTGGCATCATCGAAGCTCACTGCAGCCTCAAACTCAATGGGCTCAAGTGAGCCTCCTGCCTCAGCTTCCCGAAGTGCTAGGATTATAGGCATGAGCTACTGTGCCCAGCCTGCATCATCATTTTTAGAGGATGCTTATTATTCCACTCCTCTGTGGATGACATATTCTCCCATGACTTCCCTGTTCTCAAGTGAAAGAGAACTCATGCATTTTTCTGTCTTCATTTGATAGCTTCCTCATACCTTTGATAATTGTGGTTACCATTCTCCTTCTCCCTCTGAAATCAAGTTTCTTGAAAAATAAAATGTTTATCTCCTTGAAACTGTGATAACAGTAGGATGTAATTCTTCACTTACTAATTTGCCTCACTTGCTTTGGGTTCACAGGTTGTTTTCGTGTTTGGCTTTGTTTTGGAGTAGATAGGGAAGGGCCCAGGAAGTCTGACATTGGCAGTTTTCAGGCCAACAGGGGATCTGGACTCAGCGACTGCTATAGTTTCTTTTGTGTGCACAGTCCTCCGGTCACACTTGCAGGTGGCTTTGCAGCCTGGACAGGGGGAAGGGGAAATGAAAGGATTCTGGAAGTCAAAAAACAGAAAAACAAGGATGAAAAAGAGAAAAGAAAAAGGAGCATATTGAGGAAACTTCTAAGTGCCTCCTGGGGATTCTCAAGGTCCAAAATCAGCCCCCGCCCAGTCTGCTGTTCTCTGCCACTGGGGCCTGGCCTCGGTGTAGTAGTTCTGGGAAGACTCGCTTGGAGAGCACTTGATGTCATAGGGTAAATCACAGTAATAAACTATTCCTGTTCTTCTATGGTATCAACAAGTGGTTCCTGTACACTTACAGTATCAAATGTTTACAATAGGTGAGCCTTGAGCAAAGAACCAGAAGCCTCTGTTACACTGGAAATGTGTTAGCTGTGATTGTTACTTTGGAAATGCTGTGTGGTGCATCTCAGAAAATGCTGATGTGGCACCCTGCCACATACAGCAGTAAATTCAGTTTACCATTGGCTAAATCAAGTTATGACCTAAGCCAATATGCACTGAAAAAGCTGTTGCGTTAGTTTAGACTGAATGGAAGAGAAGGGCCCAAGTACCCTACGTGATACCATAGGTAATCTGCCCTGCAGTCTGCATTCTGGCATCCATTGCCTACCTTCCCTCTCAGTTCCTCACCTTGCTCCTCTCCTACCTCCCTTTCCCCTCCCTCCCTCACCCTCCTTCCTTGTTCTCTGTCCCCTTCAACCTCACCCAGACAAGAAGGCTCTGCCTTGAGTGGTTAATCCCTGTCCATTGTAGGGAGTCCTTAAAAGGCAGTTTTGGGTTCAGGCACTGGTCCAATCAATTGGAGTCAGTGGAACATTTTGTTTTGTTGGAGGTACATGTTTGCTATTCTTAGAAGGAGCAGTAGGGGGCAGTGTAACTGCTAAATGCTCTGACGCTTGAGGCCTATGTACTTAAGTGAAATATTTTGGTCTACTTGTATATTTCACATTTTCAAGTGGGAGAATATATAGGACAATACTCTGAAAACTGTAAAACTATTTAATTTGAAGATTTTTTTTATGAAAAAATTTTTTTATGAAAAAGTTACATCTTAATAAAATCATCCAGTAAAATAAAGCCTGTCTTTCTTGCTTCTGGAATCATGTAACAAGATGTAAACGAATAAGTTTACCATGGAAAGAAGAACTTCGAAATTCAATTGACGACTTTTTATGTGAATTGTTATGCTTGTTTCAAATAGCTTTGTACGGGTTTTTATTTCTGAAAAATTTCCACACGTATTTCTCTGTCTCGATCAAAAGGGAGAATTACCAAGATTTTCATCACTCATCTTCATGGAGACCATTTCTTTGGCCTTCCTGGGCTCCTCTGCACAATTAGCCTGCAAAGCAGCTCCGTGGTTGCCAAACAGCCCATTGAAATCTATGGCCCTGTAGGACTTCGGGACTTTATCTGGCGAACCATGGAACTGTCTCACACAGAGTTGGTCTTCCCTTATGTGGTCCATGAGCTGGTGCCTACAGCGGATCAATGTCCTGCAGAAGAGCTAAAGGAATTTGCACATGTGAATATAGCAGACAGCCCTCCCAAAGAGGGACAAGGAAGAACTATCCTATTAGACTCAGAAGAAAACTCATACCTCCTGGTTGATGATGAACAGTTCGTTGTAAAAGCATTTCGCCTCTTTCACAGAATTCCCTCCTTTGGGTTTTCAGTCGTGGAAAAGAAACGCCCAGGTAAACTCAATGCACAGAAACTAAAAGACCTTGGTAAGTGGGTTTTTTTTTTTTTTCCCTTCTCCTCAGTCAGGCTATTGTTTTTTGTTTGTTTGTTTTAAACAACTAATGACATGTAAAATCAGGCTATTGTTAACTGAAGCTATTAGAAGTGTCCCAGAATCCCAGGCCTATATGCCAGACCTGAAACTGAGATTTTCTCCACTTACTTCCTTTGCCCTAAGTTTTCTTATTAAGGGAAATATTAATACATGAGGCCAAAATACACTATTTAGAGCAAAATCAAATATATATTTGAATCCTTCTTTCTTCACTTCCTTGGATCCACATTCTTAGTCTGTTTTATCTTCAGCTTACACTGTCTTGGTTGGCCAGGTAGTTTGGGTCGTAGTAGTGGTTGTTTTAGGTCCAGGCTTTATTTTTTCATGTCTTCCTTTTGATATGTTTTCTGTAACATCTTTGGTCTTAGAATTTTTGCCATGTTTCTTAACCTTACAGCTGCAACCAGCTACGTTCAGGGTTTCCTTCTCTTTCTACTTTGCTTACTCATTCAGCGTTCGCTAAGTTAACTTGGTATTCAGAACATTATGCCTCAATCGTTTTTACATGCCAGGGTTCATCACAGTTGAAAGCAACCATACAAACGTGAGCTTGGGGCCCATCTAAGGCCTCATACCTCCTGCGTGCATGCATGAGGAGGTCTTCAGCTCCTCTTGCAAGGCACAGTCCCAGGGCATTATACCTCTAGTATCACCACCTACCTTGGCACGGTGTGGCAGTACTTGGAAAAAGCAGGGTAGCTGGGAGTTGCTCTGAACCTGTTCTGGTTTGAGGGGCTACCAGATGGAAAAGAAAAAGGAAAAAAAGCATGGTGGTGTTTTTTTTAATGTCCTTTTTTTAATATATGCAGTCTCTTCCTCAACTAAAACAAAATGCTACATAAAGAGGAAACGTGACTTAAGGCAAGGGTATTTTTATTGTTTAAAAGCCTGTGGAAATACTATTATATTTGGAAACTTTAAAACGTGATCTGTGTTGGAATTGATGATCACATTATACTTGTTTGTAAGTACTGTCCAGACTGATGTTATTCCAGATTAATATGAGACTTAAGCCAAGTTTGGTAAATGTGAAACTGTCCCTATCTACCAAGTAGATTGATCATGTATGATTAGCTGAAACTCCTTGATCTTGTGATGCAAACAATCCTAACAATTTTTTTTTTATTAAGTTAGTTAGTTTGTAGGTACCTATCTTGATTAGGCATTGATCATATCATTACTTAAATGTACTCTCTAATTTTACCCAAAGGTGAGTTTATTAAAGAAAGCACTCCCAAAAACTATTATTTCCATGCATAGCGAGAATCAAGACTGTTTTCTTGACTGTGTAAGGTCTTAGTGGGATTTAAGACCTTAAAAATCATCTGACATGTATGCATAGGAAATGTTTTAAATACTAAGACATTACTAATATCAATCAACACAGAACTTTAAAAAATGTATAAATATTCCAGTTTTCCATGAGTAGTAAAACACTTAACAACAATTGTGAAAAGAATTGGATGCTTTTTCCATTAGCTGTTTGTGATGCTGTTAAAATAGACTCTTAAATGGTCATACATTCCATTCCCATGATATAATGTTATCTGCCTTCATCATTAGGTGTTCCGCCAGGTCCTGCCTATGGAAAGCTGAAAAATGGAATTTCTGTTGTTCTGGAAAATGGGGTTACAGTTTTTCCCCAGGATGTCTTAAAAAAGCCTATCGCTGGAAGAAAAATCTGCATCTTGGGTGACTGTTCCGGGGTTGTGGGTGATGGAGGAGTGAAGCTGTGCTTTGAAGCAGACCTGTTGATCCATGAAGCGACCTTGGATGACGCCCAGATGGACAAAGCAAAGGAGCACGGCCACAGCACACCACAGATGGCAGCAACATTTGCAAAGTTGTGCCATGCAAAGAGGCTGGTTCTGACTCACTTCAGTCAGAGGTACAAACCAGTTGCCTTGGCCAGAGAAGGAGAAACAGATGGCATTGTAGAACTAAAAAAGCAAGCTGAATCAGTGTTAGATCTCCAAGAAGTGACTCTAGCAGAAGATTTTATGGTGATTGGCATTCCAATCAAGAAGTAAATCAGTGTTCCTGAACACATATTGACATATCTGTGAACCGGACCTATTGTCAAGTTTTTAATTTTTTGTTTTTAGTCTGAAATCATTTGGGCCCTGTTAATCCTAAAAAGGATGGAGCTGCATTGCTGAACTGACTCAGTAGCTAGAGGGGAACAAGATTTTTGATAATAAATCATTTTTAAAAGAACAAAACCCCAGCATTCTTCTTAAAGTCCAAATTTGACAAAATGATAGACTATTCGGGTATACTTGTCCTTTTGTGCTGCTGCCACAGATATAAGCCAATACTCCATGCAATCTTCGGCTTAGCTTCTGCTCAGCATTTTTGCTGTTGTTCACAAAGTACACAGAGCCTGGCCCTCATGGCTAAAAATAGTATTTTGGCAGTTTATGTTGAATCTGTTTATGTTATTAACAGAATAGGGAGAAATGTAACGAGACATTGGATATACAGGATTGATGATAGCACGACCATAGCTTTGCTGGAATACTGAATGTAGGATTGGGCTAGGTGTTTATCTTAGTATTTATTGAACTTTCTGGTTTGTTCTTAACTCGTGATTCTCAACTGGAGTGCTACTGCTCCCCTAGAAAGAGTTTTGTATTGGGGATGTTTTCTTGTCACAATGACTGGAGGGGTAGTGATGGTGGTACTACTACTACTGGTATTTAGTTGGCAGGGGTCAGGGATGCTAGATGTCCTGCAAAGTTTGGGTCAGTCCTGTACAATAAAGAATCATCTCACCCCAAAATGCAAATTGCAGGCCCACTGAGATACACAGCAAGTTGAAAACTTACACCCCAATGTGAATATACTTTACCAAAATTAGTGACATAATGATTTGAATTACCGGGTAAGTCAAATCTTACAACAAATCCTAAAGTGTGAATATGTTGGAATTGGAATGTCATATCAAGTATCATTTGAAAGAAATGAGCCATCAAGTGAAGCTTATGAATCTGGAGGTAGAAATGGTATCTGTTGAACTGAGGTTTAATTTACACGTCCCTATTAATAATTCTTTGAGCACAATTTTAATAAATGTTCATTCTAAAACAGCTCTTCCTTCTGAGCTGCCTTCCACCTCCCTTCTGTCTGCCATGCCACGATGTATTTCTGACTCACTTGCCCCACAATATTTCTCAAAATTGTGTTCCACGGAAAGCTAGTCTTAAGTGCCGATTCATTCAAAAAGGCTCCCTAATCAAATCAGCTTGGGAAGCCCTTTATTCTCTGCATCCTTCTGGGAGTGGTCCTGCCCATCAGCATGTTAAAAACAGTATGCTTCGAATGCCCATAAACCAGTCTTCGGTGCCAGAAAGACCTGATATCGTAGTCCCATTCTGTACCTTATGGTGGTACCTCTGTGTGGACAAGAGCAGGTTCCTTACTCTCTCTGAATTTCTTCAGCATGTCCATCTCTAAAATGGGAAAAATAATAAGACCTACTTGGTAGGATTGTTGTGAAGGTTAAATGGGACAATGTATATAAAGAACATAGCACATTGCTTCAAGGTGCTGAGAATCCTGCAGTACAGAGGCCTGTCAGCTCTGCTGAACCCTTTCTCAATCTTGTTGCACCATATACTATCTGTTAACATGTCAAGAACCTAGAGAGTTTGGCAGTACAAACGTTGTCATAGTGTATACTGTTAAATTCCTCTGGGTTCTGGGGCTTCTCTGGTCAAAATTTTGATTCCTGGCTAGTTGCGGAGACTCCAAAGTAGCAATGATCAAGATAGGTCTAGTTGCTTAAGACACCAGTCATTCTGATGCAGTCTGTAGAATGGTCTGATTCTGTCCAACTTTACACTCTGCCCCAAAAGTGCCAAAGTTTGATCAAGCTTAAAGTGTATCTTGGTTTCCAAACTCAATTCAAATGAACATTAATTAGATGCTTACTATGCTCAAACCCATACAAGAGGCTAAGACTAATATATGTACTGCATGGAGCCCTTGAGGGTAGAGACTGTGTCTTAGTCACCTTTACATTCTTACAAATGTCCACCTGCAGTAAGCACTCAAATATTTTTTCAACAAAATGAAGCCTTGATAACATGAGTGTACAAACTTTAGGACATAATTCTATGTTTAGCCCTTTTCATTATTAGGGGAACTTGTCAAAAAAAATTAAACCGTAGCTGGGTTTGGTGATGCATACCTATAGTCCCAGCTACTTGGGAGGCCGAGACAGGAGGATTGCTTGAGCCCAGGAGTTTGAGGTTGCAGTGAACTATGATGATGCCACTGCACTCTAGTCAGGGCAACAGAGCAAGATTCTGTCTCAAAAAAAAAAAAAAATTAAGCCATGTGGTTGGTGGTACCCCATTCACTGAGTACAAAATAAGTACCAGGCTTCATTGTGTTGGGAGTACATAAATGAATAGACAAATGACAAAATTCCAGCTCTAAGCTCATCGTCTAGTGGTAGAGACAGATAAGTAAACCAAAGTAAATCTTCAGTTACTGCAAATGTTCTCTTGATCTTGTAGCCTGGCACTCAATTTTGCTGTTCCTGAACATTACTTGGTAGGTGACTTGAACTATGCCCTTAGAATCAGGCTCTATAAATATATATGGGCTAAGCCCTCGGAGACAGTGGGAACATGGAAATGAATTGATATGTTGGATCAAGTATAGGATATCAGTCCATGGTGAGATCTTTTTCTAGACCCTCTTCTAGCCTAGAATTTGCTTTCAATGCTAGGAACATTCTAAGAATTTGTGGAACTAGAATTAAAATGAAGCTTCTATTGGACTTCTCAGAACCTGTTATCTACTCATGGTTTTGACTGTATTGTGCCCCTAATTTATTTGATCACTGAATCCTCTTTTTGCCAAGGAACATCTTGGAACATTAGACATGCTGTTCCTAATACTTCTCAAAATGATTCTATTTATGTTTTTTAGCTGCACAATTTATTGAGGTAATGATTTCCATATCTACACTTAGTATAGTACTTTCTTTGTCCTAAACTGACTTTTATTGTCAGGAATCCATAGAAACCTATTTATTTTAAATAAAAAATATGCATTCCTCAGTTCTCAAGTTATTTACACTTGCCTAAATAGATGCTAAGTCAGCTCCATTTTCTAATATTTATGCCTCATTAATGCATTTTAAATGAACTTTGAATCATAAAAGCAACATATGCTTGGTAGAGAATTCAGGACTCAAGAAAGGAAGACAATTATTCATAATCCCAGCACTCAAAGAAAGCTGTTATTTCTGATCCAGTGGTCCTCAAACTGAGGTGTGAGTCAGGATTACTCAGGGTGTGTGGGTAGACAGATCCTTACGCTCTGCTTACAAAGACTCCAATTCAGTAGGTCTGGTGTGGTACCTAAGAATCTGCATTTTAATGAGCCTGACAGGTGATTCTGAAGTATATAGGTGGCAGACCACATTGGGAGGAAAAAAAACTTTTCTCGATGCATTTTAAAAAATATATAGATATTTTATATATGCTTCTACATATGTTTATATGTGTGCACATTACACAAATGTAACTTGTATTTTTACATATAGCTTAACCTCCTCAACTGTTTTTCTCATTTAACATACTATGAGCATTTCCCCGCCACACAAAGTGTTCTCTGAAAGCACAAATTTAATGATTTTATATTATCCCATTCTATAGATGTATCATTTAGCCATTTTCCTATTTGGGTGCATTGAGATTGTTTTCCATTGTTATAAATAATACTGTTGTGAATAGTCTTCTGCGTAAATCTTTTTATCTCTGAGTATTTCCTTCCTTGGAATTGATTTCTCTGAGGGTGAAAACATCTGACTTATTTTCGTAGACTGGGTAGGAATCACCCGCTTGTTTTCATGGTCATTTGTACTCCTAGCAGCAGCATAGGATTGGCCTATTTTACTACTCCATCCACAGATCAATAGAGTATCATCAATTAGTGACCTTTCTAACACTTCTTCCTCAAGACATTAGTCCTATAAAGATTATTTTTGCCTCATAGTGCAAATAACTTTATTATGTCTTTCAGCTAGCACGTACTGTGATTTCCTTGAATATTCTCGTGCCAGCTTAAGAATTTGGTAGTTTTTACTTAAAGGGGTAAAAATCCTTACCCCTCAGTCCGTGACAGATGTACAGTGAAGGTACTTTTGTACTTACAAAGGTATAAATTTCCAGTGAGATGTACTGCTTCTGTCTTTATTGATTGATGGATTTTTCAAGTAATGAATGAGTCAGTATTTTTCATATATGGGAAGACCAAAAAGGAAGTGCTGGTAATGCGCTGAGTGTTCCCTCTTGGCAGGATAAGAATAGAGTTTAAGTGGAGGGGGGGGAATGTGGGGTAAGAGCAAGAAATTCTTTTCTTCTTGTAGTAGGAAGTAAATGATGTCTAAAATTGAAAAATAAATAGCACTTCAAGCATACTATGTTTTTTAAAAGCAGGGGGGAGGGACGACCACCAGATGAATAGCTAAGAGTGGAGGAAGGGGTCTTTAGTGGAATGGGCCAGGGGATGGGGCAGGATGGTCAGGGGACTGCTGTTTTTTATAAACCTACTAGTACTAGTACTATTTGATATTCTTAACTATTTGTATGTGTGTATTCATTGGGTTGAAAATTGTATTAAAATACACACACAGATAAGATGATACTCTGGATAATTATGTCAACTGCTTGTCTCCACGTGGATGCTCCAGGTGGCAGATAGTTCCTCTCAAGCCTTTGTGACATTCCAGTCCCTTCTCCATACTGCAGCCAGAGTAATTTTTTTCAAAATGCAAATATGAGCCTCACACTCCCCCTGCTTGGAACTTTTCAGTGGTCTTGTCTTACCCAACTTTCCAACCTAATCTTACTCCACATTTTCGCAGCTCCAGCCACGTGGGCCTTCTTTCAGCCCTTTGTCAGGGCTTTTTGTTGTCACAAAGCCTTTGCATGGCCGGTTTTTTCAGCCTGGAATGCTCTTTCTCCTCTCCCCAAATTAACCCTTACTGGGCCTTCAGGTCGAAGCCTCATAGAAACTTTCCCTGGCTCCCTGTTAGGTAGCATATTCCTCTCACAGCACCTGCACCCTACCTTCCTGGTGCTTGTCACTTAATATTTTCATTTTGCTTCTGTGAGTATTTGATGTTTCTCTTTCCCACTAGTGTCGTCAGCTTTACAAGAACACAACTGTCTGATTTTGTTTCCCTTTGTGCCTAGCCCCGTGCCTGGAACATATTAGGCACTCAATAAATAGTGTTGACTGGCTCAATTTTCCTTGTCATCCTGTTATTCAATTAATATGCAGTGCCTTTGTCTTGTAGGGATTTTTCCTGATTACTGTGAACAACAAAAGCCCCTTGCCTAGTCTCTGAGCTAAAACTGGAGTGGAGGAGAAAGGTTGGTTGCCTGTGACTTTAATGGGGCAAATCCTTAGTACCAACTTTAAAGCTATAATTTGGTGTCCTAACATATGCAGACAGAAACCTAGACCCAGGGAAATGCTTGGAAAAATATTTTCTCTGCCTAAGAAATCGGGCTGTTGGCTTTTGCTATGTATAGGGAAATCAGAACAAAGGTAAGAAAGAAAGGAGAGGGCCAAGCCCCCTGCAGGACTCTGGAGCCCCATGCAGGTAGGAAAATGGTGGGAGACCTTAAGAACACAGATGGCTGATATTTAATTTTATGGTGGCTGAATTGCTTGGAAGTAAATCCCTCATTTCCCCCTAACTTTCTTTGAAGTCACATGATTTGGGGATCCCTCCTCAGCCTGCATAGCGCCAAAAGAGAACAAGTTCTAAATTCCATGACTGGATTGATCTGGGGGAAAGAGGGCAGCAGGAGGAAGAGAGTGAGACAATCTGCAAATGAATAAAATTCGCAGGAGCTGGAGTCAGAGGTGACCGTGAGAACCTATGCTTCCCAGAAATGTTCAGAAAATTGTGAGGAGGGCATTGACCTTTACATAGCCCATGGAATGAGGGTGAGCCAATCTCATCTATCTCTTAAAGGACAGGGTAACTCCAGCTGATATCTGGACACAGATATTCCTGTGCCCTTGACATATTCCAAGGGATAAAAAGCTGTCCTATCCAGGATAACAAGGAAGTTGGGCAGGGGAGGGGGGAGCAGTGCCTAAGTTTATCCAAAGTAAGAAATATTTCCACCCCTAAATAAAGCTAGCTGAGAAGCACTGCTGCTCAGATGTCAGCATGCTAATTATACACTCAGCAGACATGGCAGGTACAAAGATTAAATGCGCCCACGAAAAAATAAAAGAGGAAAGGCAAGGGATCAAGTTTTCCAGCTGTATAAATCCCCCTTTAACTGCCAGAAACTGTGCAGGCAGCCTCAGGTAGAGCTGAGAGTTAGTTCTGTGTCACCAAATGAAACCAAGGGTATCTTGTCCAGGTTGTTTTCTACATTGTTGTGGCTTCCAGAGATCATAGGCTTGTCTGACCCTATCTCCTGCACTCTTTCTGGACTGGAGCTGACCTTGCAGAAGTACCCATGTCTGGGTCAGCAGCCCAGATGCAGATCCTAACTGATGTACAAAGGGCCTTGCATGGAACACGTTTTCACACAGCTAGCAGATACTAGAACACGACCCATTGCCTCCCCCACATGCCTATACTGAGAGTACAGCCTAGCGCAGTGGTCTTCAGACTAGGTGTTAGTGCTCCTGGGGATATGCAAAGACTTTTCTAAGGTTACACAGACATATTTTCATACCAGTTTCCTAAAATTGATCTTCCTGAGAACTAGTGTAGTCAAAGTGTCTTGCTGGCACTATTGTGCAATGTTCTAGGATGAAAAAACCTCTGGGATCCCAAAGAAAGGGATAATTGAAATATTGGTATTGAGGTTAAAAAAAATGAACAATTAGATAACAATTCTTTTGCAAGTTAGGTAGTTTCCAATTTGTTGTTTTAAACAAAAGTGAAGGAGAATCTAATCTATCCAATGATAAATTTTTTAAACAGCTTATTGAAATATAATTCATAGGCCATAAAATTTGATGGTTTTTCATATATTCACAGAATTGTACAACCATTGCCACTATCAATTTTAGAACCTTTTCATTATCCCCCAAAGGAACCCCATACTCTTTGGCAGGTACTCCCATGCCCCTTCACTCCCAAACCCTCCAGCCCTAGAGGACCGCTAGTCTGCTTTTTGTCTCTATAGATTTGCCTAGTCTAGACATTTTATATAAATGAATTGATACACTATGTGATCCTTTGTGACTGGATTCTTTTACTTAGCATAATGTTTTCAAGATGTATCTATGTTGCATCAGTACTCTATTCCTTTTTATGGCCAAATAATATTCCACTGTGTGGATATAGTACATTTTATTTACCTACTCATCAAATGATCCAATGATAGATTATTAAAAATATTGTCTACAAAATATCCATATCAGAAATGAAAAAGGAGATATCACTACAGAGCTTATAAACATTAATAAGATAAAAGAGGACACTATAAATAATTTTAATTTTAGATAAAATTACTAAAACAACATTTTTTAAAAATATGATTTGCCAGAATTGACACACAAAAAAAGTAGGACTATTCAGATTTCCTACTTATCAAAGAAATTGAATTTGTGATTAAAAACCTTGTAAAAAATCTCTAGGCCCACATTAGTGAATCATTTTAAACAATTAAGCAAGAAATACACCTGGATAGCTTTAAGGTCAACTGGCTTGGGACTTTAATTACATCTGCAAAATCCATTCACAGCAGTGCCTAGATTAGAGCTTGATTGAATAACCAGGAGATAAGAATCTTTAGAATTCTGCCTAGAAATTTTCATCAAAAATGTCTTTAAGTCAACTTTCCATTGAAAGCTATCCAGGTGGGTCTAGGTCTACCAGGAGAGCCCTTCAATAGCAGAGAATTTTCTCTGGCTGGGAGTAGAAGGGTAAGAGAGATTTGAAGCATGAGAAAGATCTGATCATCCATTGCTAGCTTTGAAGATGGAGGGGGCCACATTCAAGGACCTAAGAGTGGCCTCTAGGAGCTAAGAGTGGTGTTGGGCCAACAACTAGCTAGCAAACAGGGACTTTAGTCTTACAACCACTGGGAACTTAATTCTGCCAATAAGCTGGATGAAGTACACTTCTCCAGATAAGAGTCCAGCCCATCTAACACCGTAATTCTGAACTTGTGAGACTCTAAGCAGAAAGCCCAGTCAAGCCTCCCCATTCTCCTGAACCCTCCTCCCTGACTTCTGGTCTGCAGAATGGTGAAATAATATATGGGTGGTATTTTAAGCTGCTAGTTTTGTGGGAATTTGTTATGTAGCTATCGAAAACCAATGCAATCACTATGTAATGTTTAGCACACAACTTGGACATAGTCAAAAAAAAAATTGGGTAGCACTATTATTAGAAAATGATTTTCATATTTTCATCCCCATCTATTTATAAAACAAGATTCTCAGTGCTTACATCTATAAAAACAAAAAATAGAGATAGTATAGATGTTGAACCTAGTTTTGTTTTAGCAGTCAGTAATATTTATCAATGGATACAGAACTAATTTTTTTAAAAGACTCATCTATCTCATTTAAGAAATATATTTCCACTAAAATTGCATTTTTGGGGTGGGGGGACAGAGTCTCGCTCTGTTGCTGGGGCTAGAGTGCTGTGGCATCAGCCTAGCTCACAGCAACCTCAGACTCCTGGGCTCAAACAATCCTCCTCCGTCAGCCTCCTGAGGACCCGGGACTATAGGCGTGTGCCACCATGCCCAGCTAATTTTTCTATTTTTAGTAGAGACGGAGTCTTGCCCTTGCTCCAGCTGGTCTCAAACCCCTGACCTCAAGGGATCTTCCTGCCTCAGCCTCCCAGAGTGCTAGGATCACAGACATGATCCACCGTGCCCGGCCTGAATTTTTTATATTTATAATTTGTAATTAGGTTACAAATTATATGCAACCTAACCTACATAACCTACACTTAAAACTATTGGTTGAATGAATAAAGTTGAATGACAGGAAAGCCCTATTATTTTTCAGTATGGAATCAGTTTTTCAAGGAAATAATTCATTGCACACCCCCAGCCATATCCTCAATCATTATTAAGGACCTATTAGGTCTCTGGTGGCTATTGTTTTGGGCTACCCAGCATGCTTCCACACCATCCTTTCCCTAATCCCACACTCCACTGCTGCTTGGTAGATGACTCCCAGCCCTGAGGGACAAGCACACACTCTAGGCACGGTCAACTGGAGTGCTCCAGAATGACTGGGCAGAGATGTGGGCAGAGATGAGCTCATGACCCAAGCTTGGCCAATCTGTGACTTCCTCAAGATCATTCTCACTGGAATAGGGGAGAGGAAGTAGCCCCTGACATGTTGTGCCATATCATTGAGGCTGTGAATTAAGGGCTCTGGGGGGTGTGTTTTTCCCAGGCAGGGAAACAGATGGACTGAAAGAAAGGCGTTCCAGTGGCGTGGAGCCTGGGTCCAGTTTCCAGAGATCTCTGCCTCCTGCAGCTCTTGCTCTTGCTCTTTCTTCAACCCACGTGTTCCCCCAGCATCCTTCCAACACTTCACTTTCTGCTTAAGCAAATGCCAATTGAGTTCCTGTCACTCCCAATTAAAACTCCTCACTAATACGATGCACCAGGCTGCTGGGCTGGTCACTGAGGATGCAATGATGAACTGGACACTATCCTTGCCTTGGAGGAGCTTCCAGTTTTCAGGGAGAGACCAGGTTGGAAAATGGCAGTTGCAGTGCAGTATGAACATGGGTAATGGATATGGGACTCACTGGAATTCAGAGGTCTGACACATTTCTCATGCCATTGATCAGCTTCTTTAAGTTCTTGTGATGATTTCGTGTTCGAAGCAACCTAAGTATCCAAAATAATATTGTCCATGAGCCAATCAATGTATACTAACCGAGCACCTATTATGTACAAGGCTCACTATAAGTGCTATGATACAGACCTGTAGAGCATTCTCACCAGGGTGGGTTGCACACCTAAAAAATAAAAAAGGATATATAGTAAGTATGAAATGAAGTCATAGGTTATTCTGTTCCTTCCTCTCTCTGTCTTTCTAGAGGAACAGTTTAGTGCAATGGTTAGGAGTGTGGGCTTTGGAATCCCAACTCTGTTACTAGCCATGTGATCTTGGGTAAAATCACTCAATCTCTGTGAGACAGCATTTCCCTCTACAAACTGGATAATATAACAGTATCTATTTTACAGGTTTGTTGAGAAGATTAAATGAGTCAATTCGAGTAAAGCACTTAGAATAGTGCCCAGTACATAGTAAGTCCTCAATAAATGTTAGCAGACTATATTATGTCTAAATTATATAAATTATAAATTCCTCAAAAGCAGGGGCCTTTGCATTATTTATGGCTCTGCTAACATGTACAGACCACTCAAAATTTTTCTACTTGCTTGGCTCAGCAGTATTAATTTACTAGCAGATGCAGGCATTGTCTTGCTTGCTGCTTTCTCCATCTGCTTTAAATTTAGTACTAAATAAAGACAGTTGTGGGGGTGGAGGAGGTTTTAAAGATCCCTGGTCCAAATCCTTTGGGTTTTTTGTTTTGTTTGAAAGCTGTAATCCAGAGAGAGTTTGAAAGCATCTGCTGAAGACCATTTTTAGGCATGTTTTGCAGAAATTTATAGCATCTATTTACATTATTATGTGCCTCCATACTTTGAATCTTCAACCATTTGCATATAGTAGTATTCTAACTGATGTTCCAAATTTGATACTACTCTATGCATGGGCTTGCATAATTCCTAACCCGTGACATACGGTTATTAAATAAATTGGTTTATGAGAAGCAATTCACTTTTGTCAATCTTGGTAAGTAGAATAGTCACAGTCCAACAGTCCCAGGTTACAATAAAGATGTCTAGGACGAGGGCATCATAATTATATCTTAGATTTGTATAGTACATAATAATACCTTACATTTGCATACCTTGTTTAATTCCTATAACAAGTGAGGTAAGCAGGCCTGGGAGTATCATGAATTCCATTTTACAGATGAAGAAATTAGAACGAGGAGGTACTAGCTGACTTGCCTAAGTTTACTAAATGGTAATAATTGGCAGAGCCAAGATCATACTCAGGTTTCCTGACTGCTAGCCCAGTGCTCTTTCTACTTTACTGGTAGAATGAAGTGTTAGGAATTCCCATTTTCTTCCACCAAGATTTACAGCCCAACTCTACAAAGGACCTTGATAGTACTTGCCAATAGTGGTCTGTTGTGAGCCTTCAGCAAAGTCCGGGTCTTGTATGGTCAATCCCACTTTGTAAATGTTATAGACCCATCTCCCTGGCAATGGAGATTTATACTAGGCAAATGTTGCAGATAACAGTGTTTAGCTGCATCTGCTAGAGATGAGAAACTTCGGAACTGAAAGACAGGAAAGAATAATTGATGAACTAACTTGAATAACGGGGGAGAGTCTTCCAGTCAACGCTCAACCTCCTCGCTCCTCTATTCAAGCTAAAGATGCCTATAAAGCCCAATATAATGTAGCTGCAGAGGTATTTTGTAGACAGTACTTTGAACAAAAGCAATTGTAGGAGTTTTGCAGAGTTTGTTTCCATTGGAAAAGAGCCACATTTCGGAATTTCTTGTCTTTGAGTAGATGGGAGGGAGCAGGAACTAGAAGTAGAAAGAGAATCCGCCTGAACACACAGATACTGGGGACTATATGGTTGAGGCAGAAAGCGTTTATACCTTAAGGAGTTAGCGTGAGTGGTAGAGACAGAATCCTACGATCTCTACACAATTGCTATCTAAATTCTGATCAGACTCGTATAACCTGGCATAGACAAGTATGAAGCAGCCAACGTTGGACACCGAAATGGGTGAAGAGAAAGCCAGACAATGTGCAGGACCCACTCCCCAGCCATTCCAGGTAACACCCAATATGATAGGTAGGAGGCTTTACATTTCGAGGGACTGAAAACTAATCCAGTGAGTTTGAAAAATAAATAACAGGATTCATTGATTCTCATAGGTCAAAAGGACAAGGATGGTAGCAGCGTCAGACGTAACTAGATCCAGAGGCTCAAAGGATATTAGGGCTTTCCCTCTCTCTTCTAACTTTCAACTCTGCTTGCCTGTTTATTATCTTCTTTCCTAGTGCAGGTGAGCTTCCTCCATCCAGTCAGAGCAGGTGGCTGCCAGCAGTGGCAGGCCGATGCTTCATCCTGCGCTGGCACTGTGAAATCTTAAACCAAATCCCAGCACAAAGAAAGAGCACTTTTTCTTGTGGCTTCCATATATAAATTCCCAGTGAGGGATTGTCACTGGCCAACATGGGCCATAGATCCACCCGTGGACCAGTTTCAAGCTCTAGGGCAATGGAGTACCAAGACTGGCCAATCCTTGGTCATGTCTCCATACCTGTAGCCCAAGCAAATGGAGTCTGTTACCAGAAAAGTGGTGTTGAGGAATTTGGTTGCGCTATTATAATCTGCTACAGCAATAGTTCCCAAATTTACCTGATGATAAAAATCACCTGGACCCTTGTTAAAAAACAGATTCCTGGGCTCCCAACTTAGACCTATGTAATCAGAATTTACAGGGAGAGAGATGGTAATTTGTATATTTAACAAGTACCCCAGGTGTATTAGTGTCCTTTTGCCACTGTAACAAATTACCACAAACTTAGTGGCTTGAAACAACATGAATTCATTGTGGAGGTCAGAAGCCCAAAATCAGTTTCACTAGGCTGAAGTGAAGTGTTGACAGAGCCTTCTAGAAGGTCTGAGGGGGTTCTTTGCCTTTTTCAACTTCTAGTGGCTTCCTCTATTCCTTGGCTTGCGGCCCCTTCCTCCATCTTCGAAGTGCATAATTCCAACCACTGCTTCTATAATCACATCACCTTCTCCTCTGACTCTGACTCCTTCTGCGTGCCTTTTAGAAGGACCATTGTGATTACATCTGGCCCACCTGAACAGTCCAGGATAATCTCCCTACCTCAAGATCCTTAACTCAATCACAGCTGCAAACTCCCTTTTGCCATATTCTATGGTTTGAATATGTCCCCCAAATTTCATGGGTTGAAAACTTAATTCCTAAAATTGTATGTTGGTGGTATTTGGAGGCAGGACCTTTGGGAGGTAATTAGTATTAGATAAGTCATCAGGGCAGGGCTCCCATGGTGGAACTGGTGGTTTTTTAAGAAGAGGAAGAGAGAGCTGAGCTGGCACGCTCTTGCCCTCTTGCCGTGTGATGATACGGCAAGAAGGCCCTCACCAGAAGCTGAGCAGGTGCTAGCACCATGCCCTTGGACTTCCCAGGTCTAGCACTATAAGAAATAAATTTCTTTTCTTTATAAATTTCCTAGCCTCAGGTATTCTGTTATAGCAACAGAAAACAGACTATCCACATGAGGTAACATTCACAGGTTCCAAGGTTCAGAACATGGACATAATTGGGCCATTAGTTAGCCTACCGCAGCAGGTAACTATTATCAAATAAATTTGAGAAAGATTATAGGGAATGGTTAGTTAACCAGAACTGCAACACAATGTAATTTGATGCAGTTACACTGAATTTATAGATTAATATTTGGAGAATTGCTATTTTTACAGTGTTAAGCTCTTCTACCAATGAATGTAAACTGTGTTCTCATTTATTTAGATTTTCTTTTATCCCTTTTAGTAGAGTTTTACATTTTTATCCAGATAGTTCACATGTATTCTTTGATAGGTTAATTTCTACATATTTTATAGTCTTATGATTACTGTAAATGGTATCTTATTTATACTGAATTACCTTATTATTCAAGGTGTAGAGGAAGACTACTGATTTTTGTATGTTGCCCTTCAATCTAGCAATCTTCCTGAACTTGCATTAGATGTTAATAACTTGTTCATTCTCTTGGGTTTTCCATGTAAGTTATAATAACGAGATTAATATATTATTAATATAATAATTATAATAACAACAAATTATTTCTGCCCCTCCAATCCTTAGTCTTTTTCTTTTTTTTTTTTTTTTGAGACAGGGTCTCACTCCTGTCACCCAGGGTGGAGTGCAGTGGCATGACCATAGCTCACTGCAGACTCAAATTGCTGGGCTCAAGCAATCCTCCTGCCTCAGACAGGCATGTGCCACCACACCTGGCTAATTTTTATAATCTTTTTAAAATAAGGACTTTTTCTGTAAATCATTTCCTCCTTTTTATTTTGTCTTTTGTTTAGTTGTATATCTTCCTACTTTCTCTTGATCTGTCTTACCCAAGATCGGTCAATTTTAGCAGTCTTTTCAAGAAAATCATCTTTGGATTTTGTCATTCTTATTTATTGCTTTTCTTCCTCCTTCCCCTACTAGCTCATATCATTGGTTTTTGCCCTTATCTTTAGTATTTCCTTCCTGCTTATTTCTTCAGAGTTTTCGCACTGAACACTTAGCTCATTTGGTTTTAATATTTCTTGTTTGCTAAATAAATGTATACAACACTATAAATCCTCTTTATGTACTATCTTACACACGCTTTCACACATGGTCCTTTCACTGTAAAAATTCCCTTATTACAATTTCTTTATTCCAGTATTAAATAGTATCTTTTACACTTCTAGACTCTAAAGAATCTCGACCCATTCTTTTTTTTTAATTGGTTTCTAAATTTATTGTACTGTGGTCAAAGAATATGGGCTGTATGATGTTGATACATTGGAATTTATTGAGATATATGACTAGTAAGTGACTAATCTTTGTGATTATTCCATGTGTTTTTGAGAAGGTATATTCTTCATTTGTTGGGTATAAGGCTGTTAGACTGAACTTACTAATTGAGTCATTCAAATGTATTTTATCTTCACTTTATAAAAACTGGTCTATCAGTTTCTAAAGGAATATATTAAAATCATTGATTATGGTTGCTGATTCTTCTGTAAATTGTTGCTGTATATATTTTGAAGCTATATCATTAGGTGTGTATATTAATAGTTTATAATCTGTGTAGCTTCTTGATCTACACTGTATGTAAAGTCTTCTTTGTCCCTTATATTTTCTACCTTAAAGTCTATTTTGAATGATACTAAAATTGCTACCCTGGAGTTTTTTGGTTCATATTTACCCTGCATATCTTTTTCCATCTCTTAATATTCAAATAATGATTCACTGGGCACTTTTCTAAGCAGTGTTTTGCTATAAAATGACAAGTGTCAGGATGCCTCTGAGTCCAAGTTCAGGTCCTAAAGTTGCAGTAGGTGGCTTCAGCTGTTTCCGTGATCTTGTCACTGCACCCTGCTCATTTTTTTTTTTTTTTTTTTTTTTTTTGAGACAGAGTCTGACTGTGTTGCCCAGGCTAGAGTGCCATGGCATCATCCTAGCTAACAACAGCCTCAAACTCCTGGGCTCAAGCGATCCTTCTGCCTCAGCCTCCCGAGTAGCTGGGACTACAGGCATGTGCCACCATGCCCGGCTAATTTTTTCTATATATTTTTAGTTGTCTGATTAATTTCTTTCTATTTTTAGTAGAGACGGGGTCTCGCTCTTGCTCAGGCTGGTTTCGAACTCCCCGCCTCGGCCTCCCAGAGAGCTAGGATTACAGGCGTGAGCCACAGCGCCCAGCCTCATTTTCTTATTATTTTCTTCTCCCAAGTCTGTTTTGTTCATGTTGTCCCTGTCTTGTAACATAGTACCTGGCACCTGGTAGGCATTCAGTAGATATCTGTCCAGCGAATTAATGCATTCATAGAGCATGCAGCCTTGTTAGGAAAATAAGATCCCCTTAAGAATAGTTATTTATGGAGCACTTACTACATGCTAAACCTCTTCCACACATATTACCTTTCTGATGTCACCTTCTACTTCACTCCTTTCTTACCCTGCCCTGTGTTGCTCTTACTCCTGTTATGTGAATATGCCGAGCTTATTTCTGCTTCAGGGTCTTTAAATCTGCTCTTCCTACATTTTTGCATAGCTCCCTCCTTTATATCATTAAGGTCCTTGCTCAAATGTCACCTCCTCAGAGAATCTCCCCTGATTGCCCTATCTAAAATAATATTCCACCCCATCCCCAAATCTAATCGCTCTCTATGGTCCTTTTTATTATATAAAATAGCAATTGTCACTTTAATAGTATATTATCCATTTGTTTGTCATATGCATCGCCCACTAGAATGTAAATTCTTTAAGGACAAAGAATTTGTCTCATACACCACTATATCCCCATCTAGAGCAGTGCCTGACAAATAGTAGACACTCAGTAAATTTTTGATGGATGAGAATTTTCATTTAACTCTTGGAAAGGAAGAACATTTCATATATATA